>NC_061508.1:276873031-276942208 GCF_022539505.1 Lolium rigidum
TCTCTTGCAATACTTGTTCTTTCTTGTTTTCTCTTGCAAACAATCATCTTCCACACAATACGGTTAATCCTTTGTTACTGGCAAGCCGGTGAGATTGACAACCTCAGCTTTGTTTCGTTGGGGGCAAAGTACTTTGGTTGTGTTGTGCGGGTTCCACGTTGGCGCCGGAATCTGCGGTGTTGCACCGCCACTACATCCCGCCGCCATCAACCTTCAACGTGCTTCTTGGCTCCTCCTGGTTCGATAAACCTTGGTTTCTTTATGAGGGAAAACTTGCTGCTGTGCGCATCATACCTTCCTCTTGGGGTTGCCCAACGAACGTGTGAGATACACGCCATCAACCCAACATGCTTTTATCTTATGGGAGAGACACCTCTAGTGAACTGTGGACCCCGGTCCATTCTTTAATACTGAAATACAAATCTGCTGCAATACTTGTTTTTACTATTTTCTCTGCAAACAATCATCTTCCACACAATACGGTTAATCCTTTGTTACAGCAAGCCGGTGAGATTGACAACCTCAATGTTTCGTTGGGGCAAAGTACTTTGGTTGTGTTGTGCAGGTTCCACGTTGGCGCCGGAATCTGCGGTGTTGCGCCGCACTACATCCCGCCGCCATCAA
This sequence comes from Lolium rigidum, assembly GCF_022539505.1. Classification (NCBI taxonomy): domain Eukaryota; kingdom Viridiplantae; phylum Streptophyta; class Magnoliopsida; order Poales; family Poaceae; genus Lolium; species Lolium rigidum. Next base: position 276,873,656 of record NC_061508.1, read on the forward strand.
CCTTCAACGTGCTTCTTGGCTCCTCCTGGTTCGATAAACCTTGGTTTCTTTCTGAGGGAAAACTTGCTGCTGTGCGCATCATACCTTCCTCTTGGGGTTGCCCAACGAACGTGTGAAATACACGCCATCAGCGCGGTCGCGCTACCACTCGGCGAGCCACTTCTCGAAGGCTCCGCCGCTCATCGGCTTGAGCGGCGGGTCTTGCCGGTACCACCGCCCACCCGCGGCATACTCCCGGAGCGAATCCGGCACGTACAGCGCGCCGGCGTACCGGCACGCCGCACGGTGGCTCCCGGCGGCGGATCTCTTGCACTTGAGCCGCCACGCCTCCTCCACGGTGTCCGGCGAGCGGGATCGCTTCGATCCGCTCGCCGGCGAGGCAGTACTGCGGCGGCGGGAGTCCATGCCGGTGTTGGGGTGGAATGCGGCGCGGGGGAGCGTGTAATTTCTCGCCGGAGAAGGATGGAGGAGGCGGCGGCGCACGGTGGAGCTAGGGTTGCGAGTGAGGGGTTAACCCCTCACTCGCACCTGCGCCCAGTATAAGTAGGGGGCGACGGGGCCGATTTCCTGGGCCCCGTATTCCGCTGAAACGGGCCGGCCCGAATACGGGGCCTGCTAGACGGCCCAAATCACGCCTGCCCCGTATCCCGCCGAAATTTTACGGGTGGACGGGTTATACGGGACCTGTTAGACATGCTCTAAGTAGTGGAGAAGCAGCCGAGCAGACCAGCCGCGAAGACCTAGCGATTCCCAGCTCAGTACGGCGTTTCCGACGCTGTCTTCGCCCGTGCCTTTCCCAGTCCCCAACTCGTCACCGGCTGGCCGCCTTACCCCGATCTGCCGCGCCCCGACGGAGCGGGAAGCTAAGCTATGTGATGGCATTTGTGTATGGCGATTGGAGTCCGGCGCGAGTTTCACATCTTGAGGTGCTTGAATACTATTTTTATCCCTACATCTGAAATTCTGAATGTATCTCAGTATCATAGAGCTCAGAACTATATCCACCGTGCTGATTTCTGCAGTTAACGGGCTTTGGACCCATCCCCAATTGTAAGTTCTGAATTTCTGAAGTATGCTCCACCTGCTCAGGAAACACTTAACTTGATTTTTCTTGAATCGGTTCATAATCGCAAGTGGATTCACAAGCATCATATCACATATGTCAGCAATTATTTATTTATTTATGATATTGCAAATTTAGTTCATCAACTGAACTTGATTCTGTGGCATACATCCTGGAATATGAAGATAACAGTGGGTCACTCGATTCATAATTGTGTTTAACTGTCAAGGGCTATCCAATGATGGGGGAGTATCTGATTACTTATATGTTGCTTTTCTGAATTGACGTTGTTGTTTGCAGCTTGCCTGCTGGATGGGAAGGTCATGAGTGGCATCAGCGGTTTAGGCTCTAAAATGCTCTTAATGCATCAGCGGTTTGACCATGTTCTAGCTACCTCTACGTATTGTCCTTTGTACTTCCTATTTCTTGCATGCAATCTTCGTTGAGATGTCTATTGCCGGTTGTTCAGTTAATTGCTGTCTGTTTGCCTTCTTTTGTTGCTGAGATTATATACTCCTTCACTTATTTTGACTGTTGCTTTTTGTCATCATCCAATGCAAGAGACATCGGCGTAGTTCTGCGAGGGGCAATAGCAAGCCTTCCATGCTCGTCCGTAGCCGTAGGTGTCAACACCAGCGAGCAGCTCACGGCCCTTAGGCGCACTACCTCCATAAGCACATTATCTGATTATCAGAGCACTTGCTTTCCTGGCGTGTGGCTACTCAGTTCTGAGCCAACCAGATCTTTACGAATCGAGTGTTTGATCTACCGAACCTCAGGTACTTCCTATTCTCTTTCGCAAAAATTCAGATGTACAGCTTGAACGTAAGTTTTAGAGTTATACTAAGACTGTACTAGAATTTCATCATTACGTGGGATCAAGAAATGTTCCAGGATTATTCTGTTAATTTGACAAAGGATTCTCCCTCTCCCCAGTTTGCAGCTTCTCATCTAAATCTGCAAAGCTGAAAATCCCATGAGCCGTGTGCTTGTTACTGTTCCTTTTTAATAAAAAAAGGTGCCTCTTACTCTGCTTCACTACTTTGTACGCCTTTTGTTTTGTTTTGTTTGCCAATGCAGTTATTGATGATTCTGGTATACAATCATGTCAAGTTTGATCATAGATCATGCATGGCTTGCCGATGTTGCGAATGATGCATCTTGAAATCATTGGAATTTCTCCTATCTCTGCAGTTGTTGCTGATTGTTCATACTCCACCAGCTTCGTGGTCACCGTTAAGAAAGCCTTCAGATTTTCTTGGGGGGTTGCATTGACTCTATTTATCATCTCTCATATATCAATTATTAGAAACTTATCTCTAATGGGTCGATTTTCTATTGTGAAAAGATACAGTAAAAAAGTTTCTTTACAAAAGTATATATGTTGTTACATGGTTCTATTTGCAACAAGTACTCTCTCAAGAGGTAGCGGCGTGCGCAATATTGTTGAGTAAGTACCGGCCCCCATGTTTAGTCTCACTGAAATTCTGCGGGAAATAGGTCATCAATCGTCATTCATTAAGCGGTGGATCACAATGGTTCTTTTGTTCATGCATTATTTGCTGCAAAATTGGATCAAGTCCGCTACTTATTCCATTTGTTGGGTTGGTTCATGTTTACTTTACCGAGTATTCTGTTAAGAAGTCTTCTCTGAATTTTAAATTCCCAGTTGAAATATATCTTACAAAATAGCATCTTACGTCTCATCAGGATTATATATACAATACAAATTGCAACTTTTCAAATCTTATCTAATGTTTCTATCAAATGTTTATATTTTTCATTAGTCTTTATACATGGACTGACACTGTAACACACGCCTTCAGGTTCTTGCATCTGGAGAGCTTGTATAAACCCCTCAATGCCTTAGCAGCTGATTATGCTATCAGCACATCGACAGCCATGGGACCCTAAAGTACTAGAATTAAGGATGTCACCGGATGTAGATAAATAAGTCAAGGAATGCAGGATTAAATAAGACTTTGTAGATAAGAAATTGTAGCGGAAAGAATAGTGAGGGAAGGCGCATGACATACTTCACTATACATCCCACCCATGCTGCATTTTTCTTTCAAGTTATCAAACGCTCTACCATTTCAAATTTCTTTAACATTTCCAACTATTTGTCCTTAGGACGGACGGACGGGCGCGGCAAAGCGCGCATTCATGGTCTAGTTGACAAGAATCACCATGTCTCTTGAGAATGGCATGGTCCCTTTCCATCCAAGCAGTTATTTTTTCTGCAAACTTCTCACACACTAGCCATGTTGATATCTGGGCAAAAAACCGATGACCGAAGACCGAAACCGAAATGACCGAGACCGAAATGACTGATAAAAAAATTGGGTAGAAAATCTTATAGACCGAATTTAGTTTGATCAATTCGGTCATTTCTTCCAAGTAACCGAATAGACTCAACTGACCGAAATTTACGTGAGACCGTTCCAATGTTTAGAATTGTGTGATGTGTGTGAGATGTGGTATTCTTAAATGTTGATCAAACTTCTCTAGGATTGTTACATTTTTGTTTAGATTGTTCAACGTTTATTCCCGCCAATGGATGATAATATATGCAATGAAAAAATGTCCAAAATTCATCTAAAATATTGCCAACTTTGTACTAAATAATGTCTAATATTTGTATTGACAACATTGACCATGATGTTCGGTCATGACCGAACCCGAACCCGAATTGATGGGTACCCGAATTTGTCGGGTAGTGTTGACGTCAGAAACCCACTGGCGGGCAGCGACGGGCAACACAGTAGAGCCGGGAACAACTAGGGCTGCGGCTGGCCCCAGTCCCTCAGAGCGACGGCCCGCAAAGCCTCCTGGTCACACGACCGATGCTATCGCAAGGGCGTGCCACCTGACCTATACCTGGTCAGGAAGATGTTGGATGATGCCTCGCTTAGTTTCCTGCATGGCATACACGTAAACATTAAATACGAGCCTCGATCGGCTCTCAGGTTATCCTGTGAATCGGCTCAAAGAGCCGATCTACCCATGATTCGAACAAGGTGTCCGAATATATGGTGGTCCTGCTTGATCAAGATAAAGCGGATGAGATCTACGACGATTTAGGGTTTTCACCGCATAATCGGATCATCCTACTCACAATTGGGCCTCGCGCTCGCGCACGGTGATCGTAAGCCGATCCTAGACAGGGCCTAAAAACCAACACGAGGTTGATCCCCGGAACATCCTTTCTAGGGCTAGCAAACTTCACCCTACACGCCGCTGGATCCTCAAACCCTTTGTAAGGCCTAACTATTGCGGATATTAAACTAATCCTTGCAGAGCAAGGAGCAACCGTAACGGATCGGATCTACTAAACTATGATCAAGCGGGGTGCCGCCCCTACACCTAAGATAGGTGTAAGGGCGGCTAGATGTAATAGGGTTGCACTACGATAGCATATGATACGAAGAACAATGCTAACCCTAACACATCTAAGATAACTACGTTGCTCGCCATCAAAAAGGCTTCAGCACGAGCAACGCATGAACAACGTGGGCAGGCTTGTGCTGCCTAGATCGCAAGATGCGATCTAGGCAGCATGGTGCTTACCGGAGAAACCCTCGAGACGAAGGAGTTGGCGATGCGCTGAGATTTGTTTGTGTTGAACGTTCGTTGTTGTTTATTCCATAAACCCTAGATACATATTATAGTCCCGGGGACTTTCTAATTTAGGTGTGCACCTAACCGTGCACGGGTAAAACTCTAACTCCTAACCGACACGTAATCTAATATGGTACAGATACACGGGCAATTAGCCCAAACTTGGTACACAAGGCCGATTCACGTATTTCTTCTATACATATATCTTCAAGTCCATCTTGATCGCGGCCCACCTCTGACTCGGTCAAATTCTGGTGATAACACATGCCCCCTGGTTTTGGAAATGACATTTCCAAAATCATTACGCTTTCGTTCGTCGGGTTATGTCGTGGCGGAAGCGAGCCGCCGCGAGAATCTTCCATCATTACGCCTCGCCTCCTGGGCTTCTCTGTACGAATTGACAATTTCGGCACCATGTCCTCGAGAACCGTCATGGCATTGAATTTCCACTACACTCCCTTTATTTATCTGTGCCAAACGGTTCACCACTCCATCCCCTTGCTCTGCTCTGTTCACCAGCGCCAAAAACCCTCTTCCCATGCAACCATGTCTTCCTCTTCCTCCTCTGCCTCAGGCCTCTCCCTCCAACCGTCGCCAAAGAACAAGAAAGAGGACGACCTCCACCCCGGGGCGAACCCCATCTCCTCTGACAAGGAGAAGACAGAAGGAGAAGTAGAGAAGACCAAGGCCTCCCCCTCCGCCAGGCTCCCGTCAAAGAAGCGCTCCCGCATGTGGGCGGACAGCGAGAACGACGATGACGACGAGGAAAGAGAAGATGAAGAGGAGGAAGATGATTCCTCCTCCTCCGCTGGGTATCCTCCAACGAAGCGCTTCCGCAGCTGGGCGGATAGCGAGGATGATGATGATGACGAGGAGGCGGAGGAAGCCCGGCCGACGGCCGGGGCAGCAGCGGCGAGGACTTTTCCGGCGGTAGCAGCGCCGATGGCGACGCCGATGACGACGCTAGCGAGGAGTAGTTATGTAGGATCGGTAGTCCCTTGAGCAATCGGCTCTTCTTTTGTTCTTCTTTTGAGCGATCGGCTCTTCATTGTAAGAAATCCCAATATTAATGAAGAATTTCCCTTAACTTGATTTCGCCGATTTCTTTCATACTGATTTAGCCGATTTTTCCTCATCTGACTTTGTCGACTGTTGGCCTAATCCATGCTTAATGACTAATGGCAACGCATCAGTTTCTCACGATAATCTGCGAGACAGGCCAATTCAGTCATCCCCCCAAGCTAGCCAGCTCTGCCGATGACGATGGCACAGCCGATCTTAGTAGGTCGGCGACTTGATCTTGAGCAGGCGTTTTTAACAGAGCCCTGGAACTGTCTTGGATGCTCAAACTGATGACTCTGTAACAAAAAAACACCATTCTCCAGACCAGTTGCGACGTAGGGCTAGCCGATTCCAACCAAATCGGCTCCCCAGAGTAAGGAACTTTAGGGCGAGCTGCCCCCCGAGCCTTAATCAAGGCGAAATCAGCCAAATGCGCCGCCATTGGCCTCAAATCATGACGTAGCCAGCCGATTTTAACAACATCGGCCACCCAGAGCAGAGAACCTTCAGGGTGAGCCGCCCCCCGAGCTTCTTCAGTCTACTTCTTGCGCCTTGCTGGTCAGATCGGCTCCTTTCCTTTGGTGGATCTGATGCAATCCATCCTTACCCTGATCCGCACGTCCACGCTGCTCTTGGCATTGGCATTGGTCCATCGAGTCTCTCTTCGTGGCCCACTTCCTGCTCCATCGAATCACCTCTTGAGTTGATGGCCATGCATCCTTAACCTTAAGACGATGTCTGCTGCATCGGCTGTGCTTAATTTTTTTTTGAATCTTTGAATTTTTTACGGCCGGTTTGCTCATGTATCGGCCCCCATACTTCAACACCCATCATCGAAGGATGAGACGCTTCTACTGCATATCCTCGTGTTTTGTCCACCTAGGTGCCCCCTCGAGCCGATTCTGTCAAGAGAATTGATGGTATCGGCTCTGTAGGTATTCCCTGTTGGATCAAATGTTGAACCCAAGCAGAATGGAAGGTGAGGATAATTTTGGCCGATTGCTGGGATCGGCCTCCACGTTGCCTGTTCGATGAAGGTTTTGCAATGTTCCTCCACAAATTTTTGGGGCCGATCACAAGGATCAGCCTCGCCACGTTTGCTCATTGATTTGCTCCAGCTACATGGTTAGGCCAGTGGATAAAACCAGCCCAATCTCTGACTTTATCATGTTGGAGCGCTTGCTGTCGTCCACCTCGGGTGCATCGTGTAATCGTGGGGCCCTAAGCTTCGTTGGAAGGACGAGCACCATGTTTGTGCCAGCCGATGTTTCATCATCGGCTTTCCTTTGCTTGGGGCGCCACTCCATCTTCCGTGGACGACCCTCTTCATCCAGGGTTCGCTGAACTTTCGCGGCCAGATCATGTCGTGCCTTCCTTAGCGTATGCAAGTATAACCTTTCGGCTTCCTCCAGGCCGCGCAATCGCTGAACCCTGCGCTTTTGGGAACGGCCGAGTCCATCGGGGCACCACCTTGGCCGGTGGTACTGTCTTCTTCTTCTCCCTCGTCTTCGAATCCTCGAGATCTTCCAACCGAGGGGACTCAGCGCGTTTGCTTTGTGGCGGGAGAGGCCCTAGGCGCTTAAACACGGACACGTTGGTCTGTCTCCTTCGTCTTCGGTTGCATTACGGGCAATTGCCGATTGTGGGTAATCGGCTCATTCCCGAATCCCAGCGAGTGTACGAAGAAGGGACAGGTCCCGAGTGCCTGTTCTCGTCGTCTCGCTCCCCGACTTTTCCTTGGCGCGGCGCTCGTGCTCCTCCTCATCGCGATCGTGCGCGACGCTGTCTTCCGGCTTCTCCAGCCGAGACGATCTCTTTCATCATCATCGCTGGATCGTCGGCGTTGGTCATACCGACTCACATACTTGTTGAGGAGGTGATCGAGAGAGAGGTCGCTGATATCTTATGTTCTCCACTTCTCCCTGCGTGACGTAGCGCTTGCCGTCTTGGCGGAGCCGATCGCGTGGAGCGGCTTCCTCTGTATCTTTGCTATGAGAGCAGCTGCCCTCATCTCCGTCCTTTCCAGAGTGGTTCCCAAGCCCTATCATGTTGATATTGCACGAGAGATCTGGCTGGCACCCTTCATGGTAAGTATACTCCACCATGTTTACGGCGGGGAAGGGGTGTGTGTCGACCTTCATGGCGTACTGGTTGAAAATTAACCGTCCATTTTCTATCGCCATTTGGATCTGCTGCCGCCACACCCTGCGGTCGTTGGTGGTGTGGGTGAACGTGTTATGCCACTTGCGGTATGGCTTTCCGTTCAGCTCTTGCACCGTGGGGATCTTGTGGCCTTCGGGTACCTTTATATGCTTCTCCGTGAGTAAGAGATCAAAAATCTGCTCGGTTTTGGTCACGTCGAAGTCGAACCCTTTTGGAGGGCCTTGTGGCTTCACCCATTTGCAGGACACGGGGCCCGCCGCTCGAGTCCATTCAGCCACTTGCTACCTCTCGATCTCCCGCAGCACGTTCATCCTCGTCCGCCTCAACCGGGGTCACCGCACGCTTGAATTTGTCCTGGTAGACATCCGGGTGGCGCTCGTTCATATGCCGGCATGCCTCGCACCATGTGCGCCAATGAAGGGTAGTCCGCTTGGGAGGCCACGTCCTTAATCGATGATGAGAGACCCACCACCGCCAACTCGATCGCTTCTTTTTCACTTACATGAGCCGAAAAGCATCGGTTCCTAATGGTCCTGAAGCGCTGGATGTATTCGACACTTGTCTCCCCGCGCTCTGTCGTACTTGTGCTAGATCGGCAATGCCAACCTCGGAAGCCTCTGAGTGATACTGCTCATGGAACTGCTCTTCCAACTGCTTCCAAGTCCGGATGGAGTTCGGTGGCAGCGATGTGTACCACCCGAAAGCCGATCCTGTGAGGGACTGTGCGAAGAACCTCACACGCAGCTCGTCTGATGCTGGAGATCGTGCCCGAGCTGTGCCAAATATCGGCTCACATGCTCGATGGAGCTGGAACCATCTGATCCACTAAACTTTGTGAAGTCCGGGAGCCGATATTTGGGTGGTAGCGGGATCAGTTCGTAGTCATTGGTGTACGGCTTGGTGTAGCCGAACGTCTTCCTTTTCGGCATCATGCCGAACTGATCTTTCAGAATTGTACAAATCTGATCCGCGGTGATGGCTTACGGTGTCGAACCCTGAAGATTCGCCGGGGTGGCATACTTAACCAGCCATGCTTGCTTTTCCGGTTCTAAGCCAAGCTGCAGGAGCTGGGCTGCGGAGGTTTGTCGGAGTGGCGTACTTAGCTAGCCACGTTTGCTTCTCGAGATCGGCTCCCGACGTTCCTCCTGTTGTTCCGGAGGCCCTCGCTGTTGCAACCTCGGTTCGAGAGTGCCCGAGTATTGCGGTCCAGTACGTATGCGCACGCGTATCCGTGCGGGATCTCCTTGGGTGCCTCGGGTAGGAATTGGTAGTCACTAGGATCACCACCAATCTTGTAGACGACGTATGCCGATGAGTTCGGCACTTCCGGTGCTGCCCATGCGAACGGCGGCGGAGGATGGGGCTGAGTGGCATCTCTCCTTTGTAAGTCCCCGGAGCTGGTCCCGACGGAGAATACCGATGGCTCATGATTTCCTGGACCACGCGCAGAGCGACACGCTCCAAAGTGTTCACCGGGCTCTCGAGTGGCGGTGCGGCGAATGAGCCACCATGTAGTTGATCTCCTGACGCAGCGACCCGGTGCGTTCTTCCGATGGGGCGGAGAGGTCCACTCCATCGAGTGCGCCTTCGGTGTGGACCCCTTCCACCCGACGCCATGGGAGCGGGTTCGTGGAAAGAGCCGATGAGTTCGGCTTCGAGGATTGCCTTGATCTCGTCATACTTCTTCTTGAGCTCGTCGGCGGATCCTCGTACTTGACCGGAGTGCTTTCCGCCATCTCGGATGTAGATGGCGATGTGGTGGATGTCGAAGATTGTCCCACCGGACGTGCCAGAATGTGTTGACGTCAGAAACCCACCGGCGGGCAGCGACGGGCAACACAGTAGAGCCGGGAACAACTAGGGCTGCGGCTGGCCCCAGTCCCTCAGAGCGACGGCCCGCAAAGCCTCCTGGTCACACGACCGATGCTATCGCAAGGGCGTGCCACCTGACCTATACCTGGTCAGGAAGGTGTTGGATGATGCCTCGCTTAGTTTCCTGCATGGCATACACGTAAACATTAAATACGAGCCTCGATCGGCTCTCAGGTTATCCTGTGAATCGGCTCAAAGAGCCGATCCACCCATGATTTGAACAAGGTGTCCGAATATATGGTGGTCCTGCTTGATCAAGATAAAGCGGATGAGATCTACGACGATTTAGGGTTTTCACCGCATAATCGGATCATCCTACTCACGATTGGGCCTCGCGCTCGCGCACGGTGATCGTAAGCCGATCCTAGACAGGGCCTAAAAACCAACACGAGGTTGATCCCCGGAACATCCTTTCTAGGGCTAGCAAACTTCACCCTACACGCCGCTGGATCCTCCAACCCTTTGTAAGGCCTAACTATTGCGGATATTAAACTAATCCTTGCGAGCAAGGAGCAACCGTAACGGATCGGATCTACTAAACTATGATCAAGCGGGGTGCCGCCCCTACACCTAAGATAGGTGTAAGGGCGGCTAGATGTAATAGGGTTGCACTACGATAGCATATGATACGAAGAACAATGCTAACCCTAACACATCTAAGATAACTACGTTGCTCGCCATCAAAAAGGCTTCGGCACGAGCAACGCATGAACAACGTGGGCAGGCTTGTCTTGCCTAGATCGCAAGATGCGATCTAGGCAGCATGGTGCTTACCGGAGAAACCCTCGAGACGAAGAAGTTGGCGATGCGCCGAGATTTGTTTGTGTTGAACGTTCGTTGTTGTTTATTCCATAAACCCTAGATACATATTTATAGTCCCGGGGACTTTCTAATTTAGGTGTGCACCTAACCGTGCACGGGTAAAACTCTAACTCCTAACCAACACGTAATCTAATATGGTACAGATACACGGGCAATTAGCCCAAACTTGGTACACAAGGCCGATTCACGTATTTCTTCTATACATATATCTTCAAGTCCATCTTGATCGCGGCCCACCTCTGACTCGGTCAAATTCTGGTGATAACAGGTAGTAAAACGAGCAAGTATATTTCGGTCTTTATTTTTTATGACCGAATTTTAAATAGACCGAAATACAAAAACCGAATTGTCGGTCATGACCGAATGCCCACCCGTATATTGATATATTGCTAGCCTTTTTTCATCGACTAGCACGCTAGTATACTTCCTATGGAACTAAGCGGGAGGCAACTGAAAATTTCACTATATTGATTCTCCCTATTACGGGCTTTTCCCACAAAGTAAATTTCACTCTGGTGAAAACTTACTTAAGCCGAGAGATTTTCCCAAACTTACACAAAATAAACTTTATGTTTCTAGCATTAACCAAGTTGTCATCAAGCGAAAGAATGATATCATATCACAGATCCCCAAATTCTTTAGCTTGCATCATTAAAATAGAGAAAATACTAGTTGAATTCATCACATGGCTTTTCAAAATCAACTTTAAGAAGAATTCCTGACATTTTGTGATGATGAATCTCATGAATTATTTCATGGAGGAGCACAATCCCTTCCATAACATATCTAACCTTTATAAATGCAGTTTGAGTGTCTAAAATAACCTCATGAATCACCATCCCTAGTCTGTTTGATAAGAGCTTTCTTAGTATCGTAAAACTAAGATTCAACTAACAAATTGCCCTGAATCTCTGAATTATTTCAGCATCAAGCGCCTTGGGAGTTGGGAATGATAGTAGTAACTTAATTGTTCGGTCTCTCAGTATAAAATTTTGTCATATGGAAGGCATCCAATCTCTCTTTCGGTAAAATTGATAATATCCCATAAAACTTTATAAAATTTCATTGGCAAACCACGAGGGCTAGTTGCTTTAGTATGCTTCAGATAAAAAACAACTTCTTTAAGTTCTTCCATTTGAAAAGGTTTTGTCAGGAAAGCTCCATCTCCTTCACTTAGTTGTACACGTCATATCACATCCAATCTCAAACTAGACACTTTCGTTTGACCAAGTAGCTGTGGTCCCTCTCTATATAAAAACAGAAAATATATTTACAAGTTTCATTCGGACAGAGATTTGGTGCACATGGACACCAGTGTTCCTGTTCTATTTTCTAAAGAAATCATATTTTTGAGTTTTAAAAAATTCTAAAAATAAATACATATATAGTCAATGTTGTATTCCACAAAATTGTAAAATATCAACTTCAAATACTTTATATTCTAATCTACACAAAAATGACAAAAGTGTAGATTTGAGTAGCCATTTTCAAATCTCCCAAACATATCAGATTTTGTCATTTTTGTCCAGCACAAAATAAAACGAATTTCAGGTTAAGATTTTTGCACGCTTGTAAGATGTATCATTGGCAATACCAAAAATTATTTCCAGATTTTGTAGTAACTTGTACAAATACCTTTTATTTTTTTAAATGGCAGGAGCATTGGAGGTCGGGAGCCAAAAACACTTTCCGGTTTCAAAAAGAATTTTCAAAACAATTATGGATGTTTTCAATGATATATCCTATAAGAATGCAAATCGCGATACAATTTTTCTCTTATTAGTATGGGGTACACAAAAATCAAAATGTGATATTCTTTTGAGGTTTGGAAATATGCATTATTCGCTATAGTTAGATCCACAATTTCATCATTTTGTGTAGCTCAAAATATAAATATTTTAAATTGATAATTTTGCATGTTTGTGGGATGCATCACTGGCTGCATTCAGTTTTTCCATATTTTTTGAAAATTCAGAGATATAATTTTTCATTTTTAAATAACGGGATCAATGGAGCCTGTAAGCCAGAAATGCCCACTTGATGCAAACTCTGTGTAAACCCTAGTGTGAGGGCAATGCTTGTGCCTCGCCGCCGCCGCCGCTTCCCCTAAACCCCCCGCCGCCGCCCACTCTCCGCCATGCTTCTCCTCCCCCTATGCCCCCTCCCACCTCCCCTCTCCCCCTACCATTACGACGCCTCATCCCCAAGCAACCCGCCGCCGCCGCCGCTCGCCGCTGCCACTCCGATCCCTTCGTCTCTTCATCCTCCGACGACGAATCACCCCTCGCCGACGAGCTCTACCCAGCCGCCGGCGCGCCCACCCTCCTCTCCGTCGCGCGCTCGCTCGCTAATTCCCCCAGCCCCTCCGTCTCCTCCGTCCTCGGCTTCCTCCGCCGCCTGCCCACCGACGCCTCCCCGCACATCTTCCCGCACCTCATCGCCGCCCTCTCCCGCACGCCCCGGCCCCTCCTCGCCCTCCACCTCTTCCTCCGCCCGCCCACACCCGCCGCCACCACTCACCACTCCTTCAACTCCGCCCTCGCCCGCTTCCCCCTGCCCCCGCACCTGCTCCCGCCCTTCTTCTCCCACTCCCTCCGCCGCTTCCCCCGCCTCGCCCCCACGCTCCTCTCCTTCAACCTCCTCCTCAAGTGCGTCTGCTCCTCTCTGGCCCCAACAAACCACCGTCTCTACCTCCAAGTCGCATTGCGGGTCCTCCATCATAGCATCCCCAGGTGGAACCTCTCGCCCGATAAGTTCACCTACTCGACAGTCGTGTCTGCTCTCGCAGATGCAGGGCGGGTCGACGATGCCATGGCGCTGGTGCACGAGATGGTGGTGGACGGGGTGGTGGCCGCCGAGGCATTTAACCCCGTGCTGAGCGCGATGCTGCGCGCCGGGGATGTTACAGGAGCCGCCAAACTTTTCTCGTTTATGCAGCTCAAGGGCTGCGCGCCGTCGCCAGCCACATACAACGTGCTGCTGCATGGGCTGTTGGTCTGCGGCAAGGCCAGTGCGGCGATGGGGGTCATGAGGAGAATGGAGAGGGAGGACGTGACACCGGGTGTGAGGACCTATGGGGCAATTGTGGATGGACTGGTGAGGTGCGGAAGACTGGAGGATGCATGGAAGGTCACTGAGGAAATGGGGAGGAAGGGTCTTGCGCCTAATGAGTTTGTCTTCTCGCCTGTGATCACTGGGTTCTGCAAGTCAGGGGATGTCGACAGGGCGTCCAGGGTGTGGGACGCAATGGTGGAGGGTGGGGTAAGGCCGAATGTTGTTTTGTATTCGGCGATGATTGATGGCTTTGCCCGGTGTGGGAAGATGGCCGAGGCCGAACTGTTATTTGACGAGATGGCTGAGGCAAAATGTGTACCGAATATAGTGACTTACAGCTCCATGGTTCGGGGATATTTCCAAATTGGAGATTCATCGCAGGCTCTTTCTGTATGGGAGGAGATGTTAAGGGCTGGGTGCACACCGAATGCTGTTACTTATAGCATATTGATCAACGGATTGTGCAACGTAGGGAGATCGAAGGATGCTATGATGGTCTGGAAGCACATGCTTGGTCGTGGCTGCGCACCCGATACGATTGCTTACACTTCAATGATCAAGGGCTTGTGTGTTTCTGGGATGGTGGATGGTGGTCTTAGGCTGTTCTATGACATGCTCGCAAGGGGCGATGCTGATCCAGATGTTATCTGCTATAATGTGCTGCTTGATGGGTTGCTCCGGGCCAAGGACCTTCCTCGGGCAATGGACTTGCTCAACCAGATGCTTGACAAAGGCTGTGATCCAGACACAGTTACTTGCAACACCTTCTTGCGCGAGATTGAGGTTGGACAGGGTAAAGGGAGGGAGTTCCTAGAGGGTCTAGTAGTCAGATTATGCAATAGAAAAAGGAATAAGGCAGCTGGAGAGGTCGTGATGGTGATGCTGGCTAAGTATATTGTGCCAGAGGCTGCCATTTTGGATATGGTGCTGAGAGGTGTTTGCAGGCGCAAGAGGGTTTCGAGAGTGATTGACAAATGTTGGGATGAGATTTGGAAGTTCTAAGGATATATTTTTTTTATACGATTTCGCCATACCATAGGATCACACACTTGCTGGAGTTCTTCTAGACTACAACTGTTGTACGTTGTAATATTGTGGCACTAACTCATTCATTCATATCAAAGATTTTGACACAATAAGTGATACCCATTATTCATTATGCTTGTTTTTTTGAGCATTTTAATCCCGAATCTCCATATCTGCATGCCCATAAGCTCTGCATGAGAAAGATACACTTCTGGAGACCTTTATTAGTCTCATGTTTAATTTACATTATGTTGTCCTTGACCATAGTACAGTATTATGAACTAATGTCTATGACTACCTTAATATTTTGTTCTACACATGTAACCTACTCCTCTGATCCATAGTAAGTGTTGGTAATCTAGTACAACTTTGTACTAGAGTTGTACTAGATCACCGACACTTATTATGGATCGGGGGAGTAATAAAGATGAACTAGTTTTACGTTTACGTGTAACCATTATATAACGATATTCCTTTCACCATAGTAAAATCTGCAATCTCCTATAGATCTTCTACTACATACTTCTTAGGAAGGCAAGTAAATTATGTTACTTTCCTTTGGACATATCAATGGGATGGGGCGTGTGACCAATGGCAGAAATGGCAGCAAATATGTCTCCTTGGATATTTTTGCTGGAGAAGCATATTTGGTATTGCTGGATTTCTGGGTGCTTGAATTGCCAATATAATCCTTTTTTGAATGATATTGCCTCTTCTCCTTGAGAAGGTACGTTCTGTTTTTAACTGCATATGCTTACTATTTGAAGTGTGGATTTAATTGCGCTGCAACAATCTTGAGATTCTTTTTCTTTGGCAGAGTTCTCCATTATTTCTGGTGTTTCAAAGCAAATAGCTTCTTGACCATTCATCTTTGATATGCTGGGTAGAGTTTATTTAATGAAGCAAAAGCATTTTCAAGAAGATGTGTTATAGAGATTGTTCCTGCCTGTTTGACATTATGAGTGAAGGATAATTCCTCGAGGTACCTTTGCAATTTTTTTCTCTAGGAACATGATGTCACTGTTTTTCTTACTCAGGGTGTACATGATGCCATTGTGGTGCATTAAATGGTTTTCAAGCGATGATGTCAAGTTGTCAACAGCACAATGTTTAATTTCCAGTGTCAGAATCTGAAATCTGCAGCTAAGTAGTGGTATCTGGTATATAAAGGATTAGGACTTGGTGATTCCTATAGACAGTTCATGATGAGAACACCTCAGGGATATATCAGTCTGCAGGTCTATAGCATTCTAGAAATAACACATTCATGCCAGCAGTCACGTAGGTAGTTGTATGTTTCTTACTGACTTCAAGGGGTCTACTATCTTATTAGCTGCTGAAAGTACATTTGGATAGCTCAGCATTTGTTTACCATGTAGTTCAGCATTATTGGACCTATGGGACATGTTCTTTTCCATGATGTTCAGATTTACTTAACAATCTCGAAGTTCTAGTGAAACAACTGCATATACACACACTTGTTTTGGGGAGGCAATGTGTCAGTTTGTTATCATTTTAGATGTAAAAACTTATATCATATGTTTCAGTGAGTCTGCAGTTTAACAAGACAGTTGTCGTGGATGCTACCAATCTTTTATATCTAAATAGACGCCCCGACAAACTATCTTTCCTCGACTCTCATGCTTCCACGTCATCCCACTTAGCCTCAGCTATTTGCAACCATCTGATCAACTTCAGGCCGAGTGACTCAAGTTTCATTGTTTGAGTTCGTACGTCCGTTTCTGCTGCTCTCCCACAAAGCCATGTCTCTTGTCCTCCTTCCATTTCATGTTCTCCATGTATGCCTTATGCCCTCCTCTACTACACCTGCACCATTTTTTTCTCCTGTCTCTTTTTGCCCTCTACGAGACAACCACTCAGCCCACCATCAATGGCTGCTATTTAACGCCTTCAAAGGTCAGACTAGTTTTCTACTCCCATCACAAATCTTCTTTCTCTACATGAATTATCTTTAACTAAGATTACAGAAGCAATTACTTTTTATTTTCTCTTCCTATACTCATGTCTGTTGATCTCTTGACCTACCTCCCCTTCTTATCTTCCTTCCGCTTTGGCAGTTCTATGCTTGCTTGCTAGGTGCTTGATGGAATTCCTAGACATAGGTTCGCGAAAGAGCGGAGGCAAATAATCTAGTTGAGTGCTGTACTGAACTGATGAGATTCACGTGCTGATTAAGCTTACTGCATACTCTTTCGTTCCTACAGGTAGGTTGCCAGTTAGTAGGGTGGTGTTCTGGGAGTTAGCAAATGGAATTTGTGGGATGATTTCTCCTACCAATATATCGACGCTGCTATTTTGCTGCTTACCAATTGAAGCTAAATAGACACTCAAGAAATGGTATGTTGTGCATGATTTAGGAGTATTGGCGCTATTTCTTCTATGATTACTGAACTATTGGCCTACCGAGGGCATCTTTTCGACAATATTAGCCAGCATGGTATGTGACATGTTAGCTTTATTTACCTCAGTGTTCCTTCTTCATCATTGGCAAATTTTATTAAATGGACATGTTTTCTTCACAATATTATCTGCAGTACATTACAAAGTGTATATATTGATGAATGATTAGCTTCCGTTCACCTAACTCCCTGTGTACGCCAAAGGTATGGCCATCTGAACCGATGCTGTTTCATTTCAGTAGTAGTATGTTATATACAAGTTCTCTCAACTCTCAGATAGTTGTTGTGATTTGATTTCGTTCCCTGTGCATGCTATATATTGATGGTGCTTGAAAAAGGGCATCAAGTTTGACATGAATCTGCTCCCATCTTATGTTCTGATGAATCTGGTAAGTGGTGTCTATGATCTACCGTTTTAAATGAGAAATGTTGATTCAAGCAGGGTCTATATCTGTTGCGATGTCGCAGTAGACATGCTAGATGTTTGACAAAATTCCCGTTACCTACCAAATGATGAATAAGTCATTGTATTCTGGTCTTTGTGGAGCTGCTGCTGCACATGGTTCTTGTGAAGGACTGCAACACACACATGGTCCTTTGTGAAGGGCTGGCTATTAGGATAGGATAGCATCCCTGATCTTTGACTGCTTTTAGAGGCATCAAGGACTGGTAGTTAGCAGCTTTTAGACTAGCATATTCTGGCTGGCTAGCAGCTATAAATCTGTACCCCCGTGCCCTCAGTTTGGCATGGCATTGTGTGAGATGTATGAGAAATAAACCAACGAAAATTGCCCCAACTCTCCTAGTGTCATCCTCTTCTTCATGAAAGTGAGGCTAGAGATACTAACAAGTGGTATCAGAGCAAGGTTGTCTTGCAGCCTGAGCATTTCCTACTCCTCCCTTCACAGGGAAGGGAGCAGCCCCAGCCAGTAGCAGCCTCAACTGCCCCTGGTTACTTTCCTCCATCCGGGTTGTCGAGCTGCAGCTCGTCGGAAGCAGCGCTCAGCCCCCTAGCAGCGAGCCATGTCCGACAGCCACTCTCAGCACACGGCTACCTCTAGCATGCGGTGTCGGTAGGAGGCCGATCGCGCCGTGGCAGAGGAGCGTGAACGAGTGGCTGCAGCAGCCGATGCGGCGGCAGCAAGGGCGTCGAGGCTGGCAGCGGCGGAGCTGGCAGCAGCGGCAGCGGAGGCAGCACGTGCGGCGGCGGAGGTCGAGGTGTTGCGCGGCAGGCCGGCAGCGCCAACAACCCCGTTTCTGCTGATGGCAGCGCCGACGCAGACCAAGTCGACGAAGCGGCGCAGCAGGCGGCATAGTGGGCAGCCGAGCACGCCCGCGCACGTCAGTATGGCGCTCCCAGAGGAGGCGCGCGAGAAGGTGGCGGCTGGGATGAGCAAGACCGTGGCCTCTACGGGGTCCGGACTGTGGTCAGGGATGTTGGTCCCGGTGTTGGGTGGCCTACCCTCACCAAAACCAACTACGTCGAGTGGGCCGCGATCATGAAGATCAGGCTCCAGGTGTGGCACATGTGGGAGGCAGTCCACGACGGCGACATCGACCATCATGAGGATCGACGGGCGGCCGAACGCCCTCATCGCCGCGGTCCCGGCCGAGATGCGGTTCTCGCTCTCCCACAAGCAGACTGCCAAGGAGGCTTAGGACGCCATCGTCGCGGCACGCATCGGCAGCGACCGTGCTCGCAAGTCCACAATGCAGGCACTTCGCAAGGAGTGGGAGAACATGGCCTTCAAGCCAGGTGAGGACGCTGATGACTTTGCTCTCCGTCTTAACACTCCGCTGCACGCCTACGACGAGGAGAGAGCTGTCGAAAAGCTCTTTCGCTGCGTCCCCGAGAAGTACAAGCAGATGGCTCGCTCGATCGAGTCGTTGCTGGACCTCTCTACCATGACGATCGAGGTGATAGGTCGTCGACATCGAGGAGCCACAATCTTTGTCGGGGCCCATCACCACCGGCAGGAAGCTGCTCCTCACTCGGGAGCCGTGGGATGTCGGTCACGGTGACAAGAAGAAGGGGGAGTCTTCTTCCTCGACAGGTGGCCGCAAGCGCGACAAGCCACGCAAGGTGCGGAAGGATGGCCATGCCAAGGCGCAAGGTGATGCCGGCGGAGGCGCCGCCGGCAAGCCCAAGCCGGCAAAGGACGACGTCTGCCACAACTGCGGCAAGCTTGGTAATTGGGCCAACGAGTGCCGACAACCACGACGTGGCTAGGCCCACGTCACACAGGCGGGGGAGGAGGAGCCAGCTCTGTTCATGGCGCATTCCAGCATCGAGCTGACTCTAGCGGCACCGACCGCAGCGGCTCTCCACCGTACCACTCTCCTCCACCTTGACGAGCCGAAAGCACACTCCCTTCTCGGCTATTGCTCCGGCAACGACAAGACTGGCGGGTGGTGCCTCGACACCGGCGCCACCCACCACATGACCGGCCGACGGGAGTTCTTCGCCGAGCTCGACTCCGACGTGCGAGGCTCTATCAAGTTTGGGGATGCCTCCACCGTGGAGATCAAGGGTGTCGGCTCCTTCATCTTTGCCGCCAAGACTGGAGAGCACCGGCTGCTCACCGGTGTCTACTACATCCCCGCGCTGAGGAACTCCATCATCAGCCTGGGACAGCTGGATTAGAACGGCTCCCGTGTGCTGATCGAGAACGGTGTTATGCGCATGTGGGATCGCCACCGTCGCCTGCTTGCTAAGGTAACTAGAGGCACAAATCGCCTCTATGTTTTTGATGTGCAGGTGGCACAACCCCTTTGTCTCGCTGCTCGTCGGGAGGTCGGGAGGACGAGGCGTGTCAGTGGCACGAGCGCTTCGGGCACCTTCACTTCGAGGCCCTGAAGTGGCTTAGTACCATGGAGATGGTGCGAGGCATGCTGTGCCTTGACCATGTGGAGCAGTTATGCGACGTCTGCGTCTTGACGAAGCAGAGACGAGTCCCCTTTCCCCAGTATGCGAGCTTCAGAGCCAAGGAGAAGCTCGAGCTCGTGCACGGGGACTTGTGTGGCCCGATGACACCGGCCACACTTGGAGGATGACGCTACTTCCTACCGCTCGTCGACGACCTCTCCCGCTACATGTGGGTGGTGCTCCTCGGCAGCATGGGAGAGGCAGCGAACGCCATCAGGCGCTCGCAGGTTGCTGCGAAGGCGGAGTGCGGCCGCAAGCTGCGCGTGCTGCGTACCGACAACGGCGGCGAATTCACAACGACTGATTTCGCTTCGTACTGCGCTGATGATTCATCCATCGCCACTACTCCGCGCCTTACAGCCCGCAACAGAACGGCGTCGTCGAGCGGCGCAACCAGACGGTTATGGGGATGGCTTGGTCCCTCCTCAAGCAGAGAGAGATGCCGGCTGTCTTCTGGGGAGAGGCGATCCTGACGGCCGTCTACATCCTCAGTCGCTCGCCTACTAAGGCGCTCAACGGCAGGATGCCGTACGAGGCCTGGCATGGGCGAAAGCCGGCGGTTTTCCCACCTGCGGGTCTTCGGCTGCCTCGCATTCGCCAAGGAGCTCCGCCACATCGGCAAGCTCGACGACAGAAGCACTTCGGGAGTGTTCATTGGCTACTCGGAGGGATCGAAGGCCTACCGCATCCTCGACCCCAAGACACAGCGTGTGAGCACATCATGAGACGTCGTGTTCAACAAAGGGCGAGGATGGGCATGGGGTAAGGCGGTGGAGGACAGCTCGACTCCGACGTATGACGACTTCATTGTCGAATACGTCCACTTCGAGGCAGCCGGGGGAGTAGGCAGCTCTTCTTCAACGAGCATGCCTACCTAAGTCCCCAAGTCTCCATCGACCCCGGTGCTTGCTACACCACCACAGACGGCGTCACCACGTACTCCAGCACTGCGCAGTCACTCCTCCTGGCACGTCTACACCAGCTCATGTTGAGCACAACCCGGTGGAGTTCGCTTCCCCGCTCTCTCACGACGGGGAGCGCATCAACGCGTATCATGGCGGCGAGCCGCTGCGGTACCGTACGGTGGAGAACCTTCTCGGTGACCAGCCGGTGCCGGGACAGGTGCCACGCGACTTGGAGGCGCAGCTGCAGCTTGCGCGTGACGATGGCAAGCCTCAGTCTTTTGCAGAGGCTGAGAGAGACGCAGCATGGCGCGCCGCCATGCAGTTGGAGATGGATGCGGTCGAGAAGAACCGCACCTGGGAGCTTGCTGACCTCCCTCTGACCACTCGATCGCCCTCAAATGGGTGTTCAAGCTAAAGAGGGATGAAGCCGGCGCCATCGTCAAGCACAAGGCTCGCTTGGTGGCACGAGGCTTCTTGCGGTAGGAGGGGTCGACTTCGACGACGCCTTCGCTCCCGTGGCACGATGGAGTCCGTGCGGCTCCTCCTTGCACTAGCTGCCCAGGAGGGCTGGCGCGTCCATCACATGGATGTTAAGTCTGCCTTCCTTCCTCAACGGTGACTTGAAGGAGGTCTACGTGCAACAGTTGTGGGGATTTGCGATTCCTAACCAAGAGGGCAAGGTACTACGCCTATGCAAGGCTCTCTATGGCCTGCGGCAGGCACCACGACGTGGAAAGCCAAGCTGGATTCCACGCTGAAGGAAATGGGCTTCAAGGCCCGCACGAGGCAGCCGTCTACCGACGGGGGAGTTGAGGAAACACCCTGTTGGTGGGCGTCTATGTCGACGACTTGGTGATCACCGGCATCAAGGATGCAGAGGTGGCGACGTTCAAGGAAGAGATGAAGGCCGCCCTCTAGATGAGCGATCTGGGGCTCTTCTCCTTCTATCTAGGGATCGAGGTGCACCAGGACCACTCCGGGATCACGCTTCGGCAGGCCGCCTACACCAAGCGCATCGTTGAGCTAACTGGGCTCACCGAGTGCAACCCAGCCCTCACTCCGATGGAGAGGCTGAAATTGAGCCGCGACAGCATGACGGTTGAAGTGGACGCCACACAATACCGGCGTCTTGTGGGGAGCCTTCGCTACCTCGCCCACACACGGCCGGACTTGGCCTTCTCTGTCGGCTACGTTGGCTACGTTAGTTGGTTCATGGAGCGATCGACGACGGAGCACTTGCAAGCTGTGAAGAGGATCATCCGCTACATTGCGGGGACTCTCAACCATGGCCTCCACTACCCTAGGTGTCCTGGGGCGGCAGACTTCGTCGGGTACAGCGACAGCGACCATGCCGGCGACATCGACACCAGCAAGAGCACGAGCGGGATTCTATTCTTCCTCGGCAAGTGCCTTGTGAGCTGGCAGTCGGTCAAGCAGCAGGTGGTGGCCCTGTCCAGCTGCGAGGCCGAGTACATCGCGGCCTCCACCGCCTGCACTCAGGCGCTCTGGCTCGCTCGGCTGCTTGGTGAACTCCTCAGCCGAGACACTAGAGCTGTGCAGCTCATGGTGGACAGCAAGTCCGCTCTGGCCCTGGCAAAGAACCCCGTTTCCATGAACGGGGCAAGCACATTCGGTTGAGACATCACTTCATCCGAGGCTGCTTGGAGGATGGGAGCATCAAGGCAAGCTACATCAACACCACGGATCTGCTCACAAAGCCTCTTGGGAGGATCAAGTTCCTCGAGCTCTGCTCCCGGATCGGGATGGCTCAGTGCTCCCGCAAGACGGCGTACAAGACTTAGTTGGAGAATGATGATGCAAGACGGCGTACAAGACTTAGGGGGAGAATGATGAATAAGTCATTGTATTCTGGTCTTTGTGGAGCTGCTGCTGCACATGGTTCTTGTGAAGGACTGCAGCACACACATGGTCCTTTGTGAAGGACTGGCTGTTAGGATAGGATAGCATCTCTGATCTTTGACTGCTTTTAGAGGCATCAAGGACTGGCAGCTTTTAGATTAGCATTCTTAGACTAGCATATTCTGGTTGGCTAGCAGCTATAAATCTGTACCCCGTGCCCTCGGTTTGGCATGGCATTGTGTGAGATGTGTGAGAAATAAACCGACGAAAATTGCCCCAACTCCTAGTGTCATCCTCTTCTCTTCATGAAAGTGAGGCTAGAGATACTAACACCAAATTGAGATGCTTTAGATGTTAAGAATCTTCTTTCTTTTGTATTTAGAGTATTTACGATTTTGCTCTCTATCTTTAATTGCTCTATCTGATTATATTGCTGCAGTGACTAGCAAATTAATTCCCTCTATCTCAATCCAATTATGACCAGCCAGTTAGATCATGCAATATTTCGAACAGTTTTATGACATGGCTCTTCTTTGCTGATATAAAGAGCAACAGGAAACCCAAATAAGGACACACAAGTAGTAGCCAGACTGGCTGAGGAAGTTTTAGTTTCAGGTGTTGATCTCTTTTCTAAAGATGATTGCATTTTTCCTTTTTATATCATTCATCCAATATTTTCTGCTGCAGCGCTTAAAACTAAATTAGAGAGATGCAAAATGAACTTGCTACAATTACAATTTATTTTGTTAATCTGAGGGCTTCAGGACGTGCGTCTGTTTCCTTCAAGCGAGGTTGACTGTACTCCAGATTTTTCATGACTAGGTCAAATAGTTTCTTCTCTATGTTTTTTTGTAACCTTCAAACCGGATTGAAGGAGTGATAATAAAGTTGGTTCTTGATTCTGGAAGTGACTGACAGAATCTACGTGTCTCTGTTTCCTTCAAGCGAAGTTGGCTCCAGATTTTGTATGACTAGGTCAAATAGTTTCTTCTCTATGTTTTTTAGTAACCTTCAAACCGAATTTGAGGAGTGATAAATAGGGGTGTGCAAAACTCACACTGATGAGAACTGTTTCAAACACGGATAGTGTGAGTAGTTCATTTCCTTTCAGAAATCTAATCTCCACTTGCAGTTCAGTACCCCAAAAAATGAACTAAGCTGACTTGAACATTTATCTAAAGAAACTGTGGCTGCCAAAAAATAAACACATTTGTGGATATTTTGTGCATGCCTAAGTAGATTCTCACTTCCAGAATCAAGAACCAACTTCATCACTATGGGTGGGCAAAACCGGTTTTCCAGAATCAAGAACCAACTTCATCACTATGGGTGGGCAAACTGTGTTATTTTTTGGCAGGCACAGTTTCTTTAGATGACTTAAACATTTATTTTCGATGTTCAAAACAATGTTTGATTTATCGATAATGCATACATGTTGTTTCTGCTTTACATTATTTCCCATGACGTTTATCATATATAGCTGGTATGTTATTCTTTGCAAATTCTTTCCTCAAGTTCCTGCCGCAACATGCAGGGTATCTTTTTGTCATCTTCAACAAAAGAACAAAACACATGTTTAACCTAACAAAGCTGTCTCAGAAATTCTATTTCGATTTTTCTTGTACTCTCTAATTCTTTCTCATTTTTTTCCGCACTGCAGTGGTTTCAGTCTTCATGCATTGTGGATCATCACATTCCTAATCAGTTTGCATTCTAATATTATATATACATGAAAATTCACAAAATTGGAGACCTATATAGGTTGGTGGTTAGATCATGCTTAACATTTTGAACTATATCTATCATATCATTTTTGCTGGTATTCGTTTAGCCGTTCAAAATATCACAAATATCAAAATAAGTACTTTTATCATTTGCTGGTATTGGAGCAAATCGACTAGAAAATACAGATTTAGTAAGTCACTCAGAATAGCGATATACCTACTCATCAACATCCACAGTTGAAAGTACTCATGTACAGGTGGCTTGCCACTGGATTCATACCGGCTCCTCAATTTCGGTTTCAGTAAATCCAGCTAATGTGCAACATTTACGGTAAGATAGTTCTGTCAAACAGAGTAAATTTTGACATCGATTGATAATCAGATGCCGAGCATGTGCTTATAGTGTGGACAGCTCTTTGTCAATTCTCTAAGTCAAGCCATCTCACTGTTTGCCTACAAGATGAAGTGTGTTCAGGTCTTAATGCAGTTCAACTTATGAACAACTCAAACTGATTTTGGCCATTGCGTCTGAATTTTCTAATGGGAAAGCAGTGACACCCGACCGGATACTTGAAAATATGTTTGCACATCCCAATATAACAGAAGTGTTCAGAAATGGGTAATTTCAATCTGAAATCTTGGACAAAAGATGCTATGATGACTGAACGCATGCGAAGGTAGGGCCTGCCACTCATAGTTTGGCGCCCCAACTGCGATTAACACAAAGAAGTTAGATGCAAAATTGCCTAGAGATTGTTGGTTCGTTATTATGGTTGTCCCTTCAGAGCATAGCTTATCATGCCCTTGGGATAAGTGAGTAAAGGTTATTGAGTCACTTTAGTTATGTTTTCAAAATAAAGGATTGGCCGCCTGGCCTTTGCATCCTCCAATGTAGATAGCCATCCCTTTATTGGACACTTTTTAATTTGTTTGTCTCGTACATGTGCTCTTTTTTGTCTTCTACGCAGCATTTTTTACCAGGAGCATTCGCAGCAAACATTTTAAATATAGCAAGTTGTGTGCGCTAGCTCTTAAGAGACTTTAGATTGAGCAAGTTTCACAAATGAAAGACATATCCCTATTTATTGAAAAAAATCTCTTATATGTATCCGCAAAAAGATGGATGGAAGAAACAAATTCATTTCATATGCCAATGGGTAAGATGACATTTACTCTCCAAACTGTGAGTTGGCTATTTGCTTTGCTTGTTAAGGTAGATGCCAGAAAAATGGATGCGGAAAGTTGAAAGGTTATTTGGGGTCTCTGTAGGTGACATTCAGTGTAATGGTTCATATAATTTTATAAATCTAGCAAAACTGAGAAAAATTCAGACAAATGCCAGACAACCGAACATTAGACGCGAGCATTTGCATTGGATTTGTGTAGTACCGTAATTTTTCCAGATGGAACATGAGATAATGTGCCAGCGATGTATCGGCCAAGGAAGCAACCCCAAAATTTTATGGTCATTTCGGAGCTAGGTCCTCAAAAAACAAAAATTATGGTACCAAACAAATCCAATGCAAAAGCTCGCATGCCATGGTCTCTTTGGTTGTTTGGTCGGTTGTCTGGCTTTTTTCTGAAACTTTTTCTTAGTTTGCTAGATTTATGAAATAACATGAACCGTTACTCTAAATGTCATCCATAGAGAAGCCAAGTAATCTTTCAACTTTTTACATCCACTCTTCTGGCTTCTACCTTAGACGGGAAAGCCCATGGAAAACTCAATCTTGGAGAGTAAATGTCATCTCACTCATTGGCATGTCAAAATTGGTTTTTGCCTCTTTTTTTTTTCTGTCGATCTACATATGAGATTTTTGTCAATAGGGATGTCTTTAATTTGTAAAATTTGGTCAATCTGAAGTCTTTTAAGGGGTGGAGTACACAACTTGCTATGCTTAATATGTTTATTGCGAATGCTGATGGTCAAAAGAATTGCTGCAAAGAAGAAGATAGAAAATAGTACATGTTTGAACAAACAAATTAAAAGGTGCCCAGTAAAGGGATGGATGTGTCAATTGGAGGATGTAAAGGCCAATTTTTTGTTTTGAAAAATAACTGAAGTGACTCACTAATTTGTACTCACTTGTTTCTAAGGGCATGATGCCCTATGCTCTGAAGGGCATCCATAACAATGAATAAACTGACAGTTCTGCACCAATTTTTTTTGTGTTAGTTCACAATTTCTCTTTTCCAAGATTTCATATTTGAAATTACCCTTTCTAAAACACTTTTGCTATGTTGGGGATGTGCGACAAATTTTCCAGTATCCAGCCTGCTGTTTGCTTTTCCATTAGAAGTTTCAGATGCACCTCTCAGTTGGCAAAATCAGTTGGAGTTGTTCATCAACATTTTTATCTTGTATGCCAGTAGTGAGATGGAGTAACTAGTTCGCTTGAAGTGTTTCTCTTGGGCTATAGTGAGAGAATCGTCCGGAGCTGTCCATAATATAAGCACACTTGCTTGGCATCTGATTGTCAATGTCAAAATTTATGTGGTTCGACAAGCTATCTTCCCGTAAATGTTGCAAATTAGTCGCTGCATTTACCGAAGTAGAAATTGAGCAGTTGGTACCAGCCAGGGGCAAGCAACTGCACATGAGTACTTTCAAGTGTGGATGTTGATGATGACTGTGCATCCCTAAGAACAGTAGGTATCTCCCTAATCTCAGACACTTTCCATCTTTCAAATGTATTCTTTTTTTGTTTGTGCCACCTGAACTGTTTGAATTTCTACTTGGATGCGGTATAATCGATCATTGCTGTCTTCCCTCTTTATGCTGCTGCTTTGCACTTATCCTCCATAGTTGTTTGCTATATTAGAATGTGATCAAAGAAGTTGCTATGTACTCTGGGTTATGAAGTTTTTTTTTGGTGCATATTTAGCTCTTTGACACCGTTTTGTATGCCTACTGCCTCATGTAGTGTTTTGTTTCCGGGACCGGTATGGCTGTACCCCTCGTACAATGCAGGCCAGTTTCCTCTGACTAGAAACTGTTACCGAGTTAGTAATTACCACATTGTGTTCGGCCACTAATTGAGGCCTAATAAAATATTATCCATAATTACCTTTGGGCTACATGTATTTACATGCTTACATATTCTTTTCTTACTTGTGGACCATGTATATTTTCCTATGAAGAACAGCAGAATTCTTAATTGAAGATACAGTTTTTTGGGGCTTGCACTGTGTGTTCAAAAGCTACTTGATCTAAGCTGTATGAAGGTTTTTTTTCTGTATTTGTGATCCACTTTCTTTCTTCAGGTACTTGTAATCATATAATGGCTCCTAGACTGTCCTAGAGTAAATCTGCATAGAGCATGTTTTTGGCACTGAAGGGTGACACGTATTTACTGGAATTCTGAGCGACCTACTTTCAGTTTTTAGCCTGTCTGCATCATTCAGAACTTCAGAGCCCCTCTGTCATTGTGATATGTCGGAGTGCTAGAGTTGTGTTCTTAGCTTTCGACTGGCTGAAATTGCGAGCAACTGGATTAGAATATTGGACAACATGATATTGGACAGTATGTATGTATATATGATTCTCATTCAGCCATGTGCCGAGTGTGTAACTGCCCCCGTGCAGTTGGCAAAAAGTTGGTGCTTCGAGCGTTCCGGCTCTGCTTGACAGTGCAGGGCTTGGTTGGAGAATCAAATGGATCCCGGCCTTTGCTTCTGGGAATTGCCTGACGGTACACCATGCATGAAGAGTTGTCCTGTAAGAATTACTTAGCACAAGCATACTTATATGCATCTTCAGTTTGATTTGCACTAGATTACGATTGATAAACCCATTGGATCGTTGCATATTTTTAGGATTGCAAGTTTTATATTTTTTGGTTTTACGGAATTGTCAATGTCTATGCATGTAGTGGTAGTAGTAGTCAAAGAACTGTATTTGTGAAGTATGTATGTCTTGACCAAGAAGTATAGGTCCGCTGCCTGACTGTCTTAGCCCTGGGATTGACTGCTACCTGGGACCTGGCCCCATTCGAGGCCGATGTACAAGATTAATTAGCGGAGGTGACTAGAGATAAGCAGATGAAGATCCAAAATAGTTCAATGTCTCGCTCTGACTTTAAGTTGAGTGCCCACGTTCAACCAGTCAATTACCCCCACTCCAAGCACTAGGACCATAACAATACAGGCTGACCAAGTGACGAAGACCTGTTCCCCTTCACTAGTCAACTCACACTATTTCCAACGGAAGCTGTGACGGAGACAAACTATGCCAAACATGCGAAACAGGTAGAGATCACCCAATACCGAACTACTAGTAGGCTTTAGTAATAGAGCCCATGATGTGTATGAAGTCTCGATAACAATTGAAATATATTGCTCTCTTGAGCAATATTTCTTGGTTGCTTCTATCACAACCTGCCCTACGCCTACGTATGCCGCTGTATGTGTAGTCTGTACTCCTCGCCGTTCTTCTGTTGAGCAGGCACAGGCACATGCCCACACCCACCGGTGTACCTTCTCCTCTTGTCTATGTTACATCAGGCCCCAGTATATGAAACGTGGATCGTGTATCATGTAACTGTAACGGCCAACGTACAAGGAGAAGCCGGTGGCAACGGCCAACGTATCGTTAGGTACAGTCGCAGTGCTGCCGCGCCCACGCGCATTCGCTCCGGTGGCCAGCTCCAGCGTTGTACCCATTGATTCGAGACGAGTCAGAGTCGAAACGTGCAGCCTCGACTCGACTCGACATTGGTGTGGTTGCCGTGCACGGAGCGCTGCACCTTCCCCAAAGGATACCATCATACCAACAACAAAAAGGACAGCGGCGCCAAACCTCTCTAGTTGCTAGAAATAAAATGACGCACTTGGCCATTAACCTCTCTAGTTGACATAAATAAAACACTGATGCACTTAGACTGCAGCTCCTCTAGCACAATACGCTAAATTCCCGTATGCTACAACGGTTTTTTCTGTACTCAAAAAATTGTAGTGCAAAAGAAAATCTGCATATAGGGAATTATTTTGTTATCTTCCTGTGTTTCTTTTTCTCTTTTCCGGTGCCATCTCATCCACTGGGCTCCGCCCTCGCTGTTGATCCTCCCCTCTTAGGACCTCGCCGACTATACTATATCACCACTAGGGCAGAGAAGTATATGTGTGGTCAACGTTTTCAAAAACTTGACCACTACTAATACACACGAAATACATTTTGTTAGTGACATGAGTAAGTAAAGCCGGCGTATTCAGTGCCGGATCTGCAGCTAGCCACTCGCCCACTCCCCTTAGAAAAAAATTCCTGTGCAAAATAGCATATATATTTTTACCACAAATACACCTCCTAAAAAAAGTTCTTAATCTGTTTTGGCACCCTCTAGGCACCCTGGTTGCAAATGTTGTAGCTCGGCCACTGGGCATATTTGTATGTATCCCCTCCGATCCATAATAGTGTTGTGGTTTTACGTTCAAAAGGAGAGGGAGTATTATACTTCGACGCCGCATGTGTTTATACAGATTGTGGCAGCGTATGATTATCTAGCGAAAATTATAGATAAAAGTTTCCATATGGTGGAGAGTGTAAAAAATTAAAACTATCTTGTGTTGGGAGCAGAGGGGGTGTGAGTTTGATGCAATGATAAGATCGGTAGAATCTGATTTCGGGCACCATGATAATAATGATATGTATTTTGACCCAGGCATTTCGGGTTCCAACTAATGCTGCTGGAGTGGACAATTGCTGCGATATTTCCTCTCGGAGTTCTCCACTCGGACCGTATGTGATGCACTAGTGAGTGTTATCTTTCGTACATTGGGCACTGATGATTCTAGGCCTTTGACCATGCACTTTCTCCATTGATATAGACTATATGAATATTGTTCCCAGTTAGAAATGGCAAAGTAATACCACCTCGCTTTTTTGTTCGTGCATTCCCCCCTAACGCAGGACACCTGCTCGAGACTGACGATTATTCAGCTATCGCTCGTGTACCGAACATGCTATTACGCACGTACGTGTCTGGTGAAGAGATACGTAGAGTAATATAGTAGTTTGTAGGTGATCACCGAATCGAATAAGCTATGGTGATTGACTGCCATGCCTCTGAACATTCCTCCGGTCCTTCATACTGCTACGCGAGACCCGACGATTCTTGAATTGAAATGTTGACGAAATCAAAAATCTAGTCTCGACTCTACTTTTCTCAGGCTGGTATAGGTTCACGTGTTCAGCTTCAGCTTGACTAAATTGGCAAAAGAAAAGCTTGACTGAACTGAGGCAGTCGACTGGAATCGTTCGACCAACTGAATCAACAAGCTTTTGTTTTTGTTAGGCGAATTGTGTCCACAGAGGAAATTGCACAAACCAGCAACTCTCTGGGAGGATGTTGCACAAACCAGTGACTTGAACTTTAATTTGCACAGACCAGTCACTCTAGGGGTAGTTTGTTGCAAGGAGCTCTAATGACTTCATTTTGTTGTTTAACAGTTTGCCTGGCAGCCACCGTGGCACCTCTGCAACATGCTAAGCCACTATTTTCCCTCCAAAATAAAAACCCTAAGAACGCATGCCTACTGGTTCTCGTCGTCGTTGTCGATCACGACGAGCTCCGGTACCGGTCACGGCCAGTTGGGAATCGGCAGAACATACGCCGGTGCCGCCGGCGGTGGTGGAGGTGGAGCAGCCCAGGCCGGCGGTGAAAGTGAAGCAGCCCACTCCGGCGATGGAGGTTGAGCAGCCCACTCCGGCGGTGGAGGTTGAGCAGCCCACGCCGGTGGTGGAGGCCCCCACGGGTTGTACGGCGGAGGTGCAGGCGGCGGTTGAATCGGTGGCGTGGCCGAGTGTTACCACCCGATTCTGGCCAAATCAGGAGGTGGGCCGTAAGTGAAGATGGGCTTGAAGGACGTACACATGAAGCATCTTTGAAGCGGCCTTACGCTGATAGTTCGGGCTTAATTGCCCATGTATCTGTAACATATTAGATCGTATTGTAATTTAGATTAAAGAGATAGAGTCCGGCCCGTGCACGGTTAGGTGCACGCCTCAATTAGAAAGTCCCTTGGACTATAAATATGTATCTAGGGTTATCGGAAAAGGAGGACAATCACCGTTCAACCAAAACAAACCAATCTCGGCGCATCGCCACCCCTTTCCTACGAGGGTTCTTACCGGTAAGCATCATGCTGCCTAGATCGCATCTCGCGATCTAGGCAGCGTAAAGCTTAGAATTGTTCACGCGTTGCTCGTGCTGAAGCCTTTTGATGGCGAGCAACGTAGTTATCATTAGATGTGTTAGGGTTAGCATTGTTCTTCACGTAATATGCTATCGTAGTGCAACCCTTGCATGTCTAGCTGCTCTTACGTCTATCTAGACGTAAGGGCAACATCTTGCTTGATCGTGCTTAGTAGATCCGATCCGTTACGGTTGCTCCCTGCATCTGCAGGGATTAGTTTAATATCTGCATAGTTAGGCCTTATGCTGGGGTCGGAGGATCCGGTGGTGCGTTAGATGCTGTTTACCGTCTCTGCGAGGGATGTTCCGGGGATCAACGTTATGTTGGTTTTTAGGCCTTTCGTAGGGGTAGTTTGCACCGTCTCTCGTAGCTGCTAGGCCCGATCGCACGTAGGAC
Source organism: Lolium rigidum (assembly GCF_022539505.1). Taxonomy (NCBI): domain Eukaryota; kingdom Viridiplantae; phylum Streptophyta; class Magnoliopsida; order Poales; family Poaceae; genus Lolium; species Lolium rigidum. Next base: position 276,905,761 of record NC_061508.1, read on the forward strand.
GTTCCGATTATGCGGTGAAAACCCTAAACTCGTCGTGGATCGTTTCAGCTTTGTCCCGATCAAGCGGGATCCCCATGCCATTGCTAATCAATCAAGGACCATGGGGCGATCGGCTCTTTGAGCCGATCCACGAGGAAACCCGAGAGCCGATAAGGCTCGTATTTAATGTGCACGTGTCTACCATGCAGGAACAATCGAAGCACTAACACCTTCCTGACCAGGTCTAGGTCAGGTGGCACGCCCAGGCAACCGCCAGGACGCGCGCCATAAGATTTGCGGGACGACGCGAGGTGCCAGGGATCCACTAAGCGGCCCTAGGAGCCTCCCGGCTCTTCGTGTTACTTAGCCGAAACCCGTCGGGGGGGTTTTGGAGGGTAACACATTCTGGCACGCCCGGTGGGACATCTTCTTCAACATCCATGTCAGCGTCGACATCCGAGGTGGCGGAGAAACCGATCACGTATGAGGATCTCCCCACGGAACATAAGAAAAAGTACGATGACCTGAAGGTCATCCTCGAGGCCGAACTCATCGGCTCCTTTGAGAAGACCCGGTCGCACGGCGTCAGATTCAAAGGATTCACGCCACAAGGCGTCCTTGAAGGGGTGGATCTGTCTCTCCCTTCACAGGAACGTACCCAAGCCCTGCGTCAGGAGATCAACCACATGGTGGCCCATTCACTGCATCGGCACTCTGAGAGCCTGGTGAACACTTTGGAGCGCGTTGCGCTCCGGGTGGTGCAAGAGATCATGGAGCGTCGTTACTCCCCTTCAGGACCTGTTCTAGGGACTCACCAGGGAGAGATGCAACTCCACTCCAGGCCGCCTCTGCCGTACGCAACTGTGGCTCCACCACAGCAAAGCTCGCCGGCATACGTCGTCTACAAGGATGGGGGTGACCCGGGCGACTGCCAGTTCTTACCTGACCCGCCCAAGGAAATCCCACACGGATACGTGTGCGCGTATGTGCCGGACTGCAGCAACTGGACGCAGGCGATCCAGGCTCCACCAGGAGGGATTGCCGGAGCAGGAGCAATTGTTCCGGCAGGAAGGATAACTGCAACAGCGGGGAGTCTAGGAGCAGAAGCTGAGAAACAAGCGTGGCTAGCCAAATACACCACTACGCCAATCCGAGAAAGCTCAGCTGCTACTACCTCCACCGCAGATCAGATCAGCGCAGTCCTGAGAGATCAATTCGGCATCTTGCCGAAGAAGAAGATAATCGGCTATTCCAAGCCGTACCCCAACGAGTTCGACCTGATCCCACTACCGCCTAAGTACCGGCTTCCGAACTTCAACAAATTCAGTGGGTCAGAAGGGTCGAGCTCCATCGAGCACGTGAGCCGATACCTGGCCCAGCTGGGCATGGCTTCGGCATCAGATCAGTTACGGGTGAGGTGCTTCTCGCAATCCCTCACCGGTCCAGCTTTTGGGTGGTACACCTCTTTGCAGCCAAATTCAGTGCAATCATGGAAGCAGCTGGAGGAACTGTTCCACACCCAATACCATTCAGAGACTACTGAAGCTGGTATTGCCGAACTAGCACAGGTTCGGCAAAAGCGAGGAGAGACAGTGGCTGAGTACATTCAGCGTTTCAGAACTGTCAAGAACCGATGCTATTCGGTTCATATAACTGAGAAAGAGGCAGTCGAACTGGCCGTGGCAGGCCTGGCAGCGTCGTTCAAGGATCTGACGTTCCAAGTCGAGTACAACTCGCTGACACACCTGGTCAACAGACTGACCTTATACGAGCAGCGCCATCCAGAACTGTACCAAGATAAGTTCAAGCGCGCGATCAGCCTGGTCAATGCCGATGAAGATGAAGATTCCGCGGACGATCGTGAAGTTGCGATGAGTCGAGTGGACTCGGACGCCAGTGCCTGTGTCCTGCCAATGGGTGAATCCACCAGGGCCTCCAAGAGGGTTGGACTTTGACGTGACCAAAACCGAACAGATCTTCGATCTGTTACTGAAAGAAAAACAGTTGAAGCTACCCGAAGGTCACAAGATCCCTACGGCACAAGAGATGAACAAGAGGCCATACTGCAAGTGGCATCATACGTTCACGCACACCACCAGCGACTACAAAGTACTGCGCGCACAAATTCAGATGGCAATAGAAGCATGCCGATTAACTTTCGGACAGTTTGCCATGAAGGTAGACAGGCGTCCGTTTCCAGACGTCAACATGGTGGACCTAAGCCACTCCATAAGAGAACCAGGGTTCTCCTTTGATGTCAATATGGCAGGGTTCGTGATTCGCCATGGCGTGGACAAAGCGGAGAGCAGCCATTCTCGTGGCAAGGATAAAGAGGAGGCCGTTCCACGCGACCGGCCCCAAGACGACGATAGACGGTACCTGACCGAGGAGGAAGTGAGAAGCATACGGTATCAGCGCCCATTATCCGTGCACCTCCTCAACAAGTATGAGCAACAGTACGACCGACGTCGACGCTACGACGAAGACGATGAGAAACATCGTCGGTCTGATGCGGAGAACAGGAGGTATCGTCGGAACAGCGGCAACGACGACGGGTACGAACGTCGCGCCGCAGGGAGGTCAAGGGAGCAAGACAACGTGGACGAGTATCGGGACTGTCCCTTCTTCAAACATTGCTGGGACTCAGGAATGAGCCGATTGCCAACAATCGAGAACTGCCCAGAATGCAAACAGCGAGGAAGAAGGGGGACAAGCGAAGTTTCAGTGTTCGAGCGTCTAGGACCTCTCCCACATCAGAACAAACGAGCTGGGTCATCTCAAGAAGAAGACTTCGAGGAGTCGGGAGAAGAAGATAGGTATCACCGACCAAGGTGGTGCCCCGATGGACTCAGCCCATTCTCGAAGCGTCGGGTGCAGCGGCCGCGAAACCCGGAAGAAGCCGAGGCACGCACTCGTACACGTTGAGGAGAGCGCGGCCCGATCTGGCCGCGAAAATCCAAGCAAACGAGAGAGACGAAGGCGCGCCCGCCAAAGAAAGTATGGCGCCCAAAACAGCGAAAGCCGATGCACGAGCATCGGCTGATGCCGATGCAGATGCATCGGCTGACACAAACATGGTATCCGTGGGCTGGACAGAGTAGCATGTCCAATACATTGGACATACGTGGCAAGGCCGATCCCTGCGATCGGCCCTCAAAAAAATGAAAAGCAAAGGATCTTATCTCCAACATGCCACGTAGCTATAGTGGAAAGCCAAGAAGTTGCAAATCATTGTCAAAACATTGCAACAAAGAAGGAGGCCGATTCCCGCAATCGGCCAAAATCATCCTCAACATACCTTCATCTGTGTTCAGCGTCAATCCAACAGATGCCTGAAGAGCCGATACCATCAAGTACTTGACAGAATCGGCTCGGGGGGCACATAGATGGATGGTATACGAGGATATGGAGCTGGGAACGGATGTCAAATCCTCAGCAGAACAGCTCAAGTATGGGGGCCGATACATAAACAAATCGGCCACAAAAAATCGAGAAGACGAAAAATTTTCAGCACAGCCGATGCAGAGGCATCGACTTAAGAATTCAAAGCCGATGCACAGCCATCGACTCAAGGTATTGTTATAAGCAGAAACCTAATGGAACAGTCACCGAGGTACATAGCGACCGAGGTACATAGCGATGTTCTACTGAAGAAATCCCTCAGTGGAATGGTTGGTGGCTCCATTAGCAAATCCTCGAGGTCAGCAGCGCCTGCATAAGCATGTAGATCAGGTTCAGCCAATGAACATTCGATTGGCCGTGGCGTCCCTTCCTAGGGCTTGGCCAAGGTGGCAGCTTCATCAGACATCGTCACCAGAAATTGCATTAGTCTGCTCAAGGTGGTGAGTTGATTGGAGCAGCAGGATACAAGAATGGAGCTGGGAAGAGTTCAGGGGCCACTGCGGGTGAGGCTTTTTAGGTCAAGAGAGCTGCTGATCCTTCCAGAGCTGTCCTAGTACACTATCTCCTTGGGCGTAAGCTTTCCTGCCAAGTTTTGATGAAGAGCTGGAATGGCTCGGGGGGCAGCTCACCTTGGAGTTTCTCTGCTATTGACAGCCGATTCGATTAGAATCGGCTAACGGTGTGCTACAGTTGGAAAGCCGATGACGACCCATGTGGCTGGTCCACATCTGTGCTCGCCTGGACCAAGGCTCGGGGGGCAGCTAGCCCTAAAAAATTCCTCATCCTGAAGAGCCAGTGGTGTCGAAATTGGCTATCTCTGCGTCCTAACCATGCCGAACAGGAGAGCTCTTGCAGAGTAAAACCACCAAGGTTGACAGGAGGAGTTGGAAGAAGGAGCCGTCATCGTTGATCAGGCTCTAAACCAGTTCGTTGCTGCAAAGAAACATCACGAGGGAAGCTGTGAGCGAGCGACACCTGTTTTACAGGAGTATCGGCTTCAAGATCAAGGTTGTCAGCAACGGACTAAGGAGCTCTCCTGGAAGCATTAATCCAGGAGTTTTGCCGTCAGGACAAATGCTACGATCGGATGGTTTTAAAATCCAAGGGTCTAGGGGTCTCACAGCTGCACGTTGGACCTGTCCGGTTGGAGGTTTGGATCTGAATTTCATGGATTGCAAGTTAATATCCGAGAAGGCGATTGGATCGACCTGTTTTGCAATCTATTGGAAAAGCTGATGCTTTGCCATCGGCTCATTAAGCACCGACTAAGTTGACAGTCGGCAGGCTCAGTATGAAGGGCAATCGGCTAAATTACCATGAAGAAGGTCGACAAAATCGAGTTGGGGGAAATTCTTCATTGATAAACTAAATTTCTTACATAAAGAGCTGATTGCTCTCAAAAGGAGATCCTAGGGGATACATTGCCCCGTCTACTGCTGCTGGCTAAGGTCCTATCTAGGGGCCATTGCTGCCCTCGTCGTCGTCGTCATCATCGCCGTCGTCGGCACTGCTCCCCGCCGGCTCGTCGTCGCTGCTGTATCGACCTCCGGCAGGGCCCTCGTCGTCTTCATCCTCCTCGTCCGCGTCGTCGTCATCACTGTCGAAATCACTGAGGTTCCCGGGCCAAGGGCAGTGGCGCTTGGCCGGCGGCTCGTCGGAAGAGCTGTCATCTTCTTCATCCTCCTCCTTCTCCTCCTCCTCGGAGGAGGGGGCCCCGTCCCAGGGAAGGTGGTCGTCGTCGCTGTCCTCCACCGCTTCCTCATTGGCGAGGAAGCGGAGGTCGCTCTCCCCGTCGGTCAGGGACTGGTCGTCCTCTGACCAGAGAGAGAAGTCGTGGCTTGGGTCGTCCCCAGCCTCGATGGCGCGGCGGATGTTGGCCGCATGGGCTTCCTCCGGGTTCCACTCCGGCGTCGGCTCGCGGAAGGGGGAGGACTGCGCAGAAAGATCCGATGAAGAGGAAGACATGGTGGCACAGGAGGGTTTTTTGAAAGTACTAGTGCTAGGAGGATGAGGAAGAGAACTACAGGAAGCGGCCGAATAAAAAGGGGGAATATATGGTTTAATGCCTAAGCAGTTCCCGAGGACGTGGTGCCCGAACTGTCAAGTCGTGCAGAGAAGGCGAGGAGGCAAGGCGTCATCATGAAGAGAACTGCGACGGTTCTGCCACGACATGACCCTTCGAAGGAAACAGATGGTTTTGCAATTATCATTACCAAAACCAGGGGGGCATGTGTTACCACCCGATTCTGGCCAAATCAGGAGGTGGGCCGTAAGTGAAGATGGGCTTGAAGGACGTACACATGAAGCATCTTTGAAGCGGCCTTACGCTGATAGTTCGGGCTTAATTGCCCATGTATCTGTAACATATTAGATCGTATTGTAATTTAGATTAAAGAGATAGAGTCCGGCCCGTGCACGGTTAGGTGCACGCCTCAATTAGAAAGTCCCTTGGACTATAAATATGTATCTAGGGTTATCGGAAAAGGAGGACAATCACCGTTCAACCAAAACAAACCAATCTCGGCGCATCGCCACCCCTTTCCTACGAGGGTTCTTACCGGTAAGCATCATGCTGCCTAGATCGCATCTCGCGATCTAGGCAGCGTAAAGCTTAGAATTGTTCACGCGTTGCTCGTGCTGAAGCCTTTTTGATGGCGAGCAACATAGTTATCATTAGATGTGTTAGGGTTAGCATTGTTCTTCACGTAATATGCTATCGTAGTGCAACCCTTGCATGTCTAGCTGCTCTTACGTCTATCTAGACGTAAGGGCAGCATCTTGCTTGATCGTGCTTAGTAGATCCGATCCGTTATCGGTTGCTCCCTCGCATCCGCAGGGATTAGTTTAATATCTCGCATAGTTAGGCCTTATGCTGGGGTCGGAGGATCCGGTGGTGCGTTAGATGCTGTTTACCGTCCCTGCGAGGGATGTTCCGGGGATCAACGTTATGTTGGTTTTTAGGCCTTTCGTAGGGGTAGTTTGCACCGTCTCTCGTAGCTGCTAGGCCCGATCGCACGTAGGACGTTCCGATTATGCGGTGAAAACCCTAAACTGTCGTGGATCGTTTCAGCTTTGTCCTGATCAAGCAGGATCCCCATGCCATTGCTAATCCATCAAGGACCATGGGGCGATCGGCTCTTTGAGCCGATCCACAGGGAAACCCGAGAGCCGATAAGGCTCGTATTTAATGTGCACGTGTCTACCATGCAGGAACAATCGAAGCACTAACACCTTCCTGACCAGGTCTAGGTCAGGTGGCACGCCCAGGCAACCGCCAGGACGCGCGCCAGAAGATTTGCGGGACGACGCGAGGTGCCAGGGATCCACTAAGCGGCCCTAGGAGCCTCCCGGCTCTTCGTGTTACTTAGCCGAAACCCGTCGGGGGGTTTTGGAGGGTAACACCGAGTCCTTGAGCGCCCATCGTAGGGCCTCTTCCTCTGTGAGGCCCGACAGCATGATGCCGGTGGCGTACCGGGGCAGCGGCGGCTGCACCGGTCGGTCTACATCCGAGACGAGGACGCCGGGCCTCGCGATCTCGTCGTCGGTCATCGTCTTCGGGTACTCGAAATTCCGGCGCCTCGCTGTAGTCCCCGTCGTAGTTATCGTCCTGTGCAGGCACCGGCGCCTACCGTATTGGACGACGAGGGACCGATGGATGGTCAAAGGGGAAGTCCCTGTCGCCGAGGAAGCTCGCCCTCCTCCTCAGATCCTTCTCGGATTCGCGCCGGGTGTCGGAGTCGATGGCGTAGGCGGGATCAGCGGGGAGGTCCGGCGGCAGGTACCTCCGCCTGCGCCGGATCTCGGGGCTCCTATATGGCTGGCGCGCAGGCACAGGTGGGACGGGCATCTGGAGGTAGTTGAGCCGTCAGTCGCCAGGCATGTGCACGTCTCCCCAGCCGTTGCACGGCATCCAGTTCGCGTGCATGAGCCGCACCAGCGGCACCCTGTATGGCCGCTCTGCCTTCTTGGTGCCGCAGCCGGACGTCTCGAAGTCGTTATTCTTCTTCTTCCCCATGGTGCTGCGGCGACGTGCGGCGGTGGTGGGAGTGGAGGTGTCCGTGGTGTGGGCGATGCCAGGAACGATGCTAGTTGACTTTTAAGGCCGGCCGCGTGCGGGAAACGATGCCATTGAAGGCGGCGCAGAAGCCCAGCCGCCGCCCGCTAGTGCGCGCAGAAGAGGCAGCCGCGACATTGATGGCGAAGGCTCTTGCGCAGACGCGGAAGCGCTGACCGCGGAAGCGATGACCGCTGAAGTGATGCCCTCGATACAGGCTCGCTGCCGGGTGGACCCAGTGAAAAAGCGAGCGGTCACTTGGGGCGTCCGCCGCGACGCATCCCAGACGCAAATATGCGTCGTCTTTACGTCGCTGCGGACTCGAGCGGCAGTTTAGATGAAAATGTGCTACCAGGTCAGCGCTCTAATTAACTAATACACTGTTAAATAGGGAGCTGATCTCTTTGCAACCGATTAGTTCTGAAGTTGCTGGTCTGTGCAACGAAATATTAAAGTCGCTGGTCTGGTCTGTGCAACATTCTTGGTATGTGCAATTTTCTCGTGTCCACACAATCGCGTTAAACTTCTTGACGACTACTATGTGAAGTGCTATTTCCAAGTGAAATCAGCGTAGCTTTTTTGCGATTCTGTCAGAGTCTTCTAAGTGGAGGAGGGGGCAGTATTACGGAGGGTGGCGCTGGAGAGACAGTAAAGGAGGGGAAGAACAAATTGTCGAAGGTCGACGCGATAGCGGCCGTGTACACGAATTGTTCCTTTTCTTACTCAGAGGGTAACCCGATTTGTTCTCTGAGGTTTCGATGTTAAACAATCTCAAAGTCTCAAATGACATCACCCCAGCTTCTTCCTGAATCCTCAGAGTCTGATCCACTGGTAATGGTTTTTTGAGGGCAACTACGGCGGGCAAAAGCCTGCCTGAACCTTTTTTAATTTTCAAAGTCAAAATCCGAAATACAGAGAAGAAAAAGCCTGAAGCCCAAAAAAAAGAAACTCGTAATGGTACCGCCTCAAACTCGTAATGGTTACTCTACGCTAAATTAACAACTCAGGCATTCATTTTCAGATAGTCGGCTCATACACAAAATCGAAAGCGACAGAGGTTTAGCGATATGGTAAGCTTGAAAGGGCACGTAGGTTTAATTAATTCGGGGTCAACCATCCAGGTGGGGCGAGTGAGAGGTTATCTTGTGGGTGTTAATGCCGCCTTATCGTTTTGACGACTTCTTGCTCTTCACAAATCACAAGAGCCGTATATACTGTACATGCCAAACTGGAGACGAGTATGTACGTGAACATGGCCACGATAGAGAAATGTATGATTGCCTTTTCTTTATCACGTCCAAATCCACTGACTACGGGCGAGCCAGGTTGCCAAAGGTCAGCCGCCATCTTCGGTATATCGTAGAAAATACTCCCTCCGTCTCAGTTTATAGTCTTCCCCGTATTTTTAGGTCGCCAATTTAATCTATATAATTTAAATTATATAATGTAAAAATTATATCATTAGAAAATAGAACATCTAAATTTTCTAATGATGTAATTTTATACTATAACTAATGCTAACTTGATCAAATTTATGATCTAGGAATACGCGCACGCCTAATAAACTGTGAGAGAGGAAGCAGGTGGAAAGTAGGTTTATTAATCAGACGTTATAGCATCTTCACTCGCATCCCCATAGGCATCTGCCAATAGGATTGGGCTTGGCACTAATTGCCATGTATGGGGGCGTCTTTCTTCAGCCGTGCCCTCGATAAGGCGTCCTCAATAGATTTTGACCTATTTTTTTCAATGTTTAACCATTTTCTGATCATTTTTTTTGTAAAGTATCAACATATAAATAAAAAATAATTATATAATAATTAAAATAGAAATACAATAATTTATACAATTTTAAACAAAATAAATTTTAACTAGATAAAGACTCGGGAGGCGCCGTTTCCTTTGAGCGCCCACACGTGCTTAACCAGATCATTTTTCAACTGACGATGAACAACTTCGTCATGGGTCTCCTAGTGCATATCGAGTAAATCAGCAAACTCCGCACGCACCGGGTGATCAACATCGCCAAGAGGATCTGGTGATCATACGGATGATCATCCGTTGGTGGAGAATTTCCGCTCTCACTCTCGATGATCATGTTGTGCATGATCACACAATCATGAATCACCTCACATATCTGATCCTGAGACTAGGAAATAGCAGGGTGCCGGGCAATAGAAAAATAAGATTGGAGCACACTGAATGACCAATCAACATCCTTCCTGCAATCCTCCGGGCAACAATGCAAAGTGAGATTTTTTCTGCCTCGAGGCTTGGAGATTGTCTTCACATATGTGGACCACCACAGATAGATGTCATCAGCTAGGTAGTACCATTTGGTATATTAGTGGTCGTTTATATCATAGCTTTACTTTGGAGCATGCCCTTCAGCAAGTCTCACAAACAGCGGCGAGTGTTGCATCACGTTGATGTTATTGTGAGATCTCGGTAAGCCAAAAAAAAACATGTCAAATCCACAGGGCATAACATGACACAGTTTTAAGTACCACACTGCAATATCCAAAATGCCCTTTGTACAAACATTTTCACGAAAACAAAAAATTCTTTTATAACCATTGCATGCAAACAATGCTTCCAAGCATCTAGGAAATCCTCTCCTTTCGCTATATGCAATGATTCATGCCTTATTCTGCTTTATTGGGTCCTCCCCGAGATAGTGTGGTCACAAATTTTTCAGCACTGCCTTGCAAAACTTGTACATGACTTTGAGATGTGGACTCACCATGCATAGGTAGTTATCCTTTGTATTAGGAGAGGCTTCATATGCAAGCATCTTCATAGTTGCAGTGCATTTATGAATCAATGAGAATCTGACATTCCGACATCATCTTTCTTCATCATGAAGTAGGTATCTTGCTCCCTCGCACCATGCAGCAAATTCATGAACAACTCCGTGTTCATCCTAAAGCGGCGCTGAAACTCCATTCGGGTTCCTACGTGTTGGGAAGTCAGCAAAATAGTCAGCATATATCATGGCATAACCCTCCATCCTCTGCTTTGGCTTAGTATTCCTTCTCCCAAAATTTGAACCAACACGACTAGGAGCGACATTCTTCACCACGTCCGCTTGTAATTGTAAAAGACAAGTGAGGACTATCATCTTGATCGACGGTTGCATTGGCTTCCTCTTCCATTAAATGATGGGCCGTCATCATGTCATCGCTATCCATAGTCAATGAATCAAACAATGCAGCATTAAATCAACCAAATGACGACGAGAGGGCGAAAAAAAATTAGAAATGAAACATATTGAAGCAAACAGCCGAACACCTTGTGTGCAAGTCGGGCGTGCGAGCTCACCGCAAGTCAAGAAGAGTGGCGAGAGGGGCAGCCGAGGCGGCGGGCGATGATCGGTTATTGGTGTAGGAGTTGCTAAAATGTCAGCGTCGAAAGGGGATGGCACCGGTGGCGTTGATGACAACTAAGCGGGGGTGGGAGACACCTCGAGCCTGGGATATGCGAAGTAGCATGGTGAAATTGGCTAGGTCGATGGTTGGTGGTACCCGTCTGTGGGTATCCTATGTGGCAGTTGCTTTGGCTCGTGTCCAACGCTCCAAGTCGCCCATCTATGAATCAGGATTGGCCTAAAGGGGTCGGGTAGTTTATTGGGCCGTGTCAGACAGCAACCTTTGGTGGCCACAACTGGGCGTGGTTTTCTATCGTCGCGACTCAGATGTTGTTATACTACATATCACTTCAGTAGTTTTCGAAGTGTACAAGATATATATGATATATTTCCAACTGTTCACAATTATAGAGAGGATATAGGGCAAATCCTAGTAGATGAAAACTCTATTGAAGAATATCAATCAAAATCTTTTACTTTCATGTGGTGGTGAATATCGAATTTCAGCTTGTGAGGGTATATACAATGGCAAAAAAGTCTCATCTTCCATTAGTTGTCCACGTGATCTAAAGAAGACAACAAATATAAGTGGTAAAATCAGTTATCATCTCTAGCAACTAATAAAAACTAACTTTTTATGAGACATGGTGTTGATAAGAGAAGACACGTAGTAAAATGAAGAAAATAGTCTTCTCTTATTCTCTAAAGATCATCCCTAGCTAAAAAGCCAACATGCTTTTTCTTAGTTTCTCTTCGAACTAAAAATCCGACGTGGCGAGGGAAGGCTGCACAGTTTACGTGTCATGGTGATCTTTTCAGCAGATCAGGTTTACAGTGTCCAAATCTTCGATGAAATTTTCAGACAATTACTTGAGCCGACTCGATACACCACCCAGAGAAAGATAAATCCCGTCGTTTGGATACTAGATCGCAGCGATTATTGGCAATTAAATATAGATAAATCTCTTTCCGACCAACTTGCTTGACTTTTGCAGCGCCACCATCGCGAGAGACCCCGCTCTATATATGCCGCCAAACCAAACAAACGGCCACCACCTCAAGAGCAATAAACACTCCGCTACAGCACACAGAGCACACAAGAAGCCAAGAAAACAAAAAAGCGAAATCGTCCTGAGATGGGTGTGAGCCTCCTGCAGGCGGTGGCGGCGCTGATGGGCACGTGCACGCGCCGGCTGCAGCGTGCGGCGAGGAGGATGGGCGCCTGCAACGGCAAGGCGTCCATGGCGCCGTGGAGGAAGGCCTTGTCGCTGCCGGCGGCCAGGGGACGAGGCCGGGAGCAGGATGACGGCGGGCTGTGGAGGAAGGAGATACTCTTGGGTGAGCGGTGCCAGCCGCTGGAGTTCTCCGGGGTCATCTACTACGACGCCGACGGCCACCGCCTCGAGCAGCCGCCCAGGTCGCCCATGCGCAGCCCATACCCGACGACCATCAAGCTCGGCGCCAACGCCGGCCGCTACTAGCGACCATGTCGACACACCCCTCCTCCTCCTCCTTCATTTCTTCTCCTTCCTTCGTCAGTCTGAGCCGAGCAGAAAGATTGCAAGGCTTGCTCTGTGTTTTGTCCGGTGAGACAGAGTGCGTCTGTTCCTAGTGCTCTGTTTATTTGTTTTTTTTTTGGTACTCTTTTCTAGTATTTTCTAATGGTATTGTAATGATAGGAAGAACTATACTGCTTTTCTGCAAAAACATGGTCTTGTCTATGCAATTTTCCTTGATTGCACCTGCCTGTGGGAGTTGATCAGCTAGGCAAAATTCTTCCATGGAGGGTTTTGTTTTTCTAACCACCCATATATCCCCTTCTAGGTTTTTTCATCATTTTGATTGATGTACTGGTTTTATTTTCTCTTTAATTGTACTTGTACCTGAACCAGATCACCATGAGTCCATAACACCGTGTCACCATCCACATCTGCTATCTATCTGTTGAACGAAACGTACCGTAAAGTACTGTACCGTTTCCTTCTGTGTCAGTTTTCTGTTGGATGGCATGCCCCATATCATGAGAGCATGGCACTGCTCTTTGGACAGAACAGTATGTAGCAAGGGCATGCCAACTGGATATGCTGGTGGCAAAAGCTTCAAGTGATCCATGGAGATAAATTCACAAACCTTACTAAGTTCTCTACTAGACGCACCTGTGTCTGTGTGTGATCGCCAGGATTTGAATGCTCGTGTTAACTATTGGTGCGGAGAGTCCTGCCTCTGACAACTCCAACCGCGTTCTCTAAATTGTTCACTGGATTTTGTAAAAAAAAAGAAAGAAATGTGACGACACATTCGAAATGCCCTTTGTAGGGCGTCTACTTTGGACCCCAAGGGGGCATAGGCATCGGTTCACGTGGAATCATGGCCAGTGTGTGTGGTCTCGGGGCCGGTGTGCATTCGTTGTAGACGCCGCATGACCAAAGGCTTGTGGCCACTCCTCTTTCCGGGTGATGCCTTTTCTCTAGCCGCAGACGAAGCCCGATGTATGCCCTTCTTTAGGGTGTTGGCCACCGGTCCCCGTGACGTTGGTTGTTGGCCAGGAAGCCCTCTTTGGCTAGAATGCGGTGTTGTGATTGCTTGTTTTGTTGTTTCGGTAGCGTGTGCGAATAAGCGGCCATTTCTTTTTATTATTGGCCCTTCCGCATTTCAAAAAATTGTGCAACTATTGAAGAAAAATTGTGGGTCCATATCGATCCGTATGTTGATCACTTGTTACTTTCTTTTAGTCTTCAGAGGATGTTAAGTAACTTTCTACATATTTCATAATTGCAACTACTCCTTATCGCGTTATAAGAAGCAGTACATCTTGGCTAGGTAATTCGTACCAAAATTTTCTAAAACTTTGAGATACCATTTTTTAGATTAAAAAAAAAGTCAGGTTCACCTATACCCATGTTCTCTTAGTTATTTTCGTGCAATCTTGGTGGACACTTAACTGCCAGGCCTATCGCGTACAAGTTAGCACCATATACCTTTCTCAACACCGAAAGGACTATAGGACAGACTGAACAGACTAGTACTACTAGGAACAGCTTAGCTTAAACGGGAAGAATCCCATAGGATAGAAAATTCGGTGAGGCTACTCATGGACAAGGCATAGTCGTGTGCACGGCATGAGTGCTACTTGTAGCACAATGAGTTTTGGCCTACGCAAAATGCACATAGGGCCGTCGCGAAGAGAAAAATCGAAACTGAACATTTCCCGTTGCACCATCATCGGATCAATCGGATAACACTCTGTTTTGCCGGATATGCGTTGATCGGATGTGTGAGTGAGTGAGTGAGTCCCACAAGCAATATTGGTTATCTATGCATTGCCACTGGCTTTTTTTCTGGGGGCAGTCGACGTGGGAACGGCAAACGCTTCTTCAAGCATGCACAGCGCCCACCGCTTCACGACGCGGTTTCGGCAAGGTTTTCCTACCGTCTTCTTAGCGGCAACCATGAGAAAAAAATCTAAAATCGATTCGGTCAAGCAAGATTTAAATGCCTATTTCTAAAAAATGTTGTCTTTCAACTCTATTATTGATGCCGTGAAGGAGATCTCGTCGTCGAATGAAGAATCGAAGATCACTAATTGTAGACAATGCCATCTCCATTTATGTGGATGATCAAAAAGAAAGATGGCTACCAAATCCGAAACACTGTTTTTAATCAAAAAGTCCACACATAGATCGGGTTTCCCACAGCTCCCGACGCCGGTGAGGCCAGCCGGAGGAGGCGGAACGATCTATGGAGGAGGTGGAGGTGGCGCTAGAATTTTCTTTTCTCTTCTGTGTTTCACCAATAATCCTAGACCTACGGGAACTATCCTACGGGATGAGCTTAAGGGCTGACATGGTGGCTTAGTGTTTGGTTCTGATTTTTCCATTCGTTAGATTAATTAGAGCACGTAGTCATCTGGTGTGTGTGTAGGTGGTTGTCCGTAAGAAATTTTTTGTAGGCGGCGTCCGTAGATGTAGCATTGCTCGTGTTTCATGAACCGGAGGAATACTTCAAGCAAATTTATGTGTCAACACTAACTTAGTTATGGATTTTGTGGGGATTAGTGTGAATAATTTTCTAGGCTATTGGGTAAAATCCCTACCTTCACCCAATCCATTCAAATCCCTCCACTAGATTTTTTTTCCACCACAAAATCCCTCCACTAGATAGGGGTAAAGTATTAGATATTGAGAAAAGTACAATAGAATTTGGAGAAAAGTGAGGATAAGTAGAATTAAATTAGCTCAATACATGATACCCAAACATGTTTTTGGGAATAAGCTGGGATTTGGTGCCACAAATAGGCTAGTACCAAATAAAGCCTTACTCGGTAATGTCGGAGCCGCTGCAGAGTGATGACGATGATATGGGTGAACATCCTCAACGACAACTCTTGCTTTAGCGGTGTGTACACTTCTTTTGTGGGTAGCCATGGTGGTTTATGATAGTCGGTGAGGATGTCCGTACCAATTTTGGATTGTTTCCTGCTAATAAACCGCCCAGCCATTTTGACTTAATTTTTTTTTTTTGGAACAAGATAGGGTCCGAAGACCCTAGAAGCTGCTAGTATTTTTTACTTAATTTATGGGATATACAAATCTTTTGCATCGTTCAAATCCGAAGTCACAAAATCAGGAGTGCCAACACGATCGATGCAAATGTTGAGTGGCAGAAGCCGCATATGCCTCTGGGGTCATCCCATGCACATGTACCCACAGGATTCCGAGGAAATGATGCCTATTCCACCACCAGAAACCTCGAAGGATAGTGCAGTGGCGTCGTCGTCAAGATGTGCTTCATTGGCGTGTATGATTGCAACATATTGCTCCTGTGAGCCCACCTGACAGTGGGGGCTGTCAGAGGGCGAGGGTAGCAAAAAGGGAAAGATAGTGAAGATGGGGACTGAGTGAGCAACCACCGAGTATTTCCGGCTCGCAAATGAGTGCGCAGAGCTTGCATCCTGCGGCATGCTTCCTCCGATTCTGCGCATCACGAATCCAGAATACTAATAACTGGGGTAGATCGGCTTTTTCCAGAGAAGAGTGCACGAATACTATAGCGCTACTTGTGGGTATCGCGTGCCAGCGTTTAAAATTGAGCCTCCACCGTCGCCAACAGAGATGTTTTAGTAGCTATGATCGTCCATTTCCCCTTGTTTGAATCTGTCAAGTACATGCACTTGGTGGTTTTCTGAGAGCATCTCCAGCGGGTCCGTTTGCGACCGCGCGCTTAAAAAATATGTCTGTGCCACAGTCTAGCGGTCGACGCATAGTGTCCGACCTATCCGTTCAAACTTAATATGCTTAAAAAATATGTCTGTGCCACAGTCTAGCGGTCGACGCATAGTGTCCGACCTATCCGCTCAAACTTAATATGCGACACATATGTCATTCGCACGTTTCTCGCACGGGCCCATTTGACAGCAACACAGATGTTTCACCTTCAGCGCGGCATAACTTACTGGTGGCGCGTTGCAGCTTTTCTGCGCCACGTTAATGGCGCGTCTCGCCTTCCACTCGCGTGCGCTGGTGGGCGGCGTCGCAGTGGCTTATGGCAGGGCGTTGAAGGCTAGGTGGCGCCCGAGCTATTTTAAGGTTTGCTGGTAGCGCCCATTTTCTCGGTCACGCCATTGCCAGAGCCCGCCGTATCCACCAGACCGACGCTATGGGAAAGAGTTGGCCTTACCGCAAGATGAAGAACAACCATGAGGCAAGCGGCTCGCGGTCCGGTAAGAAGCCGCGGGTAGGGCGGTACGTCCGCATCGAATTCATGCGCCGCCTCTGGGAGGAGAACCGTCCGGTGGCATGGCAAGATGCGAGCCTGCCTGGAGGAGGCTGGTACCTCAACTCCATGCCTGTGTCGGTCCCTCCCGTGCCACGCGAGGGCAGAGAGCGTCGCGACGAGGTGCGCGCCGCCAAGCCATCTTGTCGGCCAACCTCCAAGAAGATCTGGCGTACGCACTCAACTCCTACAGTTGGATCTCGTTCGGGACGCAGGAGTTCGATGTGCGCCGCCGAGCGGGATACCTCGGCAATGTCGACTACTTCGACCGCGAGCTCGTCGTGGACGGCGACGATGGCGAGTACGACGACGGCGACGTGGACGAGGAAGAGGACGCCGTCGAGGCCGAGTATGAGGCCTCGTCGGACGGCCATGTCCAAGGCGGAGACAACGGCCACGACGACGGTGGCCCGGCCCGGCGTGGGATTCGGTGACCCAGCCGTCGGACATTAGCGAGGAGGAGGCCATTGCCATCGCAATGGCCAATAGCAAGCTCGACCAGCTCGCATTGTGGGACCATCCAGCTTCGTGAGTCGTCGCTGGCGCAGGGGAGGCCGGCGATTCCTCCGACCACGCCGACACGTACCCAAGGGCGCTCACCGTCTGCTGCTTCTTCGAGCGCCTGGGATTCGTGGCCAGCTTCACCACATCCTCCTGCTCCACCGACCGTGTGGCAGCAATCACCGCAGACTGCCTTCCTCCTCCACCACCAGTGTACCAGCTCCCATGGCGGGTGCCAGAGTTCATCGACCTCGTCAGCGACGATGCAGTAATCCGTATCTAGGTAGCAGGCCTTGCTGGCCCTTTTTATTTTCTAAGCTTTTTAATGTATTTTTACAATTTATGTAAATTATGGGTTTTATATGGAAAAAAGTTTATGCATCACCCGTTGGGGAGACCCCTAGACGCAAACTAACGCGCGGCCGATTTTGACCATTCGGCCCGACGCAAACGGGCCATTCATTAGATTTGCGTCGGGTCAGGCCCTGTCCATGAAAAACTCAGGCCTATGCCTACAAATGATGGCCCGACAGCCGGGCCAAGCGAGGCCTAGGTAGCCCGAAAACACAGTTTTACACTACGGCCCAGCCCGCAGCCCGACAGGCTTGGTGGGTATTTGATTTTTCAGCATCGGGCTATCATCAGCCCGGCCCGACACATGGCCAGGTATGGGCCACTAGGGATGCCCTGGAGGTTTGGAAAATCAGTGTGCAAAATGCCGTACCTGTAACTTGTGGGTGGTGCAAATCGCAATTCCCTTAACTCGGGTATTGTGCATGTAATGTACATCTTAAAACTCCATATCTGATTACTGGCAGATAGTAAATTCAAGAGAAACCCTACAGGATGCATAAAAAACAAACATGTTAAGAGTCCACAGTCTACAAGCGTACCCCGGTGCAACCCTGATCCAACCAAGAGAACATCATTGTAACATGGACACCGCAGAGTTATCTGCAGCCATCAAGCAAGAAAAAACGGGACAACAAAATGAACCGAGTTTGCCAGTGGAACATAAACAAAAGTCACTGATAAACAGAAAAGAAATAAACCATGATTGAGGACCTGGCAGGTACTGAAGTTACATACTGCCCAGGGAAGTTATTTATAGCTGACAGCAGAGGCGTTGACGACGTCGAACACAAAAAATTTACATCAAGCTGTAACTTGTACAGTACCAAATACATGTCTGCTGCCTGGTAAATTTGCAGGCTCAATCAGCTGGTACTCTCCATCTTCTCACAGCCTTCTCAAGTACCTCGGCACGCTGATGCACGCGCTCTGCTTCCTGTTCCACCCAGGACCTGGTACAAATCAGCTGGTGTTATATCGACAGGTATTACGGAAATGCCTTCTTGTACACAAGACACCAGTTCAACAATTTGCTGCCTTCTATACAAATATGGTGCAACATCGGCATACTCGAAAAAAAAATCAGCAAATTACAAGGGTAACAAAAAACTGCAGAGGAAATTGGCATGATATAAAAGGTTGGCATATGTATATATTGAAATCCATGACACACAGAAGATCTAACTTGCATACAAATTCAGACGGAGAATCTTGACCAATCCTTCAATAACAAAGGACTCTTCGTATTTTTTCCTTGAATATAGGACTAGTTAATGTCCTCTAATATCATTTTTGCAGATGGGCAGCTGCATGAAGTGCTCACTACTGTAGGATAAATCACCTTTTTTCCTGAACCAATGCATGTGCGCATGCATTTACATGTCTACTGTGACATAAGATGATGAACTAATGTTTCTTTGGTACCATGTAAATTTATAACTGAAGGTGTTGTGTGTTGATACAATGTAATAAGCCATATTGAAGGTTTTGTAAAGACATACCTTAGCATAGTCAGAGCTTCCTTCTCAGCTTCAAGAAACGATTTAGCTTCGGTGACAGCTTGATGCTTGCTGCTCACATCAGAGGACAATTTTTCTATGTTTTCTTCATCAGCCATGACCTCTAGACTCTCCGTGGCTAGTCTATCATACATGCCATCAACTTCTGACCTTAAAGTTGCCAGTTCCTGATTCTGACACTCTAAAGCTGTTCTTTCTTTTAGCAAGACTGCAATTTGCTTTTCTCGATCTGTCTTCTCATTTGCAAGCTCATGCAACACACCTTGAAGATGCTTATCAACTTCAAATTCACGATCTTGCTCTTTTTTCATCTTGACTTCCCAATATTTTTTTATATCCCCTCTATTAATTAACTCTTCCATTATTTCACCCATAACAGAACGTCGGGACTGGTTTTCTGCTTCAAGTCTGTTTAATTCATCGTGTATTACTTCTTCCATTCGGCCACTGATCAGTGCAGCAGCCGCTTGTGCTTTTGTTACAGGCTTATGATGTTGAAGGCGCCTGGTGTTTCCTATCAAATGCAGCGATTGCACAAGTTACCGAGGATAGCATATGAGAAAAAAAAAGATAGGTGATCTGCTAATTAAGTACTATTGTTAGAAATAATAAGAATCACAAAATGACACGACAGAGCAGTTCTTGTACCAAAAAATTCATACACAAAATATTCAGCTAAGCCCATATTTTTCGTCAGAGTTCCTAAACTTGAAACATACCTCCTCCGTTCCATATTAGTTAAAGGTGTAGTTGGAGCAATCAAGAGAACACAATGGCCTAACACGACACACTTATATCGTCCCAGAAACACTAAAAATACTTAACATTTCAAAATGTACAGTTCAATTCACATTCGAAAGCGAATAAGACAGAAGCTTCAGGTGGGGCAACTATGTTGATGGGAGAAAAAGGGCCCAATTTATTAGTTTTCACTATATACTCTTTCCCTTGGGAACAAATGATCATGTCCTTTCAAGCTCCATCGATATTGGTTAGTCAGAAACAGCCCACCAAAAACTTGGTTCTATATGAATAGAACATAGAAAACAGAGTACGGTGAGCAAAGAGCATTTTCATTACTAAAGGAGCGTTCAGAAAAAATCACAATCGCGTTTCAAAAGAACTTTTACCATGACAAGTATACTCTTTTCATTGCAATGTTATAGGAATTCATCCAATACAAAAATAAAAGTTAAACACTTTCGGGGCTCTACTAACTATTATATGGACAAAGCAACACACAGAAAGGTTTTAACACAAACCAAAAGCTTGTACAGCCATGAAATATAACCTATGTATATTTATAGTAAAGAGTCCATCCTCTAGTACAAATGTACAATCGAGAAAGAATCATGTCCTATTAAGAATACAAGAGACTTCCAAATCAGGTGTCCTGACATGGATATGAACTAAACCTGCAACCAATTGGGTGTCAATTCTAATGTGGTGCTAATTTAGTGACTTTGACAATGTCGAGGGACCTAAGAGTCCTCTGTGGCTTTTTTCATTCATTGATTTGCCTATATGCCATTACCATACAGCATATCACTCTTTATAGTAAACATTCCATCCTCTAGTGCAATTGAAATAGAATCTTATCCTAACATGGACTGACAAGAGTCTCCAAGCAGGCGCCTCCTCTGACTTGGATACAAACCAAACCTGCAACCAATTAGGTATCAATATTGGTGCTAATTGACTGACTTGGAGACCACATTGATGAATGTAGGGGCCATGTGCCGCTGCAAGCACATGCACATCCTTGTGGCCGCGCTTGCTATAGTACTTCCAGCACATGAGAAATGCAATATATGAATATAAAAAACTACATACTTTATGCAATTATGTTTTACTTTATATTTCACCTTTTTGAACGTGGATAGTTAATGTGTATTACATGGAAATATTGTGCAAACATAAGCCAGCTAATTGAAAGACTGACCACAGAGGTGAACAGTGGAACCAACCACACGTTAAACATAAGTTGAAACACGCCACTAATATATGCCAAACAAAATGCAGCTGCCGGTAACTAAAATAAGAAATCAGCAAAATGAGTAAATGACAAAGAATATTGTAGTCTTGCTAAGCCCTATCAGACCATAAGTACTGCAATTTACGGAAAATTGTAGCCCCGCAACCAACTAACACCATACATACAAAAGATTATATAGCACATCATACCAAAAACTTTGCTGACGATGCTGTGGTTGTGACCAAACAAGTCCGTAAGTATGGATGCTGATACATCTGGCCAAGCGCTCAAATCCAAAGTATGATCATTTTTACTCAGCATCTGGACTGTAACCAGAGTCAGGGTTCACAAAATATGAAACAAAAGAAACAATGCAATAGGACATAAAAAGATCAAAAGGTATATGTACCTTTTGGTCTAATTCTGATGCAAAGGGATACTCCACTAGTACCTTCCAGTTAACAAGGTCAAACCGTGACAGATAACTACAACCAGAACAAAGAATATATTTTATTTTTAAAAACTTTGTCAACACAATTAAGGGGAAAAATGAAAATTCGACATGTCAGTACCTTTCAGGTAGGAAGTTGGAATTTCTGTTCCCAAAGAAGCTTGATAACTTGCTAGGCACAATGCCAGATTCTCCCAAAGCTTTTCATCATCAACAAATGACTATTAGATTATCAGCCTGTGGAAATCTAATAGAAATATTTTGTTTCACAAAGAAAAAGATAGGCTCAGAAGTCAGAAGTGCAGCACTTCATATTACATGGGCCTGTCTCTGAGATGTAAGGAATTGCTAGACTGAGCTTAATAGTGTTCAATATAAACAGAAACTTACACTGGATATACAAGAAATCTGGGTCATCGAAATTTAGATCATCGAATGCACTTTCGAAAGAACCAGAAGTTACTAGATCTGGTATGATCCTGTGCATCCTTTCCCTGCAAGACATTGATGGATAAGTCAATACTAAAATGCCATGCAAAGCTCACATTCTTTTAATACTGTATTTTTTCATTACCTCTCTAACTTTGAGCATAATTTAACGAACCATCTTGCAAATTCTCTCCGGGTACAAAATTCACTGGAGCTTGCATCTTTCTCAATTATCTGAGGCACAAAATGTCATGAGAAGATCATCAGAACTAATGATTCTCTTTAAGATAATTGCAAGGTTTCTTACAGAATACAGTTAAGCTGGAAGGCATGGGGAAAGCACTCATAAAACACTTACGGCTCATACATATAATCAAAAATCTATATGACATTTAGAGAAGTATATGAACAAAGGGGATGAAGCTAATTTTGTGTTGTATGATCGCTTGCAGGTGATACTGCACAGCAACACAGAGACTAATGTAGACAGAAGATACAAAATCCAATATTAAGAAATAACATCTACCTATGCAAGCAAGGTTATATATGATATCATATTAAACCTGAGAGAAGCTGTAAAGTGCATGATAGTGTGGTACAAATGAAAGAACTAAAACCCTTCAGACTAATGGCGAACAGAAGTGATACAAGGCAATTCACAATAGTGTAATCTTTCCTACCTGGATGATCAGTTGAGAGCATAGTGACTTGTAAGGGATAAAGGCAACAAATAACACATGTACAAAACTTGTAAGGTTATTTAGCATATATGTATGGTTACAGCTGTAACACCTGTAGCTTCTTCAATATGGACAAAGCCTCCTCATGCATGGGATCTACAGGAACTGTAAAAGAAACACGGCCACCACCAGCTGGTATGTGATTCCCGTTTGAATCAACAGATGATGCATCAGATGTCTCATCAACAGTTACCCTTGAAACATCAGTTGTACCCAGCTCTCTGACGCTTGCATCATCTTCAGGAATATCTGTTGACTCTGGTATTGACAGCCTCTCCTGAACATAATGAAGTGGAGCCCCAACAAGTTGCTCTAGGCCTGAAAACCAGTATAAGTGAACAGTTTATTTGTTTCTTTCACTCTCCTTAAACAAGCTAACTCTATCACAAGCAAAACAAAGAGCATTTTTCACCACCGCAAACACATAAGACGTCAAGCTAATCCATACCATGTTAGCGCAGATTAATGATGTACCTAATAGACTGTCCCCAACAGCTAAACAACTTAAACAAATACTGCAAGCACCAAATCCACTCTTCCATTTGGAATATCACGAAGCTGGTGAGAATAGTAGAGGTGCTAAGGCAGGCCTAGGTTCAATGAACTTCTACGATGCTCTGCTATATTTTTTGTATCCTCTTAGAATTAGGCAATTGGTTGCTGCTGGTATGGTTTCGCTGTTGCATTCCAGTTCAAAGCTAAGTATTGGCAGTAAAATGTGCAATCCTCCTAGATTCATATATCTTAAGTTCAGTATCACATCGAAATCAAAAAGGGGGGATTTATCAATTCAGTATTTACATGGTGGGGCTAGAATGGTGAGAAACTTACACTTCCTAGAGGATGGCGAGCGCCACGTGATCCCGACCAACGCGAGGGCCGCCGTGGCCCCCAACCCGACCGCGAGAGCTCTCCCGAACCCTGCAAATGCAATCCCTACGGATGACAGCGGAACAACAAAATATCTGCGCACAGGTGCAATCTCTCCGCATCAAGAAGTCGGCGAGCAACGGAATCATTCAGAGATCTACCTGCCCTCCCCTGTTCCACCGGCTGCTCTGGGAGCCACCAGCCACCAACCCCGTCGTCCGAGTTGCCACCGGCGGCTGGGACCCAGCTAGCAGCCACCTTAGCGGCCGTGCGGCGGCGGAGCTGCGGAAGGAGCGGAGCGTGGTGCCGCAGTGGTGGCGGGGCCGGGGTAAGGCGGAGAGCGTAGGTGGTGGCGGTGGCCATGCCGCAGGGCGACCGAGGACTAGGGTTCTTATGCCGCCGGCCTCATCGTACGGCCTCCATTTTGGGTCGACCACTACAGCGCATAACACCAACGAAGGACTAGTCCACTAGGTACTCCTAAAAGGTTTTTTTTTGGGTTTCATAAAAATATCCTTGGGTTTAAATAAACCTCTCTCCACTCTTTTTCTTATTTTAAAATAAAAACCCAAGTTTAATTTTGAGAATCTTTTTTAAAAATATTTTTTGTAAAGTTTGTTCAAATTATTCGGTGAAACATTTTTCTCATCTTTTCTGTCTTCTCCTTTCCTTTTTTCTCTCTAAACCTTCTCTCTTAAAAATAAAAACTCTTGGAAATGATAAAAGGCTGCAACCTTCGCACCTGATCTTCCTGGCCCATCTAGCACCTAGATGGCCCATCTTACAACTTCATGCAAATTAGTTCGCCATCTTCCCCAATACGACGTCAGCAACTATACGAACCAACTCATCGCCACATGATCTTCTTCAGCTCTTGATGGACGACATCATCTTGATGTATTCGCAATCTTCACACTGCTCGAGTTGATTAGCAGGAGACGTGTGAGAGCGTCTTTGATGCCGTTCATCAAATTTCACGGAGAATATATCTTTGATTTGAGCTCGGTGATGCATACTCTACATCTACAACTCAATCCTTCACCTCAGATGCGTCTGCCAAAGTGATTGTTGGTTGGGCCGCTGGCTCTAGGGTTTGCGGGACTGCAAGATGATAAGGGGTGGCCCGATCTTCTCAGTAAGCATGGTGGTGATGATGATCACGGGATGAACACATCGGAGATATACGATGATGAAGTGGATGATAACTTGTATGATGCTGACGAGTCTCTCGATCGATCCATGTCGCCAATGCAACAGCTCTCAACCCTGCAAGATATTTGCAACTCCACACACTTGCGCACGTAGCCACCGACCACGAAGCGGTAAATTGCAACCGTCTAATTCCCAATGAAACAACAGATCACACAAGACTTTCAGGGGTTCAACACCAAATCGATGCAATAAGGTGTAGAGATTCAATAGAGTTGCAAAGCAATCAACTATGAACTAGGATTTATCTTAAACATGGTCTAAACCTAATTTTGGAGCATCCTGGGCACTTATATAGGGGTTCAGGACGACCAGGGGTCGAAAAAGTACATAGAAAACCGATCCAGATCGGATCTGGTCGAGACAGACTCGGGGTCGGCCGGTCTGGGGGCCGGTCGACCGGGCCTGGGACCGGGCCATCCGGTTTCAACCGGATGTGGCGTCGGGTGGTGACCGGGTGAGGGCTCTAGAGCCCCTGGATAGTTGCCCGGTTGGCACAAGTGTATCTCCCGGTTTGGACCGGGCTGATCCGGCGTGGAAGCCGGTCGGACCGGGGCTGGGACCGGGTGGCCCGGTGGCACGACCGGTCTGACCGGGCCTGGCGTCGGCCTAAACTGCATCTCCTCCTCTCGCGCATGCCTCCCGCTCCTCCCTCGCGCGTCCATGGGATGTCTCCATGTCCAGCTTCACGTCCAGCTTCTTGTCCAGCTGCTCCTCTCCTCCTCGTGCGATGCTTGTTTCCTCTTCATACCTGATCATACATAAGTAATACGACTTAGGCAGTATAAAGTTCTCATCGATCAAAGTATCATATAGGAACAAGTTCACCTGTTGCTTAAGTAGCTTCGCACGAGCTCGTGTCATTGGTCCAATCCTGACTTCATTGGACTTGAGCTTCACAGCAGCATCGTCTTCATCTTGCAATGATGGAGGTAGTGGTGTATTAGCAGGGATATCCTCATCATCCCACCCCCCTTCAAAAGGCGTCGACCTCAACGCTCCAAGGTCTTCTCCGTCATATGGTGTCAAATCAGCCACATTGAAAGAATTGCTGACACCAAACTCATCAATTGGAAGATCTATTGAGTATGCATTATCATTGATCTTGGCAAGCACTTTGTAAGGACCAGCACCACGAGGAAGCAACTTGGACTTCCGTAGCTTCGGGAACCTATCCTTGCAAAAATGTACCCAGACCATATCACCAGGCTTGAACAACATCTCCTTGCGCTTCTTGTTCATCCTTGCAGCATTGCTCTTGCCTTTCTTCTCTATCAACTCTTTAGTCTTCACATGTATCTTCCGTACAAAATCTGCCCTCTTTGATGCCTCCATATTGACTCTCTCATGTATGGGCAATGGCAACAAATCAAGTGGAGTAATGGGTTTGAAACCATACACCACCTCAAAAGGACACAGCTCTGTGGTAGAATGTACCGCCATGTTGTAAGCAAACTCCACATGCGGCAAACAATCTTCCCACTCCTTCAGGTTCTTCTTGATCATGGATCTCAACAGTTGTGACAATGTTCTATTCACCACTTCAGTTTGACCATCAGTTTGGGGATGACAAGTAGTACTGAAAAGTAGCTTTGTCCCTAGCTTTCTCCAAAGCGTCTTCCAGAAGTAGCTCATAAACTTCACGTCACGATTAGAAACAATAGTCTTCGGGACTCCATGTAGACGTACAATCTCCCTGAAAAACAGGTTAGCAATATGCGACGCATCATCGCTCTTGTGGCAGGCAATAAAATGTGACATCTTAGAGAATCTATCCACTACCACAAATATAGAATCATGGCCTCTCTTAGTACGCGGCAATCCCAACACAAAATCCATACTAATATCTTTCCATGGTGTAGTAGGTGCCGGTAAAGGAGTATACAAACCGTGAGGTTTCAGCTTGGACTTGGACTTGTTGCAAATAATGCATCTCTTCACATACCTGTCCACATCCCGCCTCATCTTTGGCCAATAAAAGTGGTCAACGAGCATGAGTAGCGTCTTCTCACGCCCAAAGTGACCCATCAAACGTCTAGCATGAGATTCCTGCAATAAGAGCAAACGCACAGACGATTCTGGAACACATAGTTTGTTAGCTCGAAACAAGAACCCATCATGTATGTGATATTTTTCCCATGCTTTACCAATAGCACACAAGCGATATGATTCAGCAAAATCATGATCAGTAGCATACAAATTACATAGTATCTCTAATCCAGAAATTTTAACATCAAGTTGAGTTAATAGCATATTCTTCCTAGATAAAGCATCAGCAACAACATTATCTTTTCCCTTCTTATGCTTAATAATGTATGGAAAAGACTCAATGAACTCAACCCACTTAGCAAGACGCCTATGCAAGTTAGATTGAGCTTTCAGATATTTCAAAGCTTCATGATCGGAATGTATGATAAATTCTTTTGGCCACAAGTAATGTTGCCAAACCTCAAGAACTCTAATTAAAGCATACAATTCTTTATCATATATAGGATAGTTCAACTTAGCACCAGAAAGTTTCTCAGAAAAATATGCAATTGGGTGACTCTCTTGCATCAACACATCACCAATTCCAATACCACTAGCATCACATTCAATCTCAAATTGCTTATTGAAATCAGGAAGTGCAAGCAACGGTGCAGAAGTTAACAATATTTTCAGTTCATCAAAAGCATGATCTTGGGCTGCGCCCCACTCAAAGACAACACCATTTTTAGTTAATTCATTCAAAGGTGCAGCAATAGTACTAAAATTGGGTACAAATCTTCTATAAAAACCAGCTAGACCATGCAAACTTCTTACTTGACTCACATTCATGGGAGTAGACCAATTTTGAATAGCTTCGATTTTAGACACATCTACTTCTACTCCATGCTTAGAGACAACATAACCCAGAAATATGACTTTATCTTTGCAAAATATGCACTTCTCAAGATTACCATAGAGTTTATTATCACGCAACACTTGCAAAACATGTCTAATATGTATAATATGATCAGATTCATTGCGGCTGTAGATTAATATATCATCAAAGTACACAACCACAAACTTGCCAATAAAATCACGCAAAACATGGTTCATCAGTCTCATGAAAGTACTAGGTGCATTAGTTAACCCAAAAGGCATTACTAACCACTCATATAAACTAAATTTTGTTATAAAGGCTATTTTCCATTCATCCTCCTCTCTCATCCTAATTTGATGATAACCACTACGCATATCAATTTTAGAGAAAACAGCAGCACCACTCAATTCATCTAGCATATCCGCTAAACGGGGAATAGGATGACGATATCGAATAGTAATGTTGTTTATCGCTCTGCAATCTACACACATGCGCCATGTACCATCTTTCTTATGCGGATATAACCTTTGTCGAGTAGCGCTTGTACTTGCTTCTGTATCTCCTTCGTCTCTTCGGGGTTCGTCCTATATAGCGCCCTATTGGGCAGCGAAGCTCCGGGAATCAAGTCAATTTGATGCTCAATACCACGTAATGGTTCCTGCGGGCACCTCCTCCGGAAACACGTCGCTGAATTCCTGCAAAACACTAGAAACACCAAGAGAAATAGGGGCATGTCGTTAGAAACCAAAACCTCACCCTTGTACATGAGCACAAGAGGCATGGCTGTAGGATCCTCACTAAATTCTCTCATGTCCTCTTTGGTGGCTAATAAGACTAAGGAATTCACTCTCTCACTTTTCGTTATATCACTCACAGTATTACAATTCTCTCGCCTATCTAGAGGTGCATCCTCCAAGTGTACTTCAGTCTTCTGACGAGATTCATTGACAATTTGCTGTGGTGACATAGGCTGCAAGTTAATTTTCTTGCCCTTGAACTCCAAGTGATATGTATTGGCACGGCCATTGTGTTGCACAGAACGGTCATAGAGCCATGGCCGACCCAACAGTAGGTGACACACTGATACGTCCAATTTGCATCACTATTTTGTATCATAATTTGCTGTTATTCATTGATATATTTCATATTGGGACACAATACTTATGTTATTTCATCTATTTTGCATGTTTCATCATTATTGGAGGATCAAGCACCGGAGCCGGGATTCTCGCTGGAAAAAGCACCGTCGAACGCAATATTTCGGAAGATCAAGCTGTGGAAGGAAATTTCACGTAAATTCCTATTTTTCCGGATGACGGAGGGAGCCGGAAGGGGAAGAAGAGTGGAGCCAAGGTGGGCCCGGACCACGGCCGGCGCGGCCCATGGCCCGGCCGCGCCACCCTCGTGGTGTGGGGGCCCCACAGCCCCTTTCGCCTCCTTTTCTTCGCGTACTCCTTCGTCCCGAAAACCTAAGCCGGAGAGAGGACCTCACGAAGGGTTACGGCCGCCTCGCGGGGCGGAGAACACCGAGAGAGAAAGAGCTCTCCGGCGGGCAGGAATCCGCCGGGGAAATTCCCTCCCGGAGGGGGAAATCGACGCCATCGCCATCGTCATCGAGCTGGACATCATCTCCATCATCATCATCATCATCTCCACCATCTACACCGCCATCACCACCGCTGCACCTCGTCACCGCTGTAACAATTTGGGTTGGATCTTGATTGTTTGATAGGGGAAACTCTCCGGTGTTATTCTCTACTTGTTGTAGATGCTATTGAGTGAAACCATTGAACCAAGGTTTATGTTCAGATTGTTATTTATCATCATATCACCTCTGATTGTATTCCATATGATGTCTCGTGAGTAGTTCGTTTAGTTCTTGAGGACATGGGTGAAGTCTAAATGCTAGTAGTGAATTATGGTTGAGTAATATTCAATGTTATGATATTTAAGTTGTGGTGTCATTCTTCTAGTGGTGTCGTGTGAACGTCGACTACACGACACTTCACCATTTATGGGCCTAGGGGAGTGCATCTTGTATTCGGTTGCTAATTGCGGGGTTGCCGGAGTGACGAAACCCGAGCCCCCGTTAGTATATCGATGCAAGAGGGATCGCGAGGATCTCGAGTTTAAGGTCTGTGGTTAGATTTATCTTAATTACTTTCTTGTAGTTGCGGATGCTTGCAAGGGGTATAATCACAAGTATGTATTAGTCCTAGGAAGGGCGGTGCATTAGCATAGGTTCACCCACACAACACTTATCAAAACAATGAAGATTATTTAGCTACATGAAGCGAAAGCACTAGACTAAAATCCCCGTGTGTCCTCAAGAACGCTTGGTCATTATAAGTAAACAAACCGGCTTGTCCTTTGTGCTGAAAAGGATTGGGCCACTCGCTGCAATTATTTCTCTCGCATTTTACTTACTCGTACTTTATTCATCTGTTACATCAAAACTCCTTGAATACTTGTTTGTGAGAATTTACAGTGAATCCTTCATCGAAACTGCTGCCAACACCTTCTGCTCCTCGTTGGGATCGACATTCTTACTTATCGAAGATACTACGATACACCCCCTATACTTGTGGGTCATCAAGACTATTTTCACAGCGCCGTTGCCGTGGAGTGAATCGCTATTGGTAAGTGGAATTGGTAAGGAAAACTTTTACTTGTTTGTGCTGATTTTATTTACTGTCTGCTGCTATAAATCATTATGGAGAGATCTTCTCTTCAATTTCTATTTGGGAAATCTACTACTACCGCAACGGTAGTGGATGAAGCGCCAGGTGAGGAAGTAGTACCATATAAAATACCTATGAAAATTATTGAACGTGTTATGGATAACCGCTATGAAGGGGATGGAACTGTCCATCCTGGTGATCATTTATTGTTTTTGCATGAATTATGCGGGTTATTCAAATGTGCAGGTATTTCTATGAATGAAGTTAGAAAGAAACTATTCACTATATCGTTGTCTGGTAAAGCGGCGCACTGGTATAAATTCTTTGAAGAATGGTGATTCTATTGATTGGGAGGACATTGTGCCTTTATTTTATTCCAAATTTTATCCTCCAAGTGAAATTCACAAAGATCGGAACCGCATATATAATTTCCGGCCTCATGATGGAGAGAGTATTGCCCAAGCTTGGGGAGATTGAAGTCTTTAATGCTCAAATGCCCCATTCATGAGCTTCCTGGTAATGTTATTATTGATAATTTCTATGCAAGACTTTCTTTTCAAGACAAGACCTTGCTCGGATACTTCTTGTTCCGGATCATTTACACGCAACAAAGAAGAGTTTAAAAGGGACCTTCTTGATCGGATCCAAGAAAATGCCGAAGGATGGGAGAACGACAAAGATAGAGAATCGGGTATAATTTATGATTATAAATGCATTGAAGCTTTTATGGATACTCGATAAATTTCGTAATATGAGTGCTACATATGGTCTTGATTCCCAAGTTGTTGCAAATCTTTATAAAGCTTTTGCCTCTCATTATGAATTGCCTAAGAAGAATTTTGATAAGTATCATGAACCGTATAAAGATAAAGTTGATTCATCACGTAAACAAATGTGTAGTGATTGAAAGCTGTTGATAATGTTATTCCCGAAGCTTATATTGAAAAAACTCCTTTCCCTGCTAAAATGAAGCGAGTACTTCTGTCGTATCTAGTGCGGTTAATAAAAGTAAAAGAAACCTAAAGAACCCGAAGAACAAATTAAAATTGAACCTCGTTGTTGCAATAGTTAAAGATCTTGTGATCGAAAATGTGGAGGATGGTCATATTATTTTACGTGAAGATGCTTCTAATATTGTTTCACATCCTAATAAACCCAAACAAGTTAGTGTTCCTATGCTATCCGTTAGAATTGGTGATCATTGCTATTATGGTTTATGTGATATTGGTGCAAGTGTTAGTGCTATTCCTTATGAGCTTTACACGGAGATTATGCACGAAATTGGTTCTTGTGAACTTGAAGATATTGATGTGGTTATTCATCTGGCTAATAGAGAAACTATTTCTCCAATTGGTATTGTTCGAGATGTGGAAGTTCTATGTGGTAAGATTAAATATCCTGCTGACTTTTTGGTACTTGGTTCTGTTGCTAGTGATCATTGTCCTATTATTTTTGGTAGACCTTTTCTAAATACTTGTGGAGCTATTATAGATTGTAAGAAAGAGAAAATTTTGACTAGATTTGCTGGTGAACCTTATGAATTTAACTTTTCTAAATTTACCAAAACTCCTTATAAAGCTGACTTGCCTAGTAATGATTTTAAAATGGAGCAAGTGTGCATCTATTGTTCTTGTTCCTAATAATCCTTTGCAGCAACATTTGGAGAATAGTGAAAGTGAAGCTTTTAGGAAAGAAAGAGATGAGCTTGAGGAAA
The DNA here is from genome assembly GCF_022539505.1 of Lolium rigidum. NCBI lineage: Eukaryota > Viridiplantae > Streptophyta > Magnoliopsida > Poales > Poaceae > Lolium > Lolium rigidum. The sequence continues at coordinate 276,937,621 of NC_061508.1, forward strand.
TTTTTCTTCGCCAACCTATTCTCAAGCATGATTTACCGGTGGAAGATTTGGGTACAACACCGCCACCAAAGGAAGATCCTGTTTTTGATTTAAAGCCTTTACCCGATAATCTTAAATATGCTCATATTGATGATAAGAAAATATATCCTGTTATTATTAGTTCTAAGCTTTCGAGAGATTGAGGAAGAAAGGTTATTGGAAATATTGAAGAAACACCGAGGAGCTATTGGCTATACTCTTGATGATTTGAAAGGGATTTCTCCTTCTATTTGCCAACATGCTATCAATATGGAAGATGATGCAAAGCCTGTTGTTGAACATCAACGTCGTCTAATTCCGAAGATGAAAGAGGTGGTAAGGAACGAGGTATTAAAACTTCTTGAAGTCTGGTATTATATATCCTATTGCCGATAGTAGATGGGTTAGTCCTGTGCATTGTGTTCCTAAGAAAGGAGGAATGACCGTTGTGCCTAATGATAATGATGAGCTTATTCCTCAAAGAATAGTTGTAGGGTATAGAATGTGCATTGATTTTCGAAAAGTTAATAAAGTTACTAAGAAAGATCATTACCCTTTACCCTTTATTGATCAAATGCTAGAAAGGTTATCTAAAAATACTCATTTTTGCTTTCTTGATGGTTATTACGGGTTTTCACAAATTGCTTGTTAAAGCTAAAGATCAAGAGAAAACCACGTTTACTTGTCCTTATGGAACTTATGCTTATAGGCGTATGCCTTTTGGTTTATGTAATGCTCCTGCTACTTTTCAAAGATGCATGTCTGCTATTTTTCATGGTTTTTGCGAATGTATTGTAGAGGTGTTCATGGATGATTTTTCTGTCTATGGGAATTCTTTTGATAATTGCTTGCGAAACCTCGATAAAGTTTTGTAGAGATGTGAAGAAACTAACCTTGTTCTTAATTGGGAGAAATGCCACTTTATGGTTAATGAAGGAATTGTATTGGTACATAAAATTTTCGAGAGAGGTATTGAAGTTGATAGAGCTAAAGTTGAAGCAATTGAGAAGATGCCCTATCCGAGGGATGTTAAAGGTATTCGTAGTGTTCTTGGTCATGCTGGGTTTTATGGGAGATTTATTAAAGATTTCTCTAAAATTTCAAAACCTCTTACTAATCTTCTTCAAAAAGATGTACCTTTTGTTTTTGATGATGATTGTAAGGAAGCTTTTGAAACTCTAAAGAAAGCCTTAACAACCTGCTCTCCGTAGTTGAACCTCCCGATTGGAATTTGCCTTTTGAAATTATGTGTGATGCTAGTGATTTTCTTTGTAGGCGCTGTTCTTGGACAGCGGGTAGATAAAAAATTAAATGTTATTCATTATGCTAGTAAGACTCTTGATGCTGCTCAAAGAAATTATGCTACAACTGAAAAGGAATTGTTAGTTGTAGTCTTTGCTTGTGACAAGTTTAGACCCTATATTGTTGATTCAAAAGTCACCATTCATACTGATCATGCTGCAATTAGATACCTTATGACAAAGAAAGATGCTAAGCCAAGGCTTATTAGATGGGCACTTCTGTTGCAAGAATTTGATTTACATATTATAGATAGGAAAGGTGCTTGATAATCCCGTTGCCGATAATTTGTCTAGATTGGAAAATATTGCTTATGATCCTGTTCCTGTTAATGATAGTTTTCCAAATGAACAATTGGTCTGTAATAAAGGTGAGCTCGCGAGAGAGCCCTTGGTATGCGGATTATGCTAACTTTATTGTTTTGAAGTATTTGCACTGCAACCTTTTCAGCTCAACAAAGGAGGAAATTCTTTTATGACTTAAGGCATTATTTTTGGGATGACCCACACTTATATAAAGAAGGAGTAGATGGTATTATGCGAAGATGTGTTCCCGAATATGAACAACGGGAGATATTGAGTAAATGTCATGGTAGTATTTATGGAGGACATCACGCTGGAGATAGAACCGCGCAAAAGGTTCTACAATCGGGTTTTTATTGGCCAACACTCTTCAAAGATGCAAGGAAATTTATTTTATCTTGTGATGAATGTCAAAGAGTTGGTAATATCTCTAGACGCAATGAAATGCCTATGAATTATACTCTTGTTATTGAACCATTCGATTGTTGGGGATTCGACTTCATGGGTCCTTTCCCTTCTTCAGATGGTAACACTCATATACTTGTCGCTGTTGATTATGTTACTAAATGGGTAGAAGCTATACCTACAAAAAGTGCTGATGGTGAGACCTCTATAAAAATGCTTGTGGATGTTATATTTCCTAGATTTGGAGTACCTAGATATATTATGACTGATGGAGGTTCTCATTTTATTCATGGAGGTTTTAGAAAAACTCTTGCTAAGTGATACGTCCAAAACGTATCTACTTTCCCGAACACTTTTGCTATTGTTTTGCCTCTAATTTGTGTATTTTGGATACAACTAACACGGACTAACGCTGTTTTCAGCAGAACTGCTCTGGTGTCTCGTTTTTGTGCAGAAATCCAACTTTCGGGAAAATCCTCGGAATTTATGCAGAAGGCCCTATTTTACCAAAATATTGGCGGAGCCAGAGGGGCAAGAGAGGTGGAGGCCCGAGGGCCCCACACCACAAGGCGGCGCGGCCCAGGGGGGGCCCGCGCGGCCATGTGGTGTGGCCCCCTCGGCCGGCCTCCGACGCCCCCCTTCGGACTACTTATTGGTTTCGACCCGAAAACGCACGGAGAGAAGTCGAAGTCGCCAGAAACCCTCCAGAGAGCCGCCACATCGCGAAACTCCGTCGCGGGAGCCAGAAGTCTCCGTTCTGGCACTCCGCCGGGACGGGGAATTGGAGGAGATCTTCACCGCCATCACCGCCAACGCCTCTCCATCGACCAGCCATGTTTCCCCATCCATGTGTGAGTAATTCCCCCGCTGTAGGCTGAAGGGGATGGTAGGGATTGGATGAGATTGGTCATGTAATAGTCATAAGATTGTTAGGGCATAGTGCCTAGTATCCGTAGATGTCACTTTTATGATATTGTTGCAACTTGTTATGCTTAATGCTTGTCACTAGGGCCCGAGTGCCATGATCTCAGATCTGAACATGTTATTGATTCATGAAGATATTCGTTGTTTATGATCTTACCTACAAGTTGTATACACATGTCGCTGTCCGGAACCAATGGCCCCGAAGTGACAGAAATCGGGACAACCGGAGGGGATGGTAGTGATGTGAGGATCACATGTGTTCACGGAGTGTTAATGCTTTGCTCCGGTACTCTATTAAAGGAGTACCTTAATATCCGATAGTTTCCCTAGAGGCCCGGCTGCCACCGATCTGGTAGGACAGAAGATGTTGTGCAAGTTTCTCATTGCGAGCACGTACGACTAAATATGGAACACATGCCTATTGATTGATTAGTACTTGGATACCGTTTTATTATTATCTGCAAATGCCCTTGCTTTGATTGTTACATGAGTTTCTCTCATCCATGCAACGCCCGTTAAATCCGTCCCTATGCCTACAGTATTTTAATCCTGCTGTTTACTATAATCACTACTGCTGTCTTTATTTCACCGCTGCTATTATTTCAATATTTCCACTTGCCATAAAGCTGTTACTACTTGATAAACTCTTGCGAGCAAGTACTGTTTCCAGTGCGGCTTGAATTGACAACTCCGCTTGTTAAGGCTTACAAGTATTCTTTGTCTCCCCTTGTGTCGAATCAATAAATTGGGTAATACTTCCCTCGAAGGCTGTTGCGATCCCCTATACTTGTGGGTCATCAAGACTATTTTACGGCGCCGTTGCCGGGGAGCATAGCTTTATTTGGAAGTTCACTTGGATTGATATTGTTCGCTGCAAATTCTCCATCATGGGTAAACCTCGCGATACTAAGATCGCCATATTACCATCCACTACAAGAAAAGGTACAACTCTTAGTACCTCTGTTTGCTCTTGATTCACCATACTGTGATAAGTAAACTTGTTTCACCACCACAAGCTTCAAATGCTTGGTACTTCTGCTGAATCTGAAATTTCTTCTTATAATTGTGATGATGCTTCTGCTTGTGCTTGATAATGATGGTTCGTTAGGATCTTTTCTAGATGCTACAATTGCTAAGTCTAGACAAATTGAAAATACTTGAAACTCCTAATGAAAATACTTGCTACACCTGTTAATTCACACTGAGTCCGTTGAATATTCTAGTGATGATCTTGATGAAGATTATGTAGAGCTTGATGATGATTTTATTGAAAAATGCAATGCTACTACGATGCAAGAAAAATTAAAAAGTTGCTTGCAGAACATGCTGTTAGATATAAACCATCTCCTGATCCTAAATTTGCCACATCTCCTATAAACATTAGGGATAAAGATTATGATTTTTCTCTTGATCTATCTCATATAGCTATTCACTACAAGAAAAGTTCTGATAGACAACGTCCCAAAATCGTCAACTAAGGGGCATTTTTCGTCGCCTATGGGCCTAACCCGACGATATGGGTTCCGTTGTCGAAACTGCGTCAGGCAAAGTCCAACGACGATTTTTCGGTCCGTCGCGCTTGGGCGCCCTTCCGCCACGGAAAATCGGACCGTTGCGGAAGTGTTTTCGGGAGCCCGTTG
>NC_061508.1:276942308-276981138 GCF_022539505.1 Lolium rigidum
GCTCTCGAGGGGGTTTCGCGACTAAGGCTATTTGTAGGCGGAAGGGTAGGTCAGGGGGCGTCACGAGGGGCCCACACACTAGGCCCGCGCGGCCAGGGCCCAGGCCGCGCCGCCCTGGTGTGTGGCCACCTCGTGGCCCCACTTCGTCTCCCTTTCGGTCTTCTGGAAGCTTCGTGTAAAAATAGGCCCCTGGGCGTTGATTTCGTCCAATTCCGAGAATATTTCCTTACTAGGATTTCTGAAACCAAAAACAGCAGAAAACATCAACTGTCACTTTGGCATCTTGTTAATAGGTTAGTGCCGGCAAATGTATAATAACGCTGTAAAGTATGTATAAAACATTCAAGTATTGTAATAAAAATAGCATGGAACATAAGAAATTATAGATACGTTTGAGACGTATCAGTCAACTAGTGCCTTTGTTTGGAACAAGTTGCAGCGTTGAGTAGATGCACTCGGCTGCACATTAGGTGCACGCTGTGACACAACAATAGTGCGAGCTTCAAACGGAAAAGCATCTACACCATCACTGTCATAATCATCATCTTCTAGAGCATTTGGATCAACATCATCTCAAGTCTCATACTCATTGTCCTCATTAATAATCATGACCTTGCGGTTAGGACAATCTCCCTTGAAGTGACCCTTGCCTCCAGATGTATGGCAATTCATATCGCGGTTTCGCACAGTAGACATGCTAGAACCACTTGTACTTGCAGCAGATTTGGACTTCTTTGTGTTGGACACATTGGAAACCGGCTTTCTAGACGAAGTAGGAAACAGTGCGGGGCGCGATGATGATGTCGGCGCCGTAGATGAGGGCGCCCTAAGCGTGTAGCGCCCAGCTCCCGTAGCACGACTTTTGATTTGCGCTGCCTCAGCCAACCGGCGGGGAAGTTCTCGCACGCAGCCACAGGCAAACGCGCAGACACTTGTGTGGATTGTCCTGTATTAGCTGATGTCCTGGTGTCACAAACCCGATCAGGTCTCTATGTACGGAAAAGTTTAAGAATGAATGTCCACAGGAGATACTAAGCCGATCTTGTGCGGTTATTTGAAGATTTTTTGTTGGAGTAATAGAGTGCTTAGTTTAAAAAAAATCGAGGTTGTGTGCACAGTTAATCCGCGTCCATCCATGCCTCGCCCGGGATGGAGAACGGAGAGGAGGCACGGGGAGGTCCCTTACCTCTTCTGCAGCTGCTCCGCGCCGCCCTACACGAGATGACCATGGCGGCCAACGGTTTCGAGGTGGTGCTCCTTGGAGACGAGCATAAAGGGCGCGGTAGGGTGGTGAAATACAAAAATCCTACCACTACTCGATGATATCTTGATAAAATAACGATGCAAAAACATGCTGAAAATGCACTCATCATCCGGTTCTAATTCGGTTTGGCAGAAAACGTCTCTTTTTAATGTTTTTGACATTACATGAGCTAGGGGACTCCAAAATGGCAAGATCAGGGGCCACGCTTCGGAAATTTTGAGATGAACAAAATGAGATGATGTGGGCCACCAGGAGGTCAACAGGGTGGGAGAGGACCAGTGCCACGCCCACCCTCTTTGGGCGCACCACCAAGCCTCTTTCTCGCCTCGAGCGTCGGTTTCGCTTCAATCTAGCGCCAACCTACTTGTTTTGCCCTAAAAACCACTATATATACAACCCCTAGGGGTTTTGTCGAGGCTACATAGGCGGAGATCGAAATCACATAAACAAAGAGTCTGTTGGCTGCCGCCGGAGGAAGATTGGAGGGGGAGCCGCTGCCGGAATTGCATCTGATGGCCTCTCCCCCTTCACCAACGCCTCCTCATTAACCTCCATGATTTTCTCGCATCAAATCAACCTCCACAAATCAATTAAATTGTTTAGGGCATAATCAACTAAAACTTATGACAATTTAGTTGTAGGAAATATTAGCTTTTTCTTCTTGCTCCAGCGGATCGATACCCCACTTTCACATTGAATTGTACTACGGTTGATCCCCTGCACTTGGGAGTTATCAAACACATAAATTTAAAGAGGTGTTGGAGAAAAAAAAACCCGCAAAGTAGATTGGTTATGGCAACAAAACTAGGGGCTATATATAACCCACACAGAGTAATTACGTGGACGAGGCTAGCCTTTCAAAGACGTAGCTTCGATCATAACCATCAATGGACGGGGTGGACACCTTGTCATCTACATGTGGACAAAAGCTGGCAAAATGTTGCGGTGCATCTAGACCACGCGGACATGCCAGATTTTGTCGAGACCACTCGCGAAAGAAAACATGTTCAGCCAGCATAATTCTCCTTCAAAACAAGCTATCGACTCTTGTACCGCAGAACAGAAAGCAAAAAAGGTACTGGAGAACTTTCCGCAAGATAGATAGGTTATGACACCAAAAACTAGGGGCCATATATAGCACACCGAGTGATTATGCGGTTGAGGCTAGCCCATCAAAGATGTAGCATCGATCGCCACCATCAACGCACAAGGTGGAGGCCGCTCGGGGACAAAAACTGGCTAAGACGTGGTGGTGCATCCAGTGATGCAGAGCACGCGAACACGCCAGATTTTGTCGCGCCCATCGGGGAGAGGAATGATTTTCTCCCTCATAGAGTTCTCCGTGAAAACAAGCTATCGACTATGGTAACGCAAAACAGAAAGTGAAGAAGGCTTTAGAAGAAAACCCGCAAAGTATATCGATTACGACAACAAAACTATGGCCATATATAGCGCACACAGTAATTACATAAACAGAACCAGCACATAAACATCACACACACACAATCTCTGGCTTGAGACGAATGACAATTAACCATCACGGATGCTTATCATCAGAACAAGATCGAGACGTCCATGTCATGTTTCCACCACCTCCCCACTTATAAATACTCCCTCACTATTTCTCCTCCATACCAACACTCGACATACAGCAGAGAGAGAGATAGAGGCAGGAACAGGTTCTGAGAATCGAGCTAGCTGGCTACTTCCGTGATCGGTGCTCGCCGTCCTCCGGCCATGGCAGCCCATGTGGACCCCCTCGTGGTAGGCAGGGTGATCGGCGATGTGGTTGACATGTTCGTGCCCACCATGCCGGTGTCCGTGCGCTTCGGGACCAAGGACCTGACCAACGGCTGCGAGATCAAGCCGTCCCTCGCCGCCGCCGCGCCAATGGTCCAGATCGCCGGCCGGCTCGGCGACCTCTTCACCCTGGTCAGTATGATTGCGTGGTGTTTGTGCATGCGCCGCGTCTAGATGTCATGGCAGTTCGCGCCTTGCTAATTCTTCGATTCGTCGTGTGTGCTCTCAGGTTATGACTGACCCTGACGCTCCGAGCCCCAGCGAGCCAACCATGAAGGAGTGGCTTCACTGGTAATTGACTAGAAGTGCTCTTTATTACTTACCAATTGATAATTTAGCTTCCTAAGCATGTACATTTACTATCTTGTATTCTTGTCCACGAGCTGATGTATTTTGACGTTTCTTCCAGGCTGGTGGTTAACATACCTGGTGGATCAGATCCTTCCCAAGGTAAAACCATAGTAAAATGTTCATTTCGATACGGATGCCAGCACTTGCTGATTTCTAAGCACGCCGAAAGAGAAATGTCCACCTAAATCGACCAGCTCCGCTGTGGTAGCACTATGTGCCAGCCGGCGCACGCTACCTGTCCTGCCGCCAGTGCAACACGTGGCGCCGCGCTGGACCCTACCAGGGGTACACGTAGCAGCGCCTGGTCACCACTCCCACCGTGCCGCCCCCGGCGCGTGTCGACCTGAGCGGCCCGCCCCCGTCGCCCTCGCCCTCGCCACCACAAACGGCCACACGACACAGATCAATGGCGCTTTTGTTGGAGCGAGCCGCCGGCAGATCGGCCGGTTTTGCTTGCTCGTAATAAACCTGATCCTCTGTGACGTGTAGATAGTTTGGCTTGCTAATGGCTGGGCATGCTTGGACTTGTGTAAATAATGATGATGATCAATGCGTTCGTCCATGCTTGCAGGTCAGGAGGTGGTGCCGTACATGGCGCCGCAGCCACCGCTGGGCATCCACCGCTACGTGCTGGTGGTGTACCAGCAGAAGGCGCGAGTGGCGGCGCCGGCGCAGGGGCCGGGCCCGGACGCGGCGATGCGCGCGCGGTTCAGCACGCGCGCCTTCGCGGGGCGCCACGACCTGGGACTCCCCGTCGCCGCCATGTACTTCAACGCGCAGAGGGAGCCTGCCAACCGCCGCCGCCGCTAGCTTCGTCGTCCCCGCCGGCCAATAAAAAAACCCGCTGCTAGCTGGTCGTTCCCTGCGTCCGTCCGTGCGTGTATGCGCGCCGACCTAATAATTTACAGCGTAACTAAACATCGATCAATCGGTGTTGTCGCTGTAATAATGATCGAACAATATGTGTTTTCTGTGTCGTGGTACTCTTAATGTGGACCATATTTACCGTCTCTAAGATACTCTCTCGTGGTGTTCATGACATCTTTTTGTTTCTTCTATATTTTGCTTTCTTTTTTCTCATAATATCTTGCCATACCTTTAGTACTCTACCACCAGTACATGGATTTAATATCTAGTGTTAGATGCAAATGGACCACAATATATCAGGTTAACAATTTGTTTGAATCTTAAAAAACAATTTATTTGAATATGTGTACTTCTTTCGATCAATACTTTTAAAAACCAAAAAATGGGTTCTATTTTTGAAAAAAATTCAAATTGTGAATTGCGAAACACAATGAAATGTCATGATGGATTTTAAAACCCAACGAGACAACATTAAAGTAGATATAAATTTTTAGAACTCTCTCTGATAAATTTTTCAAGCACATCTACAAGTTTGAAGTACGGCGAAGCACATTCAAACACGACGATGCGTAATAAATCTTGGTAAAACTAGATACACAATATTGTGTCTACGAGTTGTGGCCGCTAAGGTTTCAGTCACACCATTATGGGTTTCATATATGATTTGAATTTTGGAAATGAGTGTTTCTTTATCTTGTTTTTTACGAGTATATTTTGTTGTTTGAACTCTAAGAGTTGCCAACTATTTTCTAACTCTGATGAACCAAGTTTGAAACATAGCGAAACAATATATTTCACCAGGTTTCATAATTCTTTTCAAAGTTTTGAACAAACTTTAGAACTCGATTTTCAAATATTGTCAAAATATATTACATATCGATCTTGCTTTGAAGCTCTATTGTCGTTGTCGTTAATATTGGTCTTGTCGTTGTCCTGATTGAACAATATGGGAATCTATGTTCTGGTACTCTTAATTTGGACCATATTTTCCGTCTCTAAGATCATCTAGATACCGTGAATGATGGCCTTCGTGATTCATGCCCTTCCTTAACGGCACATTTTCTCTATGTTCTACTTTTTTTCCCCCATATCCTATCATACCATTAGTACTCTCTCCGGGCATTGCTTCATGAATTAATTTTCTACAGTTAGATCTAAAAGAACCTTATGTGTCACAGTATATATTTGATTAACGGTCTGTTTATCTATGCATTTTTTCAATGATATCTTTTAGTAAAATCCAAAACTAGGTTCAGTTTTGAAAAAAAATTGAGTTCCTGCACATAATGAAACATCGTAGTGAATTTTGAAACCCAACGAAATAACATCAACGTAGATACAAATTTTAAACACTTTCACTAGTAAAAGATAAATTTATCAGGCTTGTCTAATACAAGTTCAAAGTATGGTGAAACACATTTAAACATGATGATGCAGAATAAATCTTCATAAAACTAGATGCAAAATATTGTCTCTTTGAGTTGTAAAAAAACTCACTAAGCGAGAAATGATCTTCTAGGGTGCACACTATATACCGAGCCCTTCCCTCATGTCATGTCATCGGACACATTTTCTCTATGTTTTGCTTTTTTTTATACCTGCCATAGAATTAGTACTCTCTCCGCCCATTAGTACGTGAATTTAATTTCTAGGGTTGGAATAAAAAGACAGTATGTGTCAGAACATATATTAGATAAACAATGTGTTTGAATATATGTACTTCTTTCGATCATATCTTAAAAAGGTTCCGTTTTCACAAAATTCGAAATCTGAATTGCGAAACACAATGAAACGTCATGATGGATTTTGAAGCCCGATGAAAAAACATGAAAGTGGACACAAATTTTAAACCGATTTCTATCTCTCATAAAATTAGCAAACTCGTCTACACAAGTTTGAAGTATCCCGAAGCACATTCAAACATGACGATCACCATAAATATCAACACAACTAGATACAAAATATTGCGCCTGCTAATTGTGGTTATGTATTTCACTTAGGATTTGAATCTGAAAATTGGATGCTGTTTATCTTGTTTTCATGCATATATTTTGTTGTCTGAATCTAAGAAAACTGCAAATCATTTCCTAACTCTGATGAGCCAAGTTTGAAATGCAATGGAACAAATCATTTCAAAAAACATTTCACCCATGTTTTTTTCAAAGTGTCACCAATTTTAAAAATCAATGTTAAGATATTGTCAAAATATATTGAATATTTTTTCTTATTTTAAAGCTCTCTTCAGTAGAAACATTAATATTCAAATGGTTCACAATTAGACTTCTAGTTAACTAAGTACGAAAATTTCGAGTTTCACAAATAGATCTCATAAAGTGTAGAAGGAGATAGAATGTTAAAGTGGATGGAGAGATAATGTAGGGCATCATGTATACCATATATCTAGCGTGCACAGTATAATCACCGAGTTTCTAAGCCTGTTGTTGTACTTGCATTCAGAAAGTTTTTACCCAGGTGTATGTTTGCACATGCGATGGTGTGATAGACTGATAGCCGTCCATGAAATAGATTACGCTTGCTGAGCAAAAGAATTGAAGACCTCATATGATGGACAAACGGTTTGCTGGATTGAGAACGGAAAATCTACACCGCATATATGAGCTTAGAGCATCTCCCGTTGGGGCTCCCAGGCCGAAATCCGACGCTATTTAGCACCGGATGGATGTATTTTTTGGTCTGGGGAGGCCCATTTTCCAGCGGCGAGCCCATGGTCGCCTGCTGACGTGCACCCACCGCGTGCATAGCGACGGTGCAGTCGCCGGGAAGGGGAACCGTCGGAGAGTGGCGTCGATGCATTGAACCGCCGTAATGGTTCACGAAGTGGTCTGGGGAGCCCAAACGCCTCGCCGGGAACTGGCGAAGTGGCCTCGACGCGCGAACCGCCCCCGCACGAACTTCGCGGGAGAGAAAACGCCGCTCTCTTCGTCGGTAGGCCTACACATATACGGTTTCCGACGGTTGACGCCATTCATCTCTTCTCTCCTCACCATCCTCTGTAACCATGAGCGATCTCTCTTGGCCGTCGGACACCGACAGCGAGGGGAAACCGCCTGGATGGCGCCATTGGTGGGACCGAGCTGCATCGTCCAGCAGCGACGATTCGCCGCCGCCGTCCAGCGAGGAGGAATGGGTTGACGACGATGACGAGGGACGAAGAGGCCGAGGAGCAGGCCGAGGAAGAGGCTGATGATGATGACGAGGAGGAGGAGGAGCCTGAGGAGGAGGAAGAGGAGGAAGAGGCTGAGGACGCAGCGGCCCGGGCGAGCGACGCGGAGGACTCAACTTCCTCCTCCGACGAGAAGGACACCGGCTCTTCGGAGGAGGTGTCGAGCGGGAAGCGTCACCGCCAGGACGATGAGGCGGGGCCATCTATGAAGAAGAAGTAGTTTAAGTTTGTTTTAAAGTTTTTATATGTAATTTTTATGTTTATTCGAAGGTTTATATGCAATTTGTCTATGTTGCACCACTTAGTTTGTTCAAAGCTTTCGTTCGACGAGGGTATTGCCATAGAATTACAAATTTCGCTGGAAACGCACGCGCGCCGTATATCAGGAAGACGAGGATATTGCCATAGAAACCAGACATTTGTCGCCGACAGGTCGGGGCCACCTGATGGTTCCCGCACTTTTCTCTCGTCCGGAGTCCCCGAGCGCTCCCGGGGAGCCGGGATGGCCTGGGCTTTCCGGACGGATGAAAGGCCTAATCCGGACGACGAGAGCCGGGGGGCGCGACTGAGCCATTTTCGTCCATCCGGATGAAAAAAAGACGTCCTGGGGGCCTCGTCGGGGAGATGGCTGGAGATGCTCTTAGGGCCCTAGACACCACCCCGGATGAAGATACTCAAAGAATTCTTTTTGTTTGTTTCATTATTTTTTTTATGGGGGAAGAGATTGTGTTTTATTATTTCTAGGACATGTCCTGTGCTATCTCTTTTTGAATCAGATCTGATAAAGTTTGAGATAAAAAAGTAGGATGCCATGATTGTCGAGAAAATGTGGGGCAAAAACTAATTACTATGGAAAACTAATGGAAAACTATGTTTCAAAACTTATACACGTCACCGGAAACCACATACATGACACATCAATGTTATATCAATTGTGTAGGATCTATGACTCCGACTGACCAAAAGTCACATACACGTGGAGCAACGAATGCACCAATCCAGCCCTAGCTGGCGGCCCTACGAGTCGCACCATTGACATCACGAACTAGCTCCTATATATTCCCGCGTTGTGCCTCAGAAAAGACCAAAACCCTCCAACGCTACTCATCCAAGTTAAGTTTCAGTCACCGCCTCAAACAGCCTATTAGCATCATGTTTTCTTGTTCATTTTAACGCTTTGCACCTAGCGCGTGCCATATAAAAGGCAGAACAACTTTCAGAATTTTCTTGTGGGAGAATTATATGCAAGCACTCAACCCGTTTAGTGACAGTGACTTCGGGTAGTACTAAAAGGGCCTATCTGCATGTAGTGCGATGATCAGTTAAAATAACGGCGCCCAAGTACATTGGCGAACACTAAAAAAAAAGTACATCGGCCGCAAATATAATTGTCATAAAATAGCTGAAGGTTCCTCCGTGAAAGAAAAGCGAAACTGTCTATTGGAATGGAATGCTAATGGTCATGGTTCTCACTGATCGGGTTCTTGCCGATCTTGAGGTATCTGTCATTGTCATGAGAATCTTGCACGCGTTCCTCGTCTCCCGTTAAGGTGGCGCAGCTCGGTAAGCATCAGCTTTATACGGAGCAGCCAAAACTTAGGAACCACACAAGTGGAAATAAAAGGGATCATCTTTATTTATGTGAAAGAACGGCTGATGGAGATTGGAATCTCAAGTGAATATATAGAGGTTTGCACTCGTTTTATGCAAGATATAAGACCAATCATTTGTTTCAGAATGTGTTCCAATTATTGTGATTTTGATCAAAGTCTAATCAGTACTTGATCACATTTACAAACATGTCATATGCATGGGTGCTTAATTATGGTGGGTGGGATATGCAGAGCATATGCAGTCTTTTGTGCCGGCGTATGCGCATCTGGCGTGTGTTGTTTGTACTGGCTAAAAGGTTCTCACAGAAGGGTCGCGATTTCTTTAGACCCCAAAATTTATAGTAATTTTGAAAAATGAAAAAATGAAAAGAGCATATGCATCCCATAAACCCCAAAATTTATAGTAATTTTGAAAAATGAAAAAATCCGAATTCTTCTAGAAACAAAAGATGATTAAGTATTTACTCGTATAAACAAAAATTATCTTGAAATGATTTCCATGGTATCCTGAACAAAAAAGATAAGTTTATGATGAATATAGCGTGAATAGTACATGTATATTGAAATTTTCGATTTTGTCTTCAGGGTAAACTGATATTAATTCCCTCCCGAAATATTTTTATACAAGTACCTCCAACCCAGGGCATAAGGGGCAATTTCTTTTTTGGAAACTAACTCAGGGCATCTCCAACCGAGCGACCCAAACGGACGCGCTGGGCCGTCCGTTTTGGGTCGTTTGCGTGGCCGCCCGGACACGCGGACAGCGCCCCGCGTCCGCGTGTCCGTTTGGGTCGCACGCTGCGCCCAACGCAGCGGCCACCCATTTGGCCATTTGGCCTATTTCTTCGGGAAATAGACCATCTGGCCACACATCCTTATAAACAATGTCTAACAAACATAGAATAATATCTCATAAACATAGAATAATATCTAACAAATATAAAATAATATCAAATAGCATAAAATAATATCAAATGTACCATGATAAAGAAATTAAAATGTGCCATAGTTTGAGAAAAATATAAAAATTACAATTGAGATTGTCTAACTCAATTAGGGCGCTCGAGGATCTCCTTCTGTCTCTTCTCGAACCAAGCTCTCCTGTGTGTCAATGGGAGGTGGCTGGGGAGCCTGCTGTGTCGAAGGATATGGCACGGTCGTCGGCATTGTCTGCGGGAAAGACGGAGGGGCCTGCACGGTTGAGGTCAATGGATGAAGGTGACGGCCCCGTCATGGACTCGCCCACCTTCGGTGACCCATCCCATGACGGGTACGCGTGCCGCCCTGAATGCGCCCCCATTTTGTGCGCAAACGGGGCAGTCGGTGGGGCAGTTGACCTTGGAGGAAGGGGTCGGGTCACGGACGAGGCCAAGCTCCCCCCCGAGGCCGGCATCCCGGGCACGATCATGTGCTGGCCGAGCGCTGCGTGGCCGTAAAAGAGCATGGCCTGCGCCTGCTCTTGAATGAGACTGTTCTTCGCCTGCGTTTGGAGTTCGAGGAGCTGCTCCGCCGCCCGCAGCCGCTCCTCCGCGGCGGCGGCCTCCTTCTTCCGTTGCTCGAGCGCCCTGCGCCAGTCCCCCCGCTTCTTGGTCTCCATCGCCCTCTGCTCCGCGGTGATTTCGGGCTTCGCCTTCTTCGTCGGCGGCCCGGGCTCCACGACCACCGGAGCGTCCAGTTGAGGAGCCGCCTCCACGGCAGGAGTGGCAACGGCCGCGAGCTGTGCCTCGTCTCCGATGGTGGCGGTGGTGGCGGTGGCGGCGGCAGTCGCTTCGTCGGCCATCTCTAGGTTTTGGGAGTGGACTGGAGTGTTTCTGTTTTGGGAGACAGACAGGCGGGCCAGGGGCGGACAAGGGGAGGACGCGAGCGACCAGCCTTTCGCGTCCGCGGCCACGCAAACTCGTTCCAGATTTGGGCCGGGTTTGGGTCGTCCCGGACGCCGCGGCCATCCGTTTTAGGGATGGGTCCGCGCGCTGGGCTGCGGTTTTGTCCGTTTCGACCCATCCGGACGCGCGGGCGTGGGATGGGTCGCTCCGTTGGAGATGCCCTCATGGCTTAAGGCGCGAGCGGTTGGGCTATGATATGTTTCCGATTTTACCCTCCCGGTCACGTACCCTTCGTCCTCGATTGAACCCCCTCGTCCTCGATCGACCCCCCTCGTCCTCGATTGTACAATACTTGATCATTATTGGTTCTAAAAAGATTCTGATTTTCTTAATCTTCTTTTGAGTTAATTTTTTTTATGCATGGGGTGCTTGGCAACCATGATGATGAATGTATTTTCCCTCAAAAAAGAAAATATTATCCAACCCTCCAACACACATTTATACCTTCTGAACATATCTTTCAAATCGCAACGTGAAACACTGCTCACTCAATAATTGATTAACTGCTCCGCATAGCTTGGCCTGTTTAATTATCACAAACACCAGCATTTGGAGTGTTTGGAAACATAATTAACTTTGTTGGACACATGCACGCGCACTCTTTCTGCATGAATACGTGTGGTAGCAGGTGCATTGGCGCGCACTATCATATCATGTGGGCAACATCACGTCGCAACCTAGGAAGCACACCATTCTCGGCTCACTTTTGTTTATTTTCTGTACAGGTGGCTCGCCAGGAGTTTCCCCTCCGGTGTGCCCCTTCTGTGGTGCCAAATAATTTGCCTCCAACGAGGAGGGATGCCTGGACACGTTCACAGGGATGGCGATTCTGTGGGCGGAAAGTAAAAGCTTCGTTGATCCAATCAAATCGTGCGGTACGATACGAATCTAGCAAGGATATTTGATGTGCTTCTTCTTTTTCGTGGCCATGGATATGTGTGCCTCCGTTGAGCTTTTTCTGTATGGCATCGTTTGAACTTTACTTATTATTCACCAGGATGTTTGAGTTCAGATTTTTAGGCTCGGAAATTAAGGGCTTTCTTAAGTCTTAACCATTGCGTCTTGTATCTGGCTACATAACTCCTCTTTTAGTGTGTTTTGTGAGAGAAAAACATGGCTTGATTTATATTGAGACAGAAGACACTGCTTCAAAGTTAACGGTCAGAGCCATAATTCGATTAAGATTAATTTTGAGTCTGTTGAATGTACATTGTTTATTTTACACGATCCAGCGGCCCAGATTGGCAATAATACACCATAATTTTTGTAGAATATTTAGCCATATGAGGCATCTTAGACATTTCAGAGCTAAAGAATCTTTTGATCAATTCAATCTAACATCTACTTTAAACCAGAAGAGGTACACTAGGATAATCCAGGCTCACACTATCTCATCGGTTCTACGGCTCAACAGACTAGATAACCAATTACTCCTATCATAGTCGGTTCTATGTGTGATAATGACTGAGATAATGAGACAGACAGTGTTTTGGCTCATAGCTGTAGAACTGTAGATGCATCTATTATGAAAAATATATACATCTATTTTAAAATGTTAAAAAAAATCTAAAAATAATTCTCAATGTACATCCGGACATCTCTAATGTTAGCTCATAAATGTTTGCAGGAAAAAAACATTTTGTGTGTCCTAGTAAAGTGAACAAAAAAAAGTCTCGTGAAAAGCAATTCTGGAAGAACGATTTTTTTTGCACATGCTGCAAAAGCACCATTTTTTAGTGAAACTTCATGTGTGACCATAGAATGTCTGCAAGTGCATCCCGGATTTTTTTTCAGAATTTTTAGACATTTTGAAATATGTTTTTTCGATAATAGGGTGCATCTACACCGATGAGCCAAAATGAATTTTCCGTAACATAAAATGTTACATGAAGTTGACGGACAAAGGCGTGTGCATGTGCAGATTGGCAGGGCGGGCTCAGTGCAAAAGCTCAACATTAGGTCCAGTCTCAAGGAAAATATGTAATGTAAAATACATTGCCATTTTATATTCAGTAAATAACTTTGTCTAATATTCCCTCCGTGCAGAAATGTAAGATGTTTTAGGTCTTTTATAGATTCACTCACTTTTGTTTGTATCTAGTCTATTTTAGTGTATAGGTTTACTCGTTTTAGTTTGTATCTAGGCTACTTTCAAAGTATCAAAAAAAATTACATTCTGGCACGGAGGGAGTATTTGACAAGAAATAGTGCGAACTCACTTATAGAGATACCTAGTGCTGACTCATCTGCAGCGCCTTCTCCAAATGGACATGCTCATTTTATCTTTTTTTTTCCTTTTTGTTTTGTTTTTGTTTTCCTTTTCTATTTCTTTTATTTCTTGTTTTCATTTTCATTTTTTTAAATTAATACATGAATATGTTTTGGAATAGATTGAACATTTTTTCGATTTCATGAATTTTTGTTAACCAGTGAACATTTTTTTTTGATAAAGCGTTGAACATTGATTGAACCATCAATCTATATTTTTGAACCCAAGGACATGTTTTTCAACTCCGTGAATATTGCTTTGAACACTGAACATTTGTTAAACCCCAAAACATATTTTTAAATTCCTATGAATATTTTAAAAAATATGAAGTTATTTTGAATATCTTGGACATGTGTTTCTGACCCATGACTATATTTTTCAAACCCCATGAACATTTTTAAAAACCCTGGGCGGTCTAACGCGAAACCTATCCACTACTTGTGAAATAATACAAGAGAGGATTTCTTGTATCTAGCGGAGGTACCACTACTGATGCTAGGCTCCATAGAAAGAACATCGGCTGCTACACATCCTACACATTAGCGAACTTAGGATAGATGAAATATGTACTATTAACTCTATTAGGAACCATCACCTGCTTCTTTGGTTTCCTATCTGATGAGAAATCTTATCCTCTCTAGAACCAATCAAGTTCACAAAAAGCATTGTAGTGTAACACTTGTCGAAGGCATTATATTTTGAAACCCCATGAATATATTGTTAAAATATAAAATTATTTTGAATATGTACACGTAATTTTTAAGAACATGAACAATATTTAATACACTTGCTAGTATTTTATTGATTAATAGAGTGATTATACATACTCCCTTCCTCTTATGAAAAATCGGCCCGCAGGCGTCGCTCGGTGGCTGGGGGTGTTGTTTCTTCTGCTCACGGTCCTTCGGTGGACGGAGCCAAAGGTGAGCAGCGGCCTCGCGTTCCCTTCCATGACGAATAAGCCTGATGTGGCTTCAGAGCTGTCAGATAGCCCCGCGTTCTCCTCCATCCGTTGTTGTTTCTACGGCGGCGTAGCACAACAAAGTGCATCAGCAGCAGTGCTTTCTTCATCGACTATTCAGGCCGAATGGTGGCCGCTGCTCCCTTGTGTGCTGGCAGATAGCCAGCGCAGGGAGTTCTTCAGCCTCCATCTTATGAGACCTTATACCTCCGTGGTGTTTGGCTCCCGATGCGGTGACCCAAGTGGTCTTTTCTTCGGCGCATCGTCGTAGTTGAGCACGGCAGGAGGCAGTGCAAGATCGGTGGAGTTGGACTAGACCGCATTCTACTTTTCATATCTGATGCCCTTTGTGCTAAACCTAGGGACTTGTCCATAATTTTTTTTAAGTCTTTCCACCGTCCTTTCTATCTGTACCTCCATCGCTCAAAGTTAATGAAGACTCTTGATCCTTCGGGACTGATACTCCGATGAAAAAGACAAAAAAAATTTGCATGGTAGTGGGATGGAACGAAGGCGGCACAGTAGAGGGCCACTGCAAGCCACCCTGCTAGCGGGAGCTCCTATTTAGCGTCAAATATCAAGCTTACACATGACATCTGAGATTTTTGGGCCAGACCCATTTATGAACGTTTCTTTTTTCTGTTTCACCATTCGTTTCTAATGTTTGTAGTATCCGGAGTTTCCATATGATAAAAACATCAGTTATTCTGGTTGTTTACTGGTATTTGGCACAAAAAAAGAATGGGGAATACTTCTCGCATCATTAAAAACTAGGAATTAGACTCCACTTGTTTCCCTTTTTACAAATTCCGGAATTGGTTATAATCTCAAAAATAATTATTCATGGGGTTCAAAATGAAAAGGGATCATGCATTTCAAAAGAATTATTGATGCAATTCACATAAATGTCCCTACAGTTCAAATAAATGAGCATGCAAGAAGTGATCTTAGGTCACTTGGCTAGGGACACGGATGTATAACCTAACCACTTAGGTCGAACTTGCTAGGGATGCAGATTTTGTTTTTTTTAATCACTATATTTATATGAGAGTACATAATAATTAGTATGGTCTGAAAATAGCCTAATTAACACCGTAAACATTTATTTGAACCTCGAAAGCAATTATTTTGTACTTACCCCATGAATAATTATTTTCTACTTCAATGGCATTTTTCATATATTTCGAAAAATTACGTTGAACCCCATGAACAACTATTTTGTACCATGCAAACAGGTTCGTTTCATTTTGAACATGTTTTTTGAACCTTGGGGAGTAATTATTTTGTACCGCGTGAACAATTATTTTGTATTGTGTGAACATATTTTACAAATTTAGAAGATAAGCCAATATTGAAACTTTTTGCAACTCAAATTTTGTATAATAATTAGTGCAAAACAAAATAAGTATTGCCATATAATAGAAAAATAATGTTCATACATATTACAACAAATATTCTTGAAGTTGAAAAGGTTGTTCATGGTATTAAAATACATGTTCATACATTTGGAAAATCTTTTTGTACCTGTTAGAATGCATTTACATATAACAAAAAAAATAAAAAAAATTTAGTAATGCATATTTTAAAAATATCAAAAAAAATTTGGAAAAGAAAATAATACCGAAAAGAACGCAAATTAATATAAAAAATCAAAATAAATATAAAAATGGAGAAAATCAGAGACAAAGAATAAAAAATAAAAATGGAAAATGGAAAAAAGAGCAACAAGCAATAAAAACATGAAAAAAGGCTACATTGGGCCGGGCGGATGTCGCGAGGCCGTCAAATAGGGTTTTCCTGCCTAAACTGCATTGGTTGAGATACAAAATAGGCATATGTTCTAGGCTTAAGGCTAGGCCTCGGCTTGAGTTTTATTTTGTGTTTTAAAACATGGTGGGCTTGTGATTTACAAAACCTGGCCTCAAAACCGGGCCAGACTCGGTTTGCCTGGCGTAGTTGAACCGAATAAAAGTGGTATGCAACCAAGAATTTTCTAACCAACGAAAAATATCTTGGTCTTCCATCTAATGTTGGCCGTCCAAGAATGGTGCATTTCGGATATCTCAAAGATAGGACCTGGAAAAGGCTCCAGGGCTGGATGGAAAAAGCTCTATCAGGTGGCGGAAAGGAGATTCTAATTAAGTTTGTTTTTCAGGCTATTCCCACTTATGCTATGGCAGTGTTCAAGTTGCCCAGAGGACTGTGTGATCATATCACATCCTTGGTTAGAAAATTCTGGTGGGGGAGAAAGAATGGAGAACGTAAAGTGGCTTGGGTCTCCTGGGATTCAATGACGATGCCAAAATATAAAGGAGGAATGGGGTTTAGAGACATAGAGATTTATAATGTTGCTCTTTGGCAAGACAAGTGTGGAGAATTCTGAATGAACTTGATACTCTAAGTGCTCGCCCTGAAGGCCATTTACTTCCCTTCGTCTGATATTCTCAGTGCGGCCCTAGGCTCTAATCCATCACATGTTTGGGGCTCTCTTTGTGAGGGTAGAGATATGCTGAAAATGGGCCTCATCAGACGTGTTGGGGATGGCCTGGCCACGAAGGTTTGGTCGGATAACTGGATTCCAAGGGACCATAGTCTGAGACCTACCTGCTGCATGAAGGAACATGAAGACACCCCGGTTTTTGTTTCTTCTTTGATCTGTTCAGCCACAAGGACTTGGAAACGTGATATGCTCGAGACATATTTCTTGCCTATGGACATGGAGGCTATCCTCCAGATTCCGATTTGCTCGGTGTGTTAGGGAGATTTCTGGAATTGGCATTATGACCGACAAGGTCTCTTTTCTGTCAGTTCTGCATACAAAATGATTCTGGCAACCAAGATGAGAAGAGAAATTATTTTGAGGGGAGGGCCGAGCAGTCCAACTCCAAGGAGGACGAGAAGGGTTGGAAAACATTATGGAACGTCAAAGTCCCTTTAAAATTGCGCATCTTTGCATGGCGATTGGCAAGGGCAACGCTGCCAACAGGCACTGTCCGGGCTCATAGGAAAATGACCACTACTCATGTATGTTCTATATGTAATGTAGCATCTGATGATTGGAGGCACTCTTTGCTGGATTGCAACATGGCGAGATGTGTGTGGGCCTTGAAAGATGACGACGTTGTTTTCCCTATGTTCGGTGATGGAACAGCTGACCCAAAGCAATGGATTTTTAACTTGAGCAAGGTTCTAAATTAGCAGCAATTTGTCGAAGTCCTAGTGACGCTATGGGCCACATGGTGGGCTAGAAGAAGGGTTATCTATGAGGATGAGTACCAATCTCCCCTCTCTACCCATGCTTTTATCACACAGAACCTGGAGGAGCTCAAGATGTTGCCCGTGAAAGGAAATCCGACAAAGCAACACCGGGTGTGTGCTCGATCTTGTTGGGTGCCACCCCCTGAGGGTGTTGCAAAAATAAATGCAGACGGGGTGGTGGCTAAGTTGCAGCAACACGGAGTGGTAGGTGCTATCTGCCGTGATAACAATGGCCTATTCCTGGGTGCATCGGCAACTGTTTTTGATGGTATAAGTGATGTAGAAACCCTAGAAGCACTTGCTGTCTCAGAGGCTTTGACATTAGGGGAAGATTTACAAGTCCAGAAGCTCATGGTGGCCTCAGATTGTCCGAATGTTGTGAAGCACATAGACTAGCAAGATCATCAGTCTCCCGGGATGTGGGTAGACATGTATGGTTTATTGCTCCTCCTAGCTATCTTAATATTCCTATAAAACTTGCTGAACTTGAGTTAATAAATTCGCGTTGTTCCGCTAAAAAAAAGGATGAAAAATGTTATGCAAATGCCCGTATACCGAGTCACGGCTAGGGTTTTCTCTCCTCACTGGCAATTGGCGACCACCGCCGAGCGTAACCCAATCCCCATGTCAAGATCGATCTCTCTCCTCTTGTGTGCAGTATACTCAGGATCACAAAGGGCATGAATTCCTCAACTTCCTGGCCTTGGTAGATGTGGTGGTTAGCGTTAGCTAGATCGGATCAGATACATGGATGGGATCGGAATCGTCCCTTGGATGAACTGCTGCAAAGACCGATTCTCAAAGGGGAGGACGTTGATGGGTTGTTCGTTGCCACCGACTAGATGGAGTCCCTGAAGGAAAAAGGTCTTGATGTCCCACAAGTATAGGGGATCGTGTGTAGCCTTTTCGATAAGTAAGAGTGTCGAACCCAACGAGGAGCTAAAGGTAGGATAAGTATTCTCTCAAGTTCTATCAACCACTGATACAACTCGACGCGCACTAAACGTTTGCATTATCTAGGAAATAAAACTACGGTAGCAATACGGGTATGAGAGATAGCTTTGCAAGATAATAAATACATGAAAGTAAATGTTAGTGCTGCAGCAATAAGATACACTAAGTAACCATATTCTAACAGTACCATGAGTGTGGAAAAGTGGTGGTAATTGTGGTGGCTTTGTCCAATATTAATTAGTGAAGACATTTAGTTCATTGTCTTTGATGTAGTTTTCAATGTTGGAGAGGCTAAATATACAAGTGATCCACTACTTGGGATTACAAGTACTATATGATTGGATTGTTAGCAAACATCCGTAAATACTAACAATGCATTAAGGTTTTCCCAACCATAGCCTTAAGTTTATGGTCCTCTTACTCCCATACATGCAACTAACCGGTTTGAGCCCTCAGGTTTCTGTCACTCCGACAGGACTACCCTCTTCCTTTGCACATACTACTAACCCTATGGTGTTGATCCATGCGCGCACAAGTATAATGGACACCAAAAGACAGTACCATATCAACATACAACTCTAATGAACCATAGACATTCAACAAAGCAATCAAAAGACAAATATACTACATACACATGACATAGATCATAGGATAAATATTATAGCATCAAACACCATGTTTACATAGGACGATACAGGGGTTTGTGGGAGGATGAACCACTGAATACAAGGAGGAGATGGTGATGGAGATGGCGGTGAACGACGTTGGAGAGGGGCAGCATGGCGGCGCAGGGCGGCGGCGGCGCCGGCGGCGCGGGGAACTCCTTTCCCCGCCGCCGGCAAGCTTGGGGAGCGCCACCCCTTAGCCTCCCTCCTTCATGGCTTCTTGGGAGCCCTCCCCCATGGAGATGGGATCCATAGGGGAGGCAAAAACGTGGCTTTGGTGGCTGGAAATTCGTGGGTGGAGGTGTCCTCCACGAGTTAGGGTTCCCTCCTTTATATAGACTCTCGGATTTCCGTCATCCCATCTAGGGCTTTAGTAAAACGGGTATATAGGCCGCATACGGACTCCGATTGGGCCGAATTTTAACTCTACAACGTTCGGCAGAAAATTATCTACAACTTCCTCTTCAGGCCCAACTCCGTTGGAGGTCATCTTCGAGGGTCAAACAAACAATCTCCGAAAACAGTTCTGGGACAGATTTCAGCAAAGTTTCAATTCGACTCCAACAAGGTTTCCTCTTATATTCTTGATAATTCGTACACATCAAAGTGTAAAACAAGAACATTGTGCACTTTTTCAACTATTAATAGGTTAGTCCAAATAAATCATAAATTAATATAAAAACAAGTGCCAAAGGCATAATATTAGCATGAAACAATCAAAAATTATAGATACGTTTTGGACGTATCAACATCCCCAAGCTTAACTCCTGCTCGTCCTCGAGTAGGTAAGTGATAAAAAGAATAATTTTTGAGGTGATATGCACCTTCAAAGTTCAAAGGATGACTAGATACAAATAATTTAAGAACAAGTAATAACACATTCATGATTTAATCAATAATAATTTTGGGACCATGCACATAGAACTAAGAATGACAACTATGCTCTCATAAGACGGTGCATATAACTTAGAAGATGAAGACTCAACATAAAAGTAAAAGAATGACCCTTCGCAGAGGGAAGCAGAGATTAAACATGTGCTAGAGCTTTTTATTTTGAAAACATAGAGATATAAAATTTTAAGAGAGGCAATTGTGTCAACGGTAGCAATAAGTAATATAGGTTATGTATAAAACTTCCTATAAATTGCAAGCCTCATGCATCGAATACTAATAGTGCCCGCACCTTGTCCTAATTAGCTCGGATTTCCATGGATTATCATCGCATTACATATGTTTCAACCAAGTTTCACAAAGGGGTACCTCCATGCCACCTATACAAAGGTCTAAGGAGAAAGTTCGCATTGGATTTCTTGCTTTTGATTATTCTCAACTTAGACATCTATACCGGGATAACATGGACAATAGACAAATGGACTCCTCTTTAAGCTTAAAGCTTTTGGCAACATAAATTTCTCATAAGAGATTTTTGAGGTTTTAATGTCCATGCTGAAACTTCCACCATGAAAACATGGCTTTGGTTAGCGGCCCAATGTTCTTCTCTAACAATATGCATACTCTAACCTTTTATCATGGTTATCTCCTTTACTTCAGACAAGACAGACATGCATAGTAACTCACATGGTATTTATCAAAAATATGATGATGGTGTCCCCATGTCAGCATGGTTGCCACACAACAAGCAACTTATAAGAACTAAGATACATAAGTGACATATTCCTCACCACAATATTTTTTTAGGCTACTTTCCCATGAGCTTGTATTGCAAAAACAAGGAATTATTTTGAAGGTTTTAAAGGTAGCACATGTAAATTTACTTGGAGTGGCGGTGAAATACCACATATAGGTAGGTATGGTGGACACTTTTGGCATATTTTGGTTTTTGGTGGTTGGATGCACGAGTAGAGATCATACTCAGTACAGAATGAAGGCTAGCAAAAGAAAGATAGCGACCAACTAAGAGAGCAATAATGGTCATAATCATGCATAGCGACAAAACTTATTAATTAAAGCATATGGTGATATTAAAAGTCTAAACTAAATGATCAATTCAACCCAATTGAAACATCAGAGGAGATCTTCCATTCGCATCACTATTAATATGAAACCTTTTTACTCGTATCCAACACCAATCAACTTATTTGAAACAACTCTCATTTATAATATTCATTAAAGATCAGAGAGCTAATCATATATAACTGAAGCATACTAACAAGCTTTGAACAAAATAGGAGTGAAAAACCAGAGTTAAACGCAGTACTAGCAAAAATAAAACGCTCGTTGAACAATAAGAGTGAAAACTAGAGCGTTCATACAATTAAAATGGAGCGTGTCTCTCTCCCAAACAAACATGGTATGATGGTCCCATTTTATTGAAAATAAAATACACAACAAAAAATAAAAACGCTCCAAGAATAACACATAGTATATGAAGCAATAAAAATATAGTGAACAGAAACAGGACCTGATATTTTTATTGATGAAGAAGGGGATGCCTTGGGCATCCCCAAGCTTTGACGCTTGTACTTCTTGAATATATCTTGGGGTGACATGGGCATCCCCAAGCTTGAGCTTTTGTCCATTCTTCATCTCATCTCATCATTCTTCTTTCCTACACTTGAAAACTTCCTTCATACAAAACTCATCACAAATCTCATTAGCAGCGTTAGTGCAATGATAATATTAATCAAATCTACAAAGTTCAGTATGACATATGAAAATCATTTTAATAAGCATTAGCTACTGTATCACAACTTCAATAAGGTTCTTTGATCAAGAGAACTCAAAAAGGTGGGCAAAAAGATGCAAATGCAAAACAGTGCAAGAATCTGTCAAAACATAACAGTTCGTAAAAATTGATTTTTGAAAAATAGTTACGCTGCGTAACTCGAAAAACTCTGAACTAATTAAAGTTAGATAAATACCTGGGGAAGATGCTCGTAAATTGGCAGCTCAAACTTACGTTCTGGTGATTTCTGGAGATTTTTCTCGTGACGAACCAGAAACAGTAAACAAGATTGCAAATCCCCCAAATACCACTTTCTTACCATTAGAGGCAATTCTTGGCACAAAAACAAAACAAACATGATAAGGAGAGGTCATTACAATAGTAATGACTTCCAAGACTCAACCAAGCAGTAAATAACAGAAATATAAACATATTGGGTTGTCTCCCATAAAGCTCTTTCATTATAGCCATTTAAGATGGGCATGATTATTTGATGGAGCTCTCAAACCCCCCCCCCCCCCCTTTTTTTTATTGTTTTCCAATTATAAGTGAAATGACAAAGAAACAAGAACCAAATAAAGAACCTAATAAAACTAAATAGAATAAAACCAAAGATAATAAAAGCAACTATATACAATGCTTACATGTGGATGGGTAATATTGAGTTTGAAGGAGACAACCTCATGTTGGTTGATGAATAGGGGGATGCTTTGGGCATCCCCAAGCTTAGATATTTGCATCTTCTTGAATATTCTCTTGGGATCCATATACACATCCCCAAGCTTGAGCTCTTGCATCCTCTTGCTCATCTCATATCACCATATTGATTGGAACTTAAAAACTGCATCCACATAAAGCTTCACAAAACTCATTAGTAGGTTAGTACTCATTAAATAAAATCCACAATTGTTCAAGTATCCCTAATTTCTATAAAATCTATCAAATATTTAGCCACTGTAATACTGAGTTTTCTTCTTATTTCAAACGTACGTCGAAAACGAAGGAAACTTTTGAATCATAAGTACAATATTTAAACAGAGAGAATAGAAATCTGTTAAAACTGAACACTCTGTGAAGATGTCACTCAATGAGATAGTTACGTAGCTCAAATCGAAAAACTCATGATTAATGAAAGACAGATCATAACCTCAGGTCTATGCACAAAAAAATTTCAGATCAAAATGCCATAATGAGAATTTTCACGAATTTTTGCAGCACAACACAGGAAATCTGTCTCAACAGAATCAGTCCGTAAAGATTGAATTATTAGATCTGTCTACGTACCCCAAATCAGAAAAGTCAAAACTAACGAAAGTTAGATAGCAAGCACTACTATGCACTCAAGAAATTTCAGATCAAGATCGTTCTGGTGATTTTTAAAATCTTCGATAGTGGAGCACATGAAATCTGTTTTCTAGGCAGCATAGTGACAAACTTGCATAACAAACTAGGGGTTATCTATACATTCTATTTACAGCAGGATATGTACACTATATACACTATTTACAAGTTTTTAATGAAAAGCTTCCATGGAAAGAATTGTTTTGGTTTCGCAGGCATGAACACAAGTGTTCAAGGTCGAACCCCACTTCATCATTACTCATCTTTCCAATCACTTTTCTTTTCTGAAAACATTTTTTATTTTTATATAAGAAGTACAACTAATTTAATTTTTTTTGTAATTCGCATTCCCTATCCATTCAAGAGATAGAGAACAACTAGGTACAGGAAGTAAAACTACTAAGAGATAAAGCAAACAAGTGCAGACGAAAATATTCACCTACGCTATGGCTCCCCGGCAACGGCGCCAGAAAAGGTCTTGATGTCCCACAAGTATAGGGGATCGTGTGTAGCCTTTTCGATAAGTAAGAGTGTCGAACCCAACGAGGAGCTAAAGGTAGGATAAGTATTCTCTCAAGTTCTATCAACCACTGGTACAACTCTACGCGCACTAAACATTTGCATTATCTAGGAAATAAAACTACGGTAGCAATACGGGTATGAGAGATAGCTTTGCAAGATAATAAATACATGAAAGTAAATGTTAGTGCTGCAGCAATAAGATACACTAAGTAACCATATTCTAATAGTACCATGAGTGTGGAAAAGTGGTGGTAATTGTGGTGGCTTTGTCCAAGATTAATTAGTGAAGACATTTAGTTCATTGTCTTTGATGTAGTTTTCAATGTGGGAGAGGCTAAATATACAAGTGATCCACTACTTGGGATTACAAGTACTATATGATTGGATTGTTAGAAAACATCCGTAAATACTAACAATGCATTAAGGTTTCCCCAACCATAGCCTTAAGTTTATGGTCCTCTTACTCCCATACATGCAACTAACCGGTTTGAGCCCTCAGGTTTCTGTCACTCCGGCAGGACTACCCTCTTCCTTTGCACATACTACTAACCCTATGGTGTTGATCCATGCGTGCACAAGTATAATGGACACCAAAGGACAGTACCATATCAACATACAACTCTAATGAACCATAGACATTCAACAAAGCAATCAAAAGACAAATATACTACATACACATGACATAGATCATAGGATAAATATTATAGCATCAAACACCATGTTTACATAGGACGGTACAGGGGTTTGTGGGAGGATGAACCACTGAATATAAGGAGGTGATGGTGATGGAGATGGCGGTGAAGTCGTTGGAGAGGGGCAGCACGGCGGCGCCGGCGGCGCGGGGAACTCCTTTCCCCGCCGCCGGCAAGCTTGGGGAGCGCCGCCCCTTAGCCTCCCTCCTTCATGGCTTCTTGGGAGCCCTCCCCCATGGAGATGGGATCCATGGGGGAGGCAAAAACGTGGCTTTGGTGGCTGGAAATTCGTGGGTGGAGGTGTCCTCCACGAGTTAGGGTTCCCTCCTTTATATAGACTCTCGGATTTTCGTCATCCCATCTAGGGCTTCAGTAAAACGGGTCTCTAGGCCGCATACGGACTCCGATCGGGCCGAATTTTAACTCTAGAACGTTCAGCAGAAAATTATCTACAACTTCCTCTTCAGGCCCAACTCCGTTGAAGGTCATCTTCGAGGGTCAAACAGACAATCTCCAAAAACAGTTCTGGGACAGATTTCAGCAAAGTTCCAATTCAACTCCAACAAGGTTTCCTTTTATATTCTTGATAATTCCTACACATCAAATTGTAAAACAAGAACATTGTGCACTTTTGGAACTATTAATAGGTTAGTCCAAATAAATCATAAACTTAATATAAAAACAAGTGCCAAAGGCATAATATTAGCATGAAACAAAGGGGCAAAGTGGATGGCGGTGGTGCGCCTCCTCTCACTGAGACTGTTCAACGCATTGTCTTTGAAGAATACAATGTGTTTTGCGTGGGCTATGGCACAGGAGGTGAAGTTTCGGGATCTCGAAGAGAACAAGTTTCTGGTGCAGGCGGCCTATTTGGGAGACTCGTAGCGTGTTACTGAACAAGGTCCTTAGATCTTTCGCAACCATGGGTTGCTAGTGGAGAAGTACAATGGAAGCTTTGAAGCATCATTGGAGCTGAACCACATTCATGCATGATTTCAAATACATGATGTGCCAGAGCTTTTCAGGAAGACGTGGATCATCACGGGCTTGGCCACCAACATTGGTGAGGTAATTATTATGGACACGAATGGTTCAAGGGAAGATGGAGGCAACTATGTACGTGCACGCGTGTGAGGAAGAGCCTAACACGCTTTGTCACTATCGATCCAAAGGGAGAATAACCAGTAATTTTTTGAAACTTTCACCGGGGGGTGGGGGGAGACTCCCCACCTGAATATATTGCTTCAAAAGAGCATTACAAGACCAGGCTCCTGTCCACCCACAAGGGTTGGCATTTGTCAGGATATATAGTTTGTTACATCAGAAAAGAAGAGGAGATAAACATAAACTCACAGGTTCGTTGACTAAAAGAGGAGACAACATACAAACACATGACAAAGAAGTGCCACCAAACATAGTCGAAGGGTATCACAATACCGAGATCTTGCAAATGGAAATCCTCCAGCACACAAGCGGGCATCCACGGATTGGCAGTCTGGAGCAACGCTGGTCAACAAGTGTCGTCTGCTTTGTTAAGGTCCCTCGATAGTGTGTTGTCTATGATCTGATCGAACATGCGAAGGAGGAGTGTGGTACCGGCGAGCATCCAGTAGAGTCTATTGTCTAGGATAGATGAATGTTGGTAGATAGAACATGGAACAGGTCTCAACTTCAAGGATATGATGATGCACAACTAAAAATTAATGGTGTCCCCTCGTCGCGAAATTCGTGCACCTAGGGAGGAGGAAGGTGGATGTGGAGCTAGCCGCAGGGGCCATGGAGGCCTGGGTTGTGGTGGAGGCAGAGATGTTGGACGAAGTAGCGGAAGAGGCCGTGGTGCGGGGTGATACGTTGCAAACGTATCTATAATTTTCGATGTTCCATGCTTGTTTTACACTAATTTATATATGTTTTGTCTATACTTCGTGGCACTTTTCTGCATTTTCTGGAACTAACCTATTGACAAGATGCCACAGTGCCATTTCCTGTTTTTTGCTATTTTTGTATTTCATAAAATTTGTACATGAAATATTCTCAAAATTGGACGAAACAAAGCCAAAGTTAATATTTTACCATAACGAAGACGAAGTCCGGAGGAGAGACGGAGGGGCGCCAAAGTGCGGCCACACCACCCAATGTCGCGGCCAAGGGTGGGCTCGCGCCATGGCATGGTGTGGGCCTCCCAAGCGGCCACCGACCCCGCCCTTCCGCCTATTTATGCACGATCTCGGGAAAACCTAAAACATCCAGCCTCCGTCCATGAAAAGTTCCGTCGCCGCCGCCATCTTCCGGACAAGTATCGGGGGTCAGAAGTTCCTGTTTCGGAACCCTGACGGGATGGGGATTGACCCCCGGAGCTATCTCCATCGACTCCACCGCCTCCACTTCGACCCCATGATGGTTTGTGAATAGTTCCCCCCTAGACTACGGGTTCTCGGCTGTAGCTAGTTGGTACTCTCTCTCCCATGTACTTCAATACAATGATCTCATGAGCTGTCTTACATGATTGATATCCATATGATGTAATTGGTGTTGTGTTTGTTGGGATCCGATAAATTGTGAAATTGTGATCAGATTGTTCATCATATTATCATACTACTGTTATTTAAGATCTCGCATGCTTTCCAGTACTTGTATTTACCTTGATCAAGTAGTTGCATGTATCTCTAAGAGGAAGTATTTATGCTCGATAGTGGGTTCATGCCTCTTGTTTTCTGGAAAAAGGACAATAACTTCTAAGATTGTAGATGTGTTGTTTCTACTAGGGAGAAAACAACAATGTTTTGTCTAAGGATAATTCTATTGTTTACTTTACACACATTGCTTAATGCGATATTCTGTTGCTTGCAACTTAATACTGGAAGGGGTTCGGATGATAACCTGAAGGTGGATTATTAGTCATAGACGCAGTTGGATTACAGTCTATGTATTATGTTGTAAGGCTCAATTAAATACTACAGTAACCTTTATCTTATCATAGCATGCATTGTCATGCCCTCACAACTATCAATTGTCCAGCTGTAATTTATTCACCCAACACATGTTATTTGGAGAGTTACCACTAGTGTAGATAGCTGGGAACCCCGGTCCTTCTATCATCATCATTGCTCTAAAGTCAACTAAGCACTGGAATATTTTCTAGTGCCATCGCTTCTGTGTTACTCCTAACTGCTGCTGTGTTACTATTGTCATTGCTCTCATATTACTGCTGCTTTCACATCACACGTGTTACTAGTGCTTTTCCAGGTGCAGCTGAATTGACAACTCCGCTGTTAAGGCTTACAAGTATTCTTTACCTTCCCTTATACGTGTCGAATCAATAAATTTGGATTTTACTTCCCTCGAAGACTGTTGCGATCTCCTATACTTGTGGGTCATCACGGGGCCCAAGCAACATTTTGAGAATCCAAAGTGCTCCTTTACAGACGATTTTCTCGCTGAAGGCAGCCTGACAGAATCTGCGTAGCCGGCCCTGATGGTTATTGGAAAGAACTAGGGGTAATTGAATCTAAATCAACTCACTCGGCCAAGAAGTAGCTGGATTGTGCTGAGGTGTCTTATCCGAAGAAATATGTTGTACCTACAGGCACCCCTCCGCCTCCTCCATCATCTAGGAAACAGAAAACGCTCTAAGAAATTCAATACTATGCCTAAGAATGACAAAAACAAAGAAGGATCCATGGGCTCCAACGTGGAGCAACACTAGGAGAAATGAGTATGTTACTTTGGAACTGTCGTGGGCTTGGTAACGACACAACATTTCGTGAACTTTGCGAATCGCGGTAGGAGATTTATCCATCCATTCTGTGGTAGTGGAACCACATATTCACAAGATTATGGTGTAAGATTTAGCAATAACAATTGGGTTATGACAATGTTTTTCCTATCAATAGTTCAAGTCAAAGTGGCGGCCTAGGTATTTTTTTGGAATAATGAAATAAAGATAGACATTTTACCTTACTCTCGCTACCATTTGACGATGTTGCTACTCCTTCCTTGTCAGATCAATTTCATCTCACATGTGTGTATGGAGAGGCCCAAGTTTGTGAACGCAACAAGACATGGGATATGCTAAAATTCATTAAAGCATCTTCTCCATTACCATGGATATGCATAGGTGATCTTAATGAGGGAGGAATGTATGTGTGTCAACGATCGAAGTAATGTTCAAATCTAGGAATTCACATATACATTTGATATTTCTGGCTTGATGGACCTGGGTTTTGAAGGGAACCCGTGGGCCTTTGAAAAGCGTGTTGATGGTAGCTCATTCTGCAGGGTCAGATTTGATAGAGCGCTGGCCTCTACTAGTTGGAGTTCTTGTTAATTTTCCTCTAACTAAACTGATACTCCTACTGCAGTTGCATCCGACCAGTCACCTATAGTGTTTCGCCACGAACCCCCTCTCAACCGTTTGTGTCGACACACTTTTTTAGGTATGAGGCGATGTGGGGGGCGCCTAATGATTTTGGCCTATTGATGGAGCACAAGTGGAAGGCTGAGTCATGCTCGTCCATGCATAATCTAGAGCGGAAGCTCAAGTTTCTCTTAGGTATATCTCTCTCAGCTTGGGGAAGGGATACATTTGGCCACATACGATGGGAAATAAAAGAGCTAAAGTCCAAAGTGGAGCATATGCGGGGGCAACACGATCGTGTAGGCCCATTTTATGAGGATGCAAAAGTTGTTGAATGATTGCTAGAGATGAGCTAGAGGGAAGAAATTATGTGGAGACAAAGATCTCGTATCCAATGTCTTGTAGATGGAGATCAGAAAACATGTTTTTTTTTCATTTGCGAGCTAGCAAATGGAATATGGGGAATTGGATAAGTAGGCTTAAACGGTAAGACTGATTGCTAACTGAAGTTTCACATGGGTTAAGAGATATGGACAGGGACTTATATCGAGATTTATATTCATCGGAGGGTGCGCCGGGAATGGGTGAGGTGCTTCACTTAGTCAACATGAAGCTGATGGAGCCTTTTTCAAGGTCTGAGGTGAAGCATGATCTTTTTCAGATGTACCCTTTGAAGGCACCATGACCTAAAGGTATCTCGCACATTTTTTTTCCCATTAGGACGTATGTATGGAGGAAGTGACGACAATAATGTTAGCATGTTTTGGATGTGAGGACAATCCTACTGTTATAAAAAGAACTTTGTGGTGTTGATTCCTGAAGTGGCCAGTTCCGTCCCATTAGCTTATGCTATGAGATCTACAAAGTTGCATCAAAAGTTCTTGCTAACCGGATAAAAGTTATCTTACCCAAGATCATTTCAGAGAAACAATCTGCGTTTGTCCTTGTACGCTTGATAACATACAATATTATGACATCATATACATTAATGTATGCATTTTATGAAGAAAAATGACGCGAAGAAGCATCAACATTGTGCTCTCAAACTTGACATGAAGAAGGCCCATGTCAGGGTTGAGTGGTCCTATCTTCAATCCATCATGCTAACGTATGGGTTTCAATCGTACGGTTGGTAGTGCTGATTACGAGTAAGTGGTTTCATCGATCTCCTTCTCAGTTTTATTTGGTTGTACTCCTTTGGAGGAATTTCAGCCCTAAGGGGATCTTCGTCAGGGAGATCCTATATCCCTCTACTTATTTTTTTTTCTTGCAGCAGAGGGCCTTTCGGTCCTCCTAAAGCAAAGTTGCCAATCATCACACCAAGATCAAGGTGGCTCCCACAACTCTAGCTACGAATCAACACCTTTTTTCTGATGATAGCCAGTTGTTTGTGGAAGCCCCAATGTGGAGGGAGAAATTAAATGAATGTGACGGGCCCATGTGTTACTCTGGGTAAGTCCTCGGTGTTTTTTTTTGGCAAGTGTTATCCAGAGGAGAAGAGACACCTCATGAAGGTAACTCTTAGTGTACTCAACGAGACGTTGCATGATAAATATCTTGGTATGCCTTGTGATGTTGGCATATCAAAGAGTGGGGCCTTTAAATATTTGAAGGATCACATCTGGAAGAAAATATAGGGATGGATCGAGCAGATCCTAGGAGCTGGTGGAAAATAGGTGTTGATCAAATCAGTAGGTCATGTGATCCCAACCTTTTCTTTGTCTTGTTTCAAACACCCAAGCGGGTTGTGCATAACCATCAATGCCATGATCAACAACTTCTGGTGGGGCAGCAAGGATGGCAAATGCAAGACAACATGGGTCTCATGGGAAACCACTTGCCAAAACACATAGGGGGCTTGTTGGGTTTCCGCGATATCGAACTGTCCAACTTGGTGATGCTTTCCGCCAAGCTTTTGGTGCATTTTCAGAACCAATACTCTTTGAGTGCTTAGGTTTTGAAGGCGACTATTACCCCTCACCAGACTTCTTGGAAACCAACCTTGGCTTGGCACCCTCACAGGATTGGAGGGCCATCGTGGAGGGGCAAGATGTGATGAAAAAAGGCCTAATAAGGTGTATTGGCACGAGTGAGACAACAGATGCATGGAATCATAACTAGATACCCCATATTTTACGCTTCAGTCATTCATTAGTAAGAAGAAAGATCCACTAGATCTGGTGTCGTGCTTCACAGATAGGGCGTCAACTACAAGGAATGTCAATATGCTAAACCATTATTTCATTTCGATGGACTGTGAAGCTATCTACTTGATACATACCATTGAGTACAAAGAGACTGAATAACTCATGGGCTTGTCATTGGGAAAAGAAGGGGATCCTATATGTGTGATCTACTTACTATCTCCTTGTGAATAAAAAGAGGCGAAGGG
Organism: Lolium rigidum; assembly: GCF_022539505.1. NCBI lineage: Eukaryota > Viridiplantae > Streptophyta > Magnoliopsida > Poales > Poaceae > Lolium > Lolium rigidum. The sequence goes on from NC_061508.1 coordinate 276,973,368, forward strand.
AGGTATGGCTTGAAGGCCGATCGGAAGGATGCAATTCTGTGAAGGAGGAGAAATTGTGGCAGAGACTTTGGCGCGTGCATGTTCCATCTACACTGAAAATTTTCTTATGGAGGTTGGCGCACCAGTCTTTCCCGACTAGAGATGTTCGCTGCCATCGGCATATGGAAGAGACAAGCTCCTATTCATTCTGTGGCGAGCAGGACTCTCGGAGACACTCATTATTTGAATGTATGGTTTCTCGATATGTTTGGGCTCTTGCTAATGATGAGTTGGTAGAACATATGATGAGATTGGAGGACCCCGCGGCAAGGCAGTGGTTATTTCTCATGCCGAAGTCATTGTCCCTGGAGATTTTGTTACAATGGTGGTAACATTATGGGCAATCTGGTATGCGGGCACGAGGATCATCTATGATGATGAGTTCCAGTCCTCTGACACAGATTTTGCAGAGAGCTTCTTAAGAGATCTCTCTGTTTCTCCTACTAAGATTCCATGGAGTAGAGGTGCTAACCCCGTCGATCCAAAATGGATTTCACTGCGAGAGGGGTTCATGAAAATCAACGTTGTTTTCAAGGACCAGACAGTATGTTCCTTGGAGCTTCGACGTTGGCAATCAAGGGCATCTCCGACCATGCGATGCTGAGGCCATGGCATGCAAGGAGGCATTGACACTGACAACTGATTTACATCTTCAATGTGTCGTTGTGGTGTCAGAACATCTCCAAGTGTTAGCCAATTTGCAAGGTGATTACGGCGAAAGCTATAGCATGATCATCGATGAAACAAAAGCCTAGACAAAGAATTTTTCCATAGTTATTTTGAAGCATGAAAACGGAGCCTCAAATTCTGAAACACATATGGCAACCCGTAGTTTTGTTTCAGCTAGTGTTGGTCGGCAGGTTTGGCTCTAGCATCCCTAGTAGGTTTTTTGTATTCTAATGTCAATCAATGAATAAAAGGCTACTGAGTTCCTAAAAAATAAATGACTCAAAGTGTATTGCCATAGGTTCGCTTCCTATTTAGACACCATTTAACTATTGGGCCGCTCTGCTGGTTAGGTGCGCGGGAGTGCACACCAGCCACCCGGGTTTGAGCCTTGGGCAACCTGGAGATTACGGAGTTTTTTTCTATAAAAAAATGCCAACGATGGTAGTGTCTGTCTCGTTTTTTAACTATTGGGTTCCTTCCATTGTTGTTCTTAGCTAAAATCGAATGGGTCTATAACTGACTGAGATTGTTAGCTCCACAAATGATAGCAAGTAATTATATGTATATGTACAATTATTGTTTGTCCAACACATTATTTTATTGTAATTCTTCTTCTTTTTTGGCCGTGTGTACCTTAATGGCGTTAGGGCAATGCATTGGTGCAGAGGTTAGGTGTGATTGGTATCTTTGTATAATTAATATATGCTTTTTATCGAAAAATATATAATTATTGGTGAACCTTGTTTGCGAGATATTTTCGCTATCCTAGACCGCCGAGATGCGACTATACACAAATGCAGTTGCATACTTAGATTAGCACCATGATTGCATATAATTACAGTAAAGAGGTCCACACTCTAGACTCTAGGCCTTTAAGAAACACTAACATCAAAACTTGAATAACTTCCAAGAACTAATTAACATCAGAGGTGCAAACTACCAACAACAATAGGTAACCTTGCTGCAACGCCAAGATGTTACTCAGAGGCTAAGGGACAAGATGATTGCCGAGGTGCCTAGCAGGGCCTGAATGAGACGCTCGATCGTAGGCACCGCCGCGCCATTGATCTCCGACGACGCCACAGCAAACGGCAGATCGTCGACGGGGAGCGAGCACGTGGCTGGTGCGCCGGAGGTACCCGCCTCGTCGGCCGCCATGATGGCCTGGATGACCGCCGTAGCAGCGGCCCGGTGTCGCGTGGCGTTCCGCTGCAGCAGCCAGGTAAGCCCCATCAGCTGGCAGTCACGCTCGCGAGGCCCGCCGCCATGCCTGGCCTTGGCCGACGTGGCGTTCTTCTCTCCACTGAAGCTCAGCTGCAATTCATGGCAAGAGACAAATAAGGGATATATGATTAGGTTTCAGCAAAAGCGAAATGAAGCAGCTTTTTTTTTTTTTTAGAGAAACAGGGGCACACCCCCGGTTCCAATTATACTGAAACCAGCATCCAGCATACATCATTCAGGGTTTTCGCATTTTAAGCATTACAAACCAGGACCCTCCAGCACACACACAGGTAAAGGTATTCAGAAATGAAGCAGCTTACTAATGAATCAACTCATGCAAGTTTGTGGCACGAATTTCACCGTCGAAAAGCAAAAACCCAAAAAGTTCACGGTTGTACAGAAGCTGTCGTCTGCAATGGTGAATTTAGATTAGTAGGATCACGTTACCACACGTGGTTGATCTGGAGAAGGGGATAGAGATTCCAGATTTCCAGTTGAGACGAAGGGACAAAGCCCTCGCTCTCACACCAGTTGGCCCCCGCCGAGCATGCCCCGCCGGCCCATGCGACACGAGCATCTATCGGAACTCTGCCAACCTCATGTGACACATGGTACATCTCTGTCTCAGCTCTCAAACGGAGGGTCCCTTTGCCCTCATGTCTTTCTTTCACAAACTAAAAATCCGTTCATGGAAAGCAAATGATTCGGCTTGGGTGGTATGCCATTGCCAGGGGAAGAAGCAGATGGCTTGCTTGTGATCCTTTTTAGGTGGAAAAAGATGAGATGAGAGGAAGCAATGTGAGCATCGAGTCCTGAACCCAAAGTGAAAGTGGTATAAAGGGATGGTGGAGTGGAGGCGTGGTGTTCTGAACCAAATCATGCTCCTCCAGGCCCTACCCATTCAGCCCGGATTACTCAAAGAAATCCCATCAGTCTAGCCTTATAGGGCACCTTTGGTTTGTAGGATAGAGAAAACATAGGAATATTTTTTTTTTGACAAAGAAAACATAGGAATAAAAAAGACATAGAATTGAGATGTCATAACTCTTTCAATTCTTTGAGTAAGACTGCTAGGATTTTTCACATGGGAAGAAGAAGTGTCTTTAATAGTAGCATATGAATTTTTCACGAGGTAAGAGCTTATGTTTTTTTCTATAGGACTTGTACTACAAGATTTCTACAAGATCAATTTCTATAAGATATATTACTATGAATCAAGCACCTTACGTAGAAAGTTTTCCATCGCTCACAATTCCTACGCAGATTCTACGAATCAAAGGAGCCCCTAATCTAGAGGGAATTTAAGTCAATAGAGCCAGCAATCCCATTTTCTTCCTAGAGTTGCCATCCAGCTAAGTATTCTCCCAAGCCAAGTGTGATTTTTTAGACATGCCAGTCACAGCGACTTACTACAATAGATACCTATTGTTGGGCTAGGCGTTTGTCAAACCCGAGCTCATATGCTCCTGATTGAGTAAAAAAAAAGATCAAAAATAGCAAAGAAAATTTAAAAAAGAGTAAAAAGTTTTGTACAATTAATGAACATGAACACGTGTTATAACTACACAAAAAAATCCCTGGAAAAAGACATTATGTAGTGGTCTGTGCAAAAAAAGATAAAATGCATTGCACAGACCACTACATGTCTTTTCTCGGAGATTTTTGGTGTACAATTACAACACTTGTTCATGTTCATTGTAAAAAAATCAGATTTTTTAAATTTTTTTTGCTATTTGTTTCAATTTTTTTTATTAAACCAGGAGCATATGAGCTCGGGTTCAGAACTGTTTTTTCGCCTATTGTTATTGTTCTATGACAGAGATGACGTATTGTGTTTTGTGGTGATATTATACTATTCTTGGGATCTTGCGAAGTCTCAACAACATTTTCCGGGACCTTTTGTTGGCTATCAATCAATATTGGGACCTCCTGTTTGTCCATTCTGATGCCACCTACGCCAGATTTTAGGATAAGTTATCCACTCAGTTTCCCCAGATTAGGAGTTTGATACGGAGTAACAAAATTTACTCCATGTTGGTATTGTCCCCCCCACATCGAACTAAATACTGTATCAAGACATATGAGATTTCCAATAACACAGTTTTACTATAGTAGCACATATATGGCCCTCGATGTTCAAGAGTCTTATATATGCATTTGTCATGTATGAAGATATGTACTATTCGTCGATTAATTCACGTGCTAATGCTCAGCTCAAGAATAAAAAGTTGCTAAAATATTACTTGAGCACAGTGGGTTTTATGCTGAAAGAAAGCGAAGCCTGATTACTTGATTAGGATTCATATCAAAGTGCACAACTTTTTGATTTTGCTTAATGAAATGTCGGCATCTTGCAATGCGTACAACCCTGCACCAGAGAAGCATCCAAAGAAAGGGAGGTGTGAATGTGAAGGCTCACCAGGTTCAGCGCCCGGAGACAGCGAGAGCAGCCGGCGAGCCCCGGCCGTGCGCAGTCCCTCTCCAGTCTCCTCGCAGCCCTGCCCGCCGGCACCGGGCACGCCGGCCGCCTCAGCCTCACGCCGCAGTAGCAGAACGGCACGTCGCAGATAGTCCCATTGCTGCCCACCTGCGGCTGCGGCTGTGGTAGCGTCGCTCCCGCCGTTCTTAGCGCGCGCACCGCAGCGCCCGCGCACTCCTCCGCGTCGTCCGGCAGCAGCGGCAAGTCCGACACGTCGGCCGCCGCAGCGGGACGTTCCGAGTTACCGCCGCTTCCCAGCGCAGTGGGGGCGTACGCCGCGTAGAGCCATGCCGCCAGCGCCGGGCAGCACCGCAGCCGCGGCGGGAGCGCGCCGCCGCCCCCGCCGGCGTTGCAGGAGGCGAGGACGGCCGGGAGGAGCGGTGGGGATGGGGTGAGCTGGCAGACGGAGGAGGCAGCGGCGGCTTCGGACTGCTCCGGGAATGCCGGGATGGTGGACGCCGCGCCGGGCTGCGCCTGGGAGGCACCGGCCGACGGGAAGAGCAGCGACGGCTCGAGAGATGCCGGGTCAGGCAGTGCCGGCGACGCCACGGCGGCGTGCAGGAGGAGGCGGGTGGCGGAGAGTAGGAGGATGACAGTGCAGTGGAGGCGACGCATCGTCGTTGCCACAGTCTTCGCGTCGTCGGTGCTCCAGCCTCCAGCAGCGAGTGTGCTCTTTTTGTGGAGATTGAGACAGTGACGAGTGCGAAAGGATTGGATAGATAGGCAGCTTGGCAGTGCCCTCTCGTGGGGCCTAGCCCATTTCTTACATAAAATGCGTCTATTTTAATTTGTTTGTAGGGATTTGCTAGTTCTTAGTTTGCCATCAATTAAGTCCTAAATTGTAGTTTGCTTTGTGATTTGTATTAGTTATATCAGATTACAGGATACCTTTTTCTCAGAGGATGAGAAACAGTCTTCCGAAGGTGCTCATAGGGGTAGGGTGTGCGTGTGTGCGTTCATAGGGGTGAGTGTATGCGCGTGTATGTGAGCGTCTGCGTTTGTACTGTGTTTCTCAAAAAAAAAAAGTATCCTTAGAGGAAAACATTATGTTAGGGAGTGCTTTCACCGAGAAGGAGGTCAGGATAGCTGTTATTGGATCATATGCTGATGGGGAACCTGGTCCAGATGGTTTATCCTTTATGTTTTACCAGAAATTCTGGGATGTTGTTAGAAAGGACTTGATAAATATGTTCAATGCTTGGTTTAGAAATGATTTAGATCTATATAGACTAAATTTTGCTATGATAACACTCATTCCAAAAGAAAATGTGGCTAGATCTATGAAAAAGTTTAGGCCTATTAGCTTATTAAATTGTTCCTTCAAGAATTTTACTAAAGTCTTGACTAATAGACTAGCTCAAATCATTGATATACTCATCTCTTACCACCAATCTCCCTTTATTAGAGGAAGATTTATTTTAGAAACTGTGGTATGAGGTAATTCATGAAGTACATAAAAACAAAGACAAGGGCCTAGTGCTAAAGCTTGATTATGAAAAAGCTTATGAAAAGGTTAACTTGGATTTTCTTTATGAAGTTTTAGAACTTAGAGGTTTCAACCCCACTTTTATTCATTTTGTTAAACAGATCACTTAGGGTGGATCTGTGGGACTAAAAGTTAATGATATTGAGGGTGATTTCTTCCTAACAGGGAAGGGTTTGAGACAGGGGGGCCCCATTGCCCCACTCTTATTCAACTGCATTGTAGATGTTTTCTCTAGAATGCTAGTGAAAGGAACTGAAGGAGACTTGATTACTGGTCTTTGCCCTCATTTTTTACCTATAGGAATCGTCAGTCTCCAATATGCTGATGATACCTTACTGTTTCTTAAAAATGATCCTAGAGTTGCTCTAAATCTGAGGTGGATCCTCACCTGTTTTGAGCAAATTTCTAGCATGAGAGTGAATTTTCATAAAAGTGAACTTATCTCCATTAACATGGATGTTGTCGAAACATAACCCTTTCTAGATATTTTCCAGTGTGTCATGGGAAGGTTCCCTGTTAAACATTTGGGTATACCTCTACATCATGATAGACTAAGGAGGGAAGATTTGCAACCTCTTATTGAAAATATCCTAAAAAGAATCATTGGATGGAGAGGGAAACTCCTATCCTTTGCTGCTGAAAGGATTCTTATCCAAGCATGTCTAGCTAGTATCCCTATTTACTTACTTTCCTTTTTTAAATTTCCTAAATGGGCTTTGCATTTGATAGATACACATATGGCCAACTTCATGTGGAATGATGATGAAGGCAATCATAAGATCCATTTGGCCAATTGGCCTTCTATCTTATGAAAAAAGATTTTGGAGGTTTGGGAATACCAATCTTACAAGATTTAAATATTTGTCTGATTGGTTCCTGGATTAAAAGATACATCCATAGTGAGGGGGCTCTGTGGAGGGAAGTTCTAGATGCTAAATATAACACAAAAAAATCCAAATATATTGTCTTGCCATGATCTCCAGCCTTGCAGCTTCTGGAAGGGGGTTATGTGGGCTTCTAAGGCAGTAAAATTTGGATATAAATGGCAGGTGGGTAATGGTAAATCCATAAAATTTTGGGAAGACATTTGGTTTGGAAATTTTCCCTTAGCTACTTAATTTTGGGACTTGTATTTTGTTTCTAACCAACAAAGTAAAACCATTTTTGAGATCTGGGATGGTCATGAGATTAGAGGTAACTTTAGAAGGACCTTTACTGATGATATGATGAATCAGTGGTATGAGTTGTTAGAGATTGCTAGAACTATTTCCTTTTACCAGGAAGAAGACCAACTCATTTGGCGATACAATTCCTCTGGGGTTTACTCATCTAGTTCTCTGTAGGCTATTATCAATTTTAGAGGAATTACTCCTGTTTATTTACCTGTTGTGTGGAAACTTAAAATCCCTCCCAGGATTCAGGTCTTCCTATGGCTGTTCTCTCAGAACAAAATTATGACTAGGGATAACCTGAGAGCTAGAAGTATACCAAAACCTATGGATTGTGAGATGTGTGCTGAATTTGAGACAGTACATCATCTTAACTTTGAGTGCATTGTTGCTAGATCCCTTTGGGACCGATTTGAATAAGTCTTTGATGTGCATGTTATCAATTTTGAATCTATTGCAACTAAATGGTTTTGTAATAAGAAATTCATGCATTTCAATGTAGCTTCTTCTGTTGTCCTGTGGGGTTTATGGCTGAATAGGAATAACCTTGTGTTTAACAAGACTACAGGGATTAATGCGAAACGGGTGTGGCGAATGGTTTTCTTTCTCCTTCGAGATTGGAAGAAACCTTTCAAGGATCTAGAAACGGGAAAAAGCGCTCAGTTCATGGACCTGCTGCTGGCCAGTTTAAAAGATCCACTTTGC
>NC_061508.1:276981238-277021822 GCF_022539505.1 Lolium rigidum
AAGGTGCCCCTCCTTCGACTGGATTTCCACCTGGAATTCGAGATGTGAAGGAGGGGCGACACTGACCTACCTCTTGGACAATCGTGGTGAATCTCACAAGATCCATGTGGTGACGTGATCGAAGCACCAAGTGAAAATGTGCCCAGGAAAAAGAAGAGATGCATTTGGGAAGTGTCAGAGCAAAAAAAACCCTTCCAAGCCGGCGTAGAGTTCTGTTTCTTTGAGTTGTAATCGAAACTAGATTGTTATTCTTTGCTGTCTTTAGCTGTGTGGTGGTGGTATTCTTTGTTTTTACTGGTATTTCGGGAGTAGCTGGGATGGCAGCTATTTCCCCAGCAAAAATAAGAAAATGCCACTCTCCAAAACCTGCGATGAACTATGTTTCCTTTCCCTGTAAGACTTGGCTTATTTTTCAATGAAAATGGAGCTGGGGGAGACCCCTGTTGATCTAAAAAAAAATCCATATTAGTTATCAGTTGCAACATGAGTTACAACTAAAATTTGATGATATCATCTAACTGAGAAATGAAGTTAGTTCTCGATCAGTCGACTGAGTAATAGCAACACCCTTATTTATATCGACCCGCCAATAAAATCGTTTTGATAGTTCCTGATACTACCTTTTATTACTCAATAGTTAGGGGTACAATTTGGCCATCAGGTGATTCTAGCAGCCAGATATGGCACCCTTGTTCCAAATATTGAGAGGATTTAGCTAAGCTATGAGCATGCGTATTAGAACATTTAATCTCATGAATTAACAAGACAGTCTCGAAAGCATTCCGTACCCGTAATAATATCATGAAGAATTGGGTAGAAGCTGCATTTTGTATAACCTCAAGGCAGTCCAATGAAAGATGAACACACCGGGCATTCAGATTAGCTGCTAGCGTCAATCCTTCACGACAAGCCATTGCTTCTAAAGTCGCTGGATCGGAGATGCCTGGCACCGCTAAAACTGAAACACCCTGATAAACACCCAACTCATTTCTGCATATCGCCGCAACTACACTACGATTTTCATTCTTTGATTCGGCAACACCTACATCGACCTTCATATATACAGGTGATGCGCAATCCAGATCACAACCGGGATAGAGTTTGGTTTTATTGTCGTTCTTGATATCTTGGTGGTTTGAGCTGTTAAGATTCATGCACTAGCCACTTGAACCAAAAGTCCGAACTGATGGAAAGGGTTAGGTAATCTACTTATACACTTCACAACACCCCCACTCGCGTGTGACGGGAGAAGATAAAGTCAACACGTGAAAGAAGAAGAGCACACCGAAACATCAGCGGTGGCTAAAGAGGGGGGCAATAGCAATTTTTAGGCTTAATTGCGAAAACCGGGGTAACAACAACTTTTAGGCTTAATTGCGAAAACCATGTGAAAGCCAGGATTTGAACTCGAAACCTGGCTCTGATACCATGTTAAGGTTCATGCACTAGCCACTTGAACCAAAAGTCTGAACTGATGGAAAGGGCTAGGCAATCTACTTTATATACTTCACAACATGAGCAATCTCCAAATCTGCTAGGTATCCGAGAACCAACATGTAGTTAGATGATTACGACCACAGTGATACCTTCAGCCCACCAGATAAGTTCAAATCCTAGGTTCAAGACTTTGATGTCTTACAAAGGCGGAATATTGTTCAGTGGGAAGCGACGTTTTCGTCGATAGCGAGACCCATGTGGTGACTTCGTCAATCTTAAGACCCCCGGAGTCTCTCGGAGGTGCTCATAGAGGTAAGGCGTGCGTACGTGTGTTCATAGAGGTGAATGTGTGTATGCATTTGTGAGCGTCGTCTCTATTGTGTTTCACAAAAAAGAAAAACTGCTCGGTATCTTGTAATAAAACCAAATATCAACATAGGACTCTAAAAGATTTCTTCGTGGATAGCCCTACGCCTCGCGCTCCAGATTTACCATAAAGCAACCATAACCTGGGTTAGTTGCTCATGTGTTGAAGTGTCGATTAGGAAGGAAATCCAATCCTTCGCATTGTTTTTTTAGAATACAGTGACCTTTTTATTTCTCCATAATGTTCATGGGAATACAAAACCCATCAGGAGGCTGTAGAAGCCATACCTGATGTCCAATATTCATGGAAACACCACTACGGGCCACCTTATGTGTTTCAGAATTTGAAACTCTACTTTCATGCTTAAAAGATATATACTACGAAAAAGAAGTGACTTTAAATTTATTTCCTTGACAACCATGCTGTAACTCCCAGCAAAAGGACCCCATATTATCGATGACTTCCAAGCAGTCTGAGGCCACCACCAGATTTTGTAGCTGCAGATCCTCCGCTAGAGCAAGGGCCTCCCTGCATGCTAGCGCCTCGAGACTCGCTGGATCTGAAATTCCTTGAATGGATAGGACCGATGGTCCTAGGAACGATCCGTCTGCCCCTCTACAACTGCTCCCAGAGCACTTCCATTGCTTGTCTTTGATCAACATTGATTTTAGCATGTCCAGGCGGTGGAGGTATCCACCGTGCTGGCTGATTTGGCTTGCTTCTCACCATATCCCCAGAATCTCTGGTATTCGTAATCGAGACTCGAGAGATCATGCAGATAACTTTCTATGAACATATGAGTTGACAAAGGGCTTTGAAACTCATTATGTAAATAACTTTCCTCCTGCAAACCAGATAACCCACATTGTAACTGCGATCTTTGCAAAATCATCTCTTGACAAAGACTTCATAAGCATAAACAGCCATTGCTTTGCCGAAGGCTCCTTAGATCGGCAAACATGTTGCACACTCTCTTCATCTGCTAGGGCCCAAACGCACCTTGTCAACGTACAATTTATATGTGAGTGTCTCCATGAGTCTGCCTACCCACATATAGAACATACATCTGATTCAGCCATGTGACGATGATGACGAACATCACCCGTCGGCAGCGACTGTTGGGCAAGGCGCCATAGGAAAACTCGAAGCTTCGAGGGAACTTGAACCTTCCATAATCGTTGCCACAACCTCCCTTCTCTCACCGTATCAGACCCAACCGATCGGCCCTCAAGCAAATCCTCGCAGCGCTTTTTAGTCTGTACAAGCATTCGATAGACTGACCTAACCGAGAGGATGCCACTCCTCTCGTAGTGCCAAGCCCATATATCATCCATACGCCGGGTGCTCAGTGGGATAGATCGAATCGCCTCCACGTCCATTGGGAGAGAAAAAAAACTCCTCCAGGAGCCAACTATTCCAAAAGCCCGAGCCGATGGAAAGATGTAGGCAATTTATTTCAACACTCACCCTACGTCTTTGCCCTTTGGCCTATTGTGACGCATGTTTGGGGAGCCGCAATATTTCTTTTAATTCTTGCGTTGGCCAGGATTTGATCCTAGGATCTCCTGCTCTGATACCATGTAGAAAGGGATGCGACTCACAATGTATTGATTGGGTGCATATGGCGTTACATATATAGGCCACGTCCTCGACTATACAAGGAAGGAGGCGGGCCCAATAATAAATACAAAGATATGTATCGCTATACATAACTACAGAAGATACACATCCGGATATACAAGGATATGTATCTCAACACCCCCCCGCAGTCGAAGCGTCGCCTGGTCGAACGCATAGACTGGACCGGAACTCCTCAAAAGATGTCGTAGGGAGACCCTTGGTCATAATATCCGCAAATTGTTGGGAGGTGGGCACATGAAGTACTCGAATGTGTCCAAGGGCCACCTGTTCCCGAACAAAGTGGATGTCCAGCTCAATATGCTTGGTGCGGCGATGGTGGACCGGGTTGGCGGAGAGGTAGACGGCGGAGACGTTGTCGCAATAGACCACGGTGGCTTTGGCAACAGGATATGAGAGCTCAACGAGGAGTTGCCGCAGCCAGGAGACCTCGGCAACTGCGTTAGCAACAGCCCGGTACTCCGCTTCTGCGCTGGAGCGAGAGACCGTGGGTTGTCGCTTAGACGACCAGGAGATGAGCGAAGGTCCGAAGTAGACGCAGTAGCCAGACGTGGAGCGACGCGTGTCGGGGCAGCCTGCCCAATCGGCGTCCGAGTAGGCGACGATGTCCGTGGCGGTTGAGGCGTGGAGGGAGAGACCGAAGTCCATGGTGCCACGAATGTAGCGGAGGATCCGCTTGACCGCAGCCCAATGAGGATCCCGCGGAGCGTGCATATGAAGGCACACCTGCTGGACAACATACTGTAGCTCGGGGCGGGTCAAGGTGAGATACTGCAGGGCACCGACGATGGAGCGATAAAATGACGCATCCGTGGCCAACGAACCATCCGTGGCGGAGAGCTTGGATTTCGTGTCGACAGGCGTGGCCACGGGTTTGCAATTAAGCATACCGGTGCGGTCCAGGAGCTCGTGGGCGTACTTGCGCTGATGAAGGAAGAAGCCGTCGGTGCGACGTACGACCTCGATGTCGAGGAAGTAGTGAAGGGGCCCCAAGTCCTTGAGGGCAAACTCAGCGCGAAGACGCTCGGTGATCTGTCGCAGGAGGTCCATGGAGCTGGCCGTTAAGATGATGTCGTCGACGTAGAGCAGCAGGTACGCGGTGGTGGCGCCATTGTTGTACACAAACAGCGAGGCATCGTGAGCGGGTGGAGCGGAAGCCGAGTTGGTGAAGAAACGCTGCGATGCGCCGGTACCGTGCGCGTGGGGCCTGCTTGAGCCCGTATAACGAGCGCGAGAGCAGGCACACATGGTCGGGGTGGGCGCCGTCGATGAAGCTCGTGGGCTGCCGGCGAAGAACCGCTCCTCGAGATGGCCGTGAAGGAAGGCGTTGGAGACGTCCATCCGGTGCACGGGCCACGCACGGGAGACCGCGAGCCGAAGGATCGTGCGGATCGTCCCGGGCTTGACAACCGGGGCGAAGGTGTCGGTGAAGTCGACGCCGGCACGCTAGCGAAAGCCACGAACCACCCACCGCGCCTTGTGACGGTCGAGAGTACCGTCCGGATGGAACTTGTGCTTGAAGACCCACTTCCCGGTGATGATGTTGGCGTGAGGGGGTCGGGGAACAAGCGTCCATGTCTGGTTCCGCCGCAGGGCGTCGAACTCGTCCCCGCATGGCCGCAAGCCACTGCGGGTCACGGAGAGAAGCCCGGGCAGCAGGCGGGCAGGGGCGATGGCGTGGATGGTGAAGGCGCGGAAGTTGACGCGGTGCAGACGTACTCATCCGAGGGGTACCGCGTGCTCGGGACGCGAATCCCTGCACGGGCGCGCGTGAGGGGCCCCGTGGCCGGCGGCGGAGGAGGCGGAGGCGGAGACGGAGACGGAGACGAGGCGTCGCCCAGCAAAGACGGCGCGGCGCCCGAGCTGACGCTCGAGGGCGACGCAAGCGGCGTCGAGGCGGATGAACCCGGCGAAGGCGCGTCGCCCGGCGAAGACGGCGTGGCGCCCGAGCTAAGGCTCGAGGGCGACGCAGGCGGCGTCGAGGCAGGCGTCGGCACGGGTGTCGGCGTGGGGTCACCCGAGACATGGCTCGAGGGTGACCCAGAGGGTGGCGAGGCAGCGCCCGAGCCAGAGCTCAAGGGCGCGGCGGAGGACGACGAGGCAGTGCCCGAGTCCGAGCTCGAGGGCACTGTAGCCGGCGGACCTGCCGGGGCAGGGGGTCAACGCCGGGGACCATCAGTAGGCGAAGGAGGAGTGGCGACCACCTGTCTCTGTGCAAAAGGAAAACAATGCTCATCAAAGTACATGTGCCGGGAGGTGAAGACGCGGTGAGAAACCGGATCATAGCAGCGGTAGCCTTTGGTGTTGGCCGGGTAACCGAGGAAAACACATGGAACGGAACGAGGGGCGAGTTTATGAGGAGTGCTGGCGGCGATACTAGGATAACAACGACAACCAAAAATCCGAAGACCGTCGTAGGATGGAGGGGAACCGTAAAGGAGGTGATGAGGTGCATAGTTCCAGCGGGGACGACACGGACGAAGGTTGACAAGTAGGGTGGCGGTTGCTAAGGCATCAGGCCAAAAGGTGGGGGAACATGGCTGTGGAATAGGAGTGTGCGGATGCAGTCGTTGAGGGTGCGGAGGATACGCTCGGCGCGACCGTTCTGTTGGGACGTGTATGGACAGGTTAGACGGAAAATAGTGCCGTGAGAGGAGAGTAGGGTGCGGACGGCGACATTGTCAAACTCTTTTCCGTTGTCGGCTTGTAGGGCGTGGATGGGGCGACCGAACTGGGTGGAAACATAGGCGTAGAAGGCTGTGAGACTGGTGGCGACATCAGACTTTTTACGGAGGGGAAACGTCCACACAAAATGAGAAAAATCATCAAGAATAACTAGATAATAAAGAAGACCAGAATTACTTGGGATAGGAGAGGTCCATACATCACTATGAATTAACTCAAAAGGAAAAGACGCAATTGTGGAAGACTGACTAAATGGAAGACGAACGTGTTTACCAAGACGACACGCTTCGCAACTATGTGAAGACTGTTTAGTAGATGAAAACGAAAAACCCCTCATTATTTGGTGAAGCGTGTTGGCACCGGGATGTCCAAGACGAGCATGCCAAAGATCAACGCCTCGCGGAGAGAGCACGAGGTGCGGCGCCGGGGGTGGAAGGCGACATCACCGGATACAAATCGCCGGGGCTCTCACATCGATGGAGGACCATCCGGGTGCGGGCGTCCTTAACAGAAAAACCAAAAGCGTCAAATTCAACAGTTACAGAGTTGTCACGAGAAAGAGTTTTAACAGAGACTAAATTCTGAATAAGCTGGGGAGACACAAGGACATTATTAAGAGACAGTGGTTTAGAAGTAGAAGGAAAATTAGCAGAACCAATGTGAGAAATATTGAATTGCATGCACTAACCAACTATTCCAAAAGCCCGAGCTGATGGAAAGATGTAGGCAATTTATTTCAACAGTTTGGATCGGGCCTAAATCCAGCGGGCCGATACATTTCCTTTTTTCAGTGTTATATACTCCCTCCATTCCTTTCTATAGTGCCTATTGTTTTTTGGCACGGAAATTAGCGCAAGCAAATTTATTGACACAAAACCCCCAGCGCTATTTGAGAGAAAAAAACGGAAACTGGAAATAGATCGGAGACGTGATCTGCTCCCTACGCGCGGCCTACTCCTTCCTAATCTCACGTGATCTGTATTTGCTATTTCCTTAACAGACGCTTGCGTGATCTACTCTTTCCTAATCTCACGTCCAGATTTTCTCTACGTGATTGCATACCAGATTTTCTCTACGTGAACAGATTCGTTCCAGATTTTCTGGACGGAAACAAATCGGTGAAAGGGGTTATTTGCAAAAAAACACAGCTTTCCTCTTATATTCTGAAACAATTGCAAAAAAACAATAGGCATTATAGAAAGGAACGGAGGGAGTATGTTGCAGCGTTAATAACGGCACATCTCGTCGATTAACCGCACAACAGGCTTTCTACGCGTGGCCGCTCGATTCCCGCTTGCCTGGCCTTCAATTTCCGGCTCGAGCGCTCTTTCATTTCCGGCCTGAGACCGTGGCTATATATAGGGACGACGACGCTGAGGTGGACGAGCATACTAAAGCTAGAAAGCACAAATGGCACCGCAACTCCGCCTACATCCACATGAGCGAGGCGGCGAGCGCCTACTTCCCGGACTACGCCAACATGGCCAAGCTCGCCATGAGAGATGCGTTTGATGCGGAGGATACCATGCCGTACGTCTAGTCGGAGGAGTGCATGGTGCGGTACAGGCCTTAAGTCGAGGGGGTGAGAGAGGAGGCGGAGATTGCGGCGCTTGAGTCCTTGGCCGCGGCGCTCGAGGAGCAGCCGAGGCTGGCGGAGGCCCAGGCACAGCTGGAGGGGGGCCAGGCGGAGCCCATGATGGAGCGTGCGGCAATGCTGGTCGTGCCACTATGGAGGCGGGCCTCGACGATGATGTCAACGGCCGGGACGACACCAATGAGTAACGGGGTCTGCTCGCGTCGTTCGGGTCTGCCTAGCGTGACGAGGCCACTTGCGAGCTCATGGCTATGGTCCCTATCAGACCGTGCACTGCCGTCCAGGTCTCCTCGACGGCATCCCACTGCGATGGGCGCGACGCGGAGTCGGCAGGCGGACATGGACCGGGGGAACCAAGATGTAGAGGTGGCGATGACGGCGATGGTGGTGGAGGTGGAAACGAGGGAGAGGAACAAAGCACACCATGACGCTGAAATGGAGGTGGCATTGTTGGCGGAGAGAGGCCGCTGGAACACCGCCATGGATTAGACCCATCCCTACTAGAAGGCGGAGGATGAGAGGGTGTTGGGCCGCTGTGAGCGCAGCAGGTTGGAGCTCATGGTCATGTCCAAGGCCGAGCATTACCATGGCGAGACGAAGTGCCACCGCATGCATCAAGAGCGCAAGATTTGGGGCTTGTGAAGGCCACGATGGTGTCAGCCCTTGCGGCCATGCCGGAGGCCAGTAGGGCGTGCAGCGGTAGTAGATACACCTATCTCCATTTTGGGTTAATCCTCTATAAAAAGATGATTTGTTTTGGAAAAATATTAATGATCACTCTATAACTTTTTTCTAAGTCGATGCCTAACGGGCAGAGGGTGGACGAGGAAGGATGCACGCGCTGTCCGCTGACGCATTCTCAGCCCAAATTTAGGTCTATACTAGCAAAAGTGTCCGTGCGTTGCATCGGGTTACCAAATATCTAATATGTTGACTGTTCTCCTCTTTATCCCCATCGTCGTCAAGTCACGTTTTCTCCTACACATAATAATAATAATATTAGATTGCAAGCCCCTCGCTGCATCTACTTATAATACCGCATACTTATAATAATAGTTGGCGACATCCTTAAATTTATGAGGATATGAAATCAAATTTATTACTCACTCTGTTCCATAATTTATTTTGCTAACGTTCAAAAATTTAGTACTCACCCCATTCCATAATTCAAACGTGCGTTGGAACGGAAATGAAAAACAATAACTTTTGCTAAACATATATCGGCATGAGCTAAGTTTTGCACCAAAGTCAACTGGCATAACCTTGGGCTCAGTACACGCTTCTGCCTCAATCTTTTATTGATATTTAAAAAAAACACAGTCTAAATAGATCATAAAGTGCACAAGCAACATAAATTCAATGACAATTTATGAAAACTACACATATCAATACTACATGTCCAATATACATGCTCCTCTTCATGTTTAAGTTGTCTGTAACTTTTAAAAAAATGAGCATAATCTATGAATTGTCTAATTGCGTTAAATCAGTTTCTATCTCCACATATCACTATCGCTAATAAGCTGATATGAACTTTTTTGTAATCCTTTTTTTTGAAACAATTTTTTTGTAATCCTATTTTACATGGAGTTATGGTAGAACCTCACATGATCGATCGGCATACTGGGTGATGCAAGGAAAATGTCGACCAGTAGTAGGTCGGCAGATCGCCCTTGACTGCAAACTCCCGCAAGCCGCCTGCAGTGTCGCTGGCCGCCCTACGCGTTGTGGCCCTATCTGCTAGTCTTGCTCGCTGTCCCAGCTGTTTGCCTTCTTCGCAGTGAATCAAATCAGTAATCAAGGCTCCATGCATATTGCCGTAGTTTTTATTATTATAGGAAATACAGAATCAAGATCGATATGGCTCAATACTTGGTTTGAGAGACACAACAGCAGGGCTATCGTAATTTATTTTCGCCTGGAGAAAGCCCACCGTAGGCCACAACCACCAAATAGAGCGATTCAGAGATGGCCATCTTGTTGCTGCAGAGCACCTTCTAGGGGAGTAGGCGTGAGATTAATGGGCAGGGTGCTTGACACTGAAGAACGTTGATGGCCCAACATTGAGCAGACGGAAACATCGTGACCTGCACCTGCTACGCCGCGTGAACGTGCAAGCCCGCTTGTCCCGTGGCAGGGCCTTCTCGTCAGACATCGACCGTGTTGCCGTCCAGTGCATCGATCAGCAGCTAGCTCCTCCATCGCAACCTACTATGCCACCAGGATGCGCAGCCAGCCTCTCCCAGGTCGTCGGCCGGTGCAAGGTACTTCTCGGCGTCCTCCGGCGAGTGGCGATTCGATCGATGACCAGCCTGTCCAGCCGCCCCCCATCATCGTACGGGGTCCAACTGCATGCTCCAACATCCCCAACACTGGCAATTGCCAACCAATATAGCCGCGCTGATGCCGGTGAACCTGAAGCTTCTGGTAGATGCCAAGGCGCAGCGCGTGCTTGTGGTAGACACCAAGCAGCGCGTGCTGTTTGTGAAGGCCAAGGACGCCGTAGAGATCCTCTTTTTTCTGGACTCCATGGTCGGCAGCGCCTGCGACATCATCGCCAACGCTGCGAAGCTCGCTGCCACCGTTTGGCTTACCCTCCTGGACACGAAATTCGGAGACGGCGGCGAGTAATCGAGCAAAGGGGTTCCTGGGTAGTCGCGGCCAGGCGATAGGAAGCTTTAGGCCTGCGTCGGTGTCGGTGCGGTTTTTATTGAAGCATCGAGGACGGGGATGGACTTCGTGTTGGATTCAGCTTCCTGACCTACCACGGATGGCAAGACCAGATCCTGTTGGTATGCAAAACGTCGTAGCAGTTTGCGTTCCGAACGGAAACTGGTGGTGCCAGGGCCTGCTTTGGAAGGTCATCCGGATTTGGGCAGGACCACAGGAGGAGGGCGATCGTTGCGGTGATTCTTTTACTACTTTTCTTCAGGTTTGTTCGTGCCAGATCGATCCGGGAGTTGGACAGCGACCAAGAAACACGTACAAAGGAGAACGTCCGAAGTATACTTATGAAGACGCATAGAGAGGCGGACGAAAGCGCAAACACGACGGACCAAACCACGGAAACGCTAGCTCCTTTATTATTAGGTATAGAATAGGTCGGTCCATGCACGTCTGCAAGTTCGTGTTGGACCATTGAGTTGGGTTTCTTGTGTCCTCATGTTTACTCGTGTGAACCAAAATAGGCAATCGATTGAGCTGCTGAAGATGCCTTCAACCGTTATTAGTAGCCTGCCGGTCCGCAACACTTCGGCAACCAGGTCCAGCCCTAATCTCCCAAGAAATAAAGTTTACGTTAAGGCTAGGTGTAGTGAGTAGGACTATATACTATTACCATATATACGAATGGTGTTCAACATTATGTGTACAATGCATGTTACTATGTTTTATCCGCATACATAAAATACATGATACTACCTATGATATATAACTAGCAAGGCGAGGCGCGGCGGCACGCCGCGCGTTGCTTGATGCTACTGAATGGTGTTGTGGAATTGTTTCATAGTACATAGATTTTTATTATCTTATAAGGGCAAATTTAAAAGGATGGTGAGCGTACCGACTCAGTTACGTAAACCCTAATCAATTTTATGCAATTCCTTCATAAGCTAGAAAATGAGGATACAAACACCTTTTAAAATTAGAGAGAATGGAGTCAAGACACTTCATGAGGCAGGCAACCAAATCTACCTGCCGGTGCAAAGCACTGAGAAGGCATTATCTATCTATAAAGGTATATCAAGGCCTTATACAAATAAAACCCGCGACCAAAGGTGCATATCTTTTCCTGTGTTTTTGCATAACATCCAAAGCTAACACTGCTCACCCCATAAAGAATGGATACGAATTTAACAATCTTGATTATTGTTATGCCAGGTTCACAATATCATATTGTCATGTAGACTCCTAATGTTGGAAATGGTGCTTTTGATTCAAGTTGGAAGGTCAACAACCCATGTACTTGACTTGAAACGTTTCACAGCCCACAAGTAGCACTCGTGTAATATGTACCATGGTTTGAACAATTGCCTACAAAATGTAAAAAATAGCTTAGTGACCTATGTGTCATAGAAAAATAAAATTATCATTGAACCATCAAAGAAACACATGGCGCAAAGCAATCATCCATGAAATTACATGGATAATTCACTTACCCACCTCTTAGGTCAATTGGTGGGTATTTTTTTCCCTGTAGTTCAAGTTATTGTAAACATAAAAGAGACTTAATTCCTTGGTAAACTGAGGTTTCCGCCAAAATGTTTCAGTATACAAGGTCACACATACATATGGAGTACTTTAACCCATGTGTTAACTCCAGAAAATAAAATAAAAACGCGCCTTACACAGCCTCTCGCTGTTCAACCTTCTAATACCGGTCTAAAAATGATTATGTGGCTTTCACAAAGCCATCTTTTATCCATTTGGGCCGAAACCTGAGTTAGGCTGCCAGCGCACGTCCTCGTATCGCCAGGCAACAAACAAACAGACACTTTTGCGATGACGATGGAGCTCAGCAAGATGAAGAAGTTTTTTGCTCTGCATCTTGTCCAGCATATGTTTGCAGCTGATGTCGGTGTTGCTATGTACTATGGCCAAAAATGATCAAGGCCATGCAGTGAAGCTAGTGCTGCTGGCAGTTCTCAGGTTCCTTATGGTCCTTCGGTTGTGAAGCACGCATGCTAGTGCACTGTTGTTGTTAGTTAGCTGCCAGTGCTGCTGGGATGTAAAGTTGCTGGTTTGTAATGGTTGTATGTAGGGTCCTGAAGCTATGTATATGTGTGAAATGAATGCATGCTCCAGGTCTAACATAAATATTGCTTGTTGTGTTCAAAGTCAGTACATATAATTTAGAAAAGGAAAATGTAGTAAAATCAAAGCTTATGTGAATCGGGAAGTTGTTGTATGACAGCCTGCTGTAAGAGATAAACCGACAGATCTCATACCAAAGAGAATAAGCAGCGAAGTTGTCTTTATGTGATTTGCCATAAAAGAGGACATATAAATCCCGGCATAAAAAATATAGGGGGCTTTTTGAAGAGCAAAAGGTTCCTGCGGGAGCATGCCTGGAAGCATCAGGCTTGCCTACTTGGTGGGGCAACCCCCGCCAGAGCTTGTAAACTACCTTATTCAGTAAAGACACTACATATATTTAAGAATAAGAGATATTAAAGCAAGCAAAGAAAACATACCCTTTAACATGATTATGATGGTTTTGAGTAAGTCCTCAGTTACAAAGATTTGCAACAGCCCTAACAACAGGAACGAAAAGATCAGAAACCGTTGTATGAATGCAACAAACGGCAGTATGACATGAAATGTGATTGTGTAGTGGACCCATTTTTCTCTTTTCTGGATCATGCTAGATCGTTTGTCAAGTAACTTTAGTAATATTTCACCAGTTACCACAAGTCACTTCAAATCCAAGATTATCGCTATTATAAATGTGTTACAAAATTTAGCCTCCTAAATTTCATGTTGAATTGTGCGAGGACATTTTTCAGATAGTTATCAAATAATTCGGTTTACAATGAGAAATAGTAATACACTGTTCAAATTGCAAAAGTCATCACAGTTGAATTAGATCCTCTCTTTTCCTGAGACAAATAATTGCTTCATATCTCAAGATCAGGGGATAAATTTCAAATTTTGACTTCGTTTAGGAAACATACCTTGGATGTATCGTCTACTAACGTAACATATCTGTCAGTTAGAAGACAATAGCGGGAAAAAATAAAATAGGCCTACTTTCATGGCACACCAACTATCTAGGCAAACAACGGCAGAACATCATGAAGACTCGTAATCCGAACCAAAGCACCAATGTGATATTGGTTATCAGTGATGACCACCTGCATTGAGTAAGACACATGTTAAGAAAAATACTCCTGACAGCTGCACATGCAAAATAACCTAGTTAGGTCTCACTATAATAAAGAACGTATTAACCTCATACTGATTTTCATTTTTTTTACTATGATGTTGTAGTTTCTAACAAAACAAACAAATGTAAGAAAAAATACATTAAGCAGGAAATACTTGACTGAGATCTGACATGAACCTAACTACTAATGAATGGAAATACCGTGAACAGTACAGAATATGTTTCTTAATATTTACTTTCAGTGGAAAACAGATAATATATGCTTAGTTAATTAGTTGGTTTAATGAAGACCAGGACACACCGGAAGTTATGGAAGGATTATCCATAGTCAATCATCTAAGCTGAAAAACCTAGTGGATTGTTATATCTCAACTTCTCAATCTTAAAAGAGGAACTGAATATACTAAAACGTGGAAGCAGCCCATATGTGCCGTCATGTACAGATTCATCAAGCACTTCTTCATAGTTATACCATGTGAGGCACATAGTACATGCTTGTAGAGGTCGAAACAATTATCCAAAATACCTTTATTCGGGTTGTAGGAGTCTCATCCACGGATTGTATTTCACTAAACCGTCACAATTACTCTTATATGCATCCATGGTGTAGATGGGCAGCAAATAAGCAAGCACTTGGGTTAATGGACCTCGCCGAAATATCATACATATTATCTTCTCAAAAAAGAAATATCATGTTTATTTCAGCATATCGGAATTCCAAAAATCTAAAGCACCCTGTAATAAACAAAATATGTTACCACCATCATCCAAACAACTAAAAAATTAGCATTGCACCACTCATACAGTTAAATACATCTTAGTGGAACCAAGATGACAGAGAAATGTGTTGTTGCTAATAAACTGAGTATAATGTGAATCTTAGTTTCATGTTCATCTGTGGCCCAATTGGCACGGACAACCAATAACAATTAACTTCTCATTAGGACACATATAATTAAACTTCATGATGCAACACCTCCTGGAACTGAAATTTCAAAATAACTTTCAATAGCGAACTTGAAATTGAAGTAAAATATATGGATACCTAGATGTCACGGCTACATGGAACACCACAATTAAAATTTGCAAACACATTATCAGGCCACTAATGTGAGCGTCATTGCCTCAGCAGAGAGTGGGTAATCAACAGCATACCTAATAAGTTCCAATTATCATATATAGCAAACATGACTCTGTAAAAATAAACCAGTATCATTTCCAGAGTTCTAACATGAACTCTGAAGAAAAAGTTAGCTTCTGGTGGGCAGATCCCAGTTTACCCATAATGGAGGCGGATGATCTAAACTCTGATTATGTATTAAGGAAGGTTCTAAGAATTATAAGCAGTATTTAATTACCTAAGCCAGGAGGATGAAAACTGAAGGAAATGTATTCATAATCCTTATCCTGCAACTAAAGAATCTTCGTTGGAATAATCTTAACAAACAATTCAACTGGACGCTTGTGCATAACTCATGTACAGCATATGCCAAGCGAGAAAGGGAATATCACAGAAAATACCTTTGGGTTTCATTGCAAATGCAGCCACTAAATCTGGAGCGCAAACAACTATCTCCAGCTTAAACGTAGTTAGGATTAAAAAAAAATTACCATAGTTCTGTCTAGGAAACTTACCAAGGCATTGAACAATGTATAGCATGACTGCATGAGGATGCAACTTCTGGGCATATGTGCAGACCACCCATGCAAGAGCCTCCACCATTCAACGCCATTTAGGTTGTTGGATATCATGCAAGTCCTGGTGGAGGCTGGGCCTTTTGTACAACAGGGTGGGTGTCCCTTAGTGAAATCAACTTCAGTGTCACCCACCACACCCACGCCGGCGGAAGTGCTTTCTCTGTCTTGACGGCACACAGCTTTATAGGCCATTGTCCGAACATAACCCGAGCACCAGAGGAGACCGGGCATTTTGTCGAACAGGTGGTAGGCGCAGCAGCTTCTTCTACGATGGGCAGAGTGATGCACAGACTCTTGGTTCATGATGCTGCAGCGGATCCGCTCTCCCTTCCCCGCTGCGCCCAGAGCCCTCGCATGGCGACCTGCCCGGCTGCCCTGCATCCCACCCGTAAAGGACTACACAAGCGTGGAACCAGTGGAGGGCTGGAGGCAACGTAGAATGATGTCCAGGAGATGAACGGCCAGCAGCAGGAGTGATATCCTCCAAACCACGACGCGGACGCGGAGTCGATGAACGTGATGTAGAAGAGGCGAGCAAGCGTGCGGAGACGACGAAGCCATGGTCGCCTAGGGAACTCGGCGAGATGCCTCTCCTCTTCGTGTGCTGCACCCGGAGAGGTCCAC
The DNA here is from genome assembly GCF_022539505.1 of Lolium rigidum. Taxonomy (NCBI): domain Eukaryota; kingdom Viridiplantae; phylum Streptophyta; class Magnoliopsida; order Poales; family Poaceae; genus Lolium; species Lolium rigidum. The sequence continues at coordinate 276,997,166 of NC_061508.1, forward strand.
AGCAGCGAGCAGAATAATGGAGGGGCGGCTTCGCCACGTCGCCGCACGCGGCCGCGTGCAAGCCCGTGGAGGCGCCGTTCTCGGGTCGGGAGGGGAGGTTGGGGACGGCAAGGAAGAAGAGGATGAATCTAGAGAGGAGAAGAAATCGAGAAAGGAGTTACGTGTAGGAGCACCGCTTTGACCGCGTCGCTTCTAGATACAGCCACTCGACCAACGTACCAAAATATCATACTAACCGTGAAAATAAAATTAAAAAATTCCAACGAAATTGCTAGAGAGCACCAAAACGTACACAAAAAGAAGGCAGCAAAAATCAAACCACAAAAGCTCATACGTGTCAAATCAGTGTTAATCCGGAAAAAACTCAAAATTAGGAGAAAAAAGATGTTTGTTACCGTTTAATATAGTAGTTATATTGATATTATACATGCGAATAAGACCCATTAGATGCAAGCTTGAAGCATTGTACGAAGGATAATGCGACAGCCTCCATTCCAATTAATAAGGCTTATAAATTTAGTTAAAAGTTAAAGTTTATGAAATTTCACAAAATATAAAGAAAAATATAAACATCTATAACATGAAACAAATATATTATAAAAATATATTTACGAAAAATCTACTTATATTTGAGTTGGTATCAAATGTTCTTTTTTCTCTATAACACCGATGAAAGTTAGAGAATGTTAACTTTTGACTAAATTTATTTGATTTATTTATTGTAACATGCGTAGGGGTTTGCAGCAGAAAATAAAAATTTCTAACTACACGCAAACCCTAATGTCCCCAAGATATATCTCTGTAGTAATGCAGTAATAGAGATGATATTGGTGACGTACCCTCGTAGACCGATAGCGGTTAACGTTCTGCTATAATATGGATGATGTAGACGAACAGTTCTCTCCCACAATGTCGAGTGCCGCAGGTGTAGCACCTCGTAGTTTTGTACACGTACAGTGCACAACGATGCTCCCGGCTTCGATCCAGCAAAGTTGCGGAAATAAATCTTCTGGATCTGGATCCGGATCCAGGCAGCGCTCCAGCGTACCGGGTGGTTGTCTTCCTCCCTGTGTAGTTCTTCGGAAAACTGCACGAAGAAGAAAACCAGAGAGAGATATTTCTCTATTTAATTGTGTATTTATATAGGGGGGCAAGGGGGCAACTCTTCATAAGGGGGGAGGTGGGACAAAAAAGAGAACAAGATGGGGGCCGGCCGGCCTAAGCCAGCCCCCCACCCCCACCCCCCTCGATCGGCCCAAGTGGGCCGGCCGGCCACTTCCCTCCCCCCTCATGGGCCCATATTTGGCACATGAGGCCCAATAAGGTAGGAGTGCCCTTCTTTAATTAAATAAAACATATTTTATTAAATTAAATATATTTAATATATTAATTCATTTAATGAACATATTAAACATATCATTTAATTGCCTTTTGTCCGATACACCTTCCTGAACTTATCCGAACATATTTCATACATCTCCGGAACCCGATTCCGAATATAAATCTACTCCGATGGAACCAAAACTATCTCGAGTTTTGTTGAACCCTTAAATGTGTTACCCTACGGTTCAGGATTGACATAGTCATGATCCGGGAGGACGTCTCCGGTTAATACGATCACTAGGGGGTTCTGGATAACCATTGTGATCTCTATGCATTCCACGAAGATATAATCATTGTTTGAACCATTGCATTGAGTCTTATTCCTTTTGTTCATTCAATACCGGCACTCGTCCAAGACATGGTCATCGGTATCTTAATATTTCTGTCTCGTTTCCGACAAGGCTATTTCAACTCGTTCGTGTGTAATTCCATCTCCATGACCTAGTCATACGCTGCGCAGCTTTATGGATGTAATCTCACCGAGTGTGATGAGGACATCCCATCTATTGATACAACCGCTGTACCTACAGCCACACAAATACAAGGACCAATCACTCGAGCTCGTGCCAAACAACTTAACTATCAGGTACTTTTGTTTCTTGGAACTATTCCTCACATACATGAGAATATGATGCTGCCTAAATCAGATGTGTTTGTTACTCTTAGGAATGATGGACCTAGCATGGATGAGAGGGACAAGCATTGGAGCATGATCACACATGGAGGAGATGGTAGCAAACATGTGAGGATTGAAGAGGACGGTGCAAGTGGAGATTTCAGAACTTTGAAGCCACCATAATTGGAGATGAAGACATGGACGAAATATAGAGTTCCCCACTTCATAATTTCGTCCATATGAGTGCATGGTGCTGCGACACCATTAGTTTTGGGCCAGGCCCATGCAATTTTCGAAGGATTTAAGTCAGCCACTTTTTAGAGTCCGTATTGAAGGGGGAAAGGCCTTCCAGGGTTTGGTTCGGCCACCATATGCATGGCTGGCCGAAACCCCACCTTTTCGTCCTTTAAATACCCCCATAGCCGTCACGTTTAGACTCGGATTTTGATTAGATTAAAAGTTAGCAATTGCTGTAACTCTCGTGTACTTCTTTTGAGGCCAACGCTCAGAACAAGACCGACTATTCGGAATCCCACCTTTTCAATAAAGCTTTCCTCTATATCCGCAATAATTCTGATTGCATTATTAGTTCTTACTTGTTCTCGATTTCAGGTAGGAATTAAGACCCTCGCTGGTCAGGCTGATCGTGCATCCGCAAGATCAGTAACTCCGGATATTGTCCTAGCGATTGCATTGGCGCACGAGCTTTTCACGTGTAGTCGGATCGTCAAGCACGAACTCCACCAACAAATCGACACTATCATACTCTCATCGAAAGATCGGACACCTTTGCCCTATCAGAGTGGGCCCTTATGTATATTTCCCTCACGTGGACGAATAAATCCCGCTCTTGATCCATACGGCTCAACCATCCCATTGGAACACCTAACTACAACTTTATGGTCACCCTGTCACGGTGTGACGGTTGATATAACGATTAGATATGATCTCATGGTCTAAGAATTAAGTTACTATGCATTCAATAAACATCATAACATTGAACTTCAATGTGACTTGATCGTGTTACAATACTTATGTTACGGGTATGTTCATCATATCATTCATCCAATCGATATGATCTTATTGTCAATGACGTGTGCGTGTCCATGATCGGCAAAACCTCGATCAACGAATGACCTCAATTAACTAGTTATGAACTTGTGTGCTTACTAGGGACTCTTTGTTTGTTTACAATACAACACATGTATTGATGTTTCCGCTTAATACAGTAATAGCACGGCACAAAACTAATTATGAAAATTTGACATATAATAAATATCTATTATTATTTGTCTCTAGAGCACCATTTCCAACAATATAGGGAGTAGTTCCTTGTGCTGTGGTGGTAGAAATGAGCTAATTCATCCTCTTGGACTGGTCTGAACTTGTTGTACTACCTCCATTCACAATTACCTCCTGTTGTGGGTTCAGTCAAAATCAAAATTTGTAGAGTTTGGCCTGAAATAGGAAAAAAAATATTCATAATGTCACATGCATATAATTTTAAAATATATTTTATGGCGATTTTAATAAAATAGATTTTATACTATAAATGTTGATATTTTCTTAGATATTTGGTCAAATTTTATAAAGTTTAATTCTGAAAAAACTCCAAATGCAAGGTAATTGCGAACAGAGGGAGTAATATTGTGTGTGCAATTTAACCAAATCAATGATTCCTACCTCAATATTAATTTATTTATTTCGATCATGGCTGAAATATTTATTGAGACACTTTATCATTGATCTGACAATTCTTCTTCAAAAGCATCACAATATACGGATGCATCTGTCCAGGGGATGCATCTTTCTAGTTTGTAGCGTCGACCCTGATCACATCAACATATGCTGTTCCTCCTGGCTCCTGCTACGGGACATCCATGACCAATGAAATACACAAAGTCTAGCTATGAGCTAATCAGCTCGCAACCTAGATTGAACGTTCAAACATTTGGCAACTTCTACATCTACATTAATCATGGACCTGGCGGGGGACGTGACGACGAAGACGTACATCAGGAATGTGCTGGTCCTGCCCTCGCCGATGAGCATGTCTCCGTGAATGCGTGATGCATCCCGACATGGTCACCACGAGCAATAATTGACGTGCATGCATGTGATATGCAAACTTGGAATGTTCTTTCAAGTGTATCAGCGCTACTGCATGTATGTACTACTAAATCGATCGACCAGAAAGTATTAGCAGGGGAAAATGGTATTGCATCGTTTTTTATTTTACCTGGTATATTGCATTTTTCACTCTTGATTAAGCATTATCTTATCATACATGGATCAATGGATGGACCATGTTAAACAATACAATACTTCCTCTGTTTGGAAATAAGTATCTAGATACATGCGAACTTAAACAAATCTACGATACTTATTTTTGAATGGAGTAAGTATAAATTTATGTAAGGTGTCAAATGAGGTCTCACCAAAATCCCACTTATACTTATTTTGTAATTTTTAGTTTAATGTTTTTGCAAAATTTTAAGCTAGAAAACATAAAATAAACTACTCCCACCGTCTCATATTAATAATCGCAGATTTGGATGTGTTCATAGATAAAATGCGTCTAGATATATATATTCGAATCAGTGACGCAACAACTAATATGAAACGGATGGAGTATAAGTGAGACATCAGTGGGATTCCACTTGCATCTCTAATATTATACACCTTTCTCTGCTAGTTTGGTTTTAGGGTTATCTTGCTTTGTGAGAAAAGTGAATGTGATCCTAGGAAACGTCTGAAAAAACATTTGAACCATCAGTCCAATCTCTTCTGGAATCGTTGCAAAAAATGTACCTTTGGTTAAACACACTCTTTAGACGGCAGCAAAAGAACACACTTAATATAAGTTTTCTGGAATCTTATGAAAATCACAACAATGGTATTTGAGTAGAAGTTACAGGAGTACATTTTCGTCAAATAGTCCTCCTTTGATATATTTAAAAAAAATGAGAAACTGAGTTTACGCTCCAATATATTACTTACACTGATTTTTCTAAGTTTTGGTAAGTTTCCAACTTTGTCCGCATGTGACGAATCTCACTGGCGATATTAGGGCATGTACAACCCCAGCCGCTGCTAGACTATTAAGTAAAAAAAAAAAGACCAAAAAATAGGTTAATACCCAAATGCCCCAGCCCCCCAACACTCGCGCTTATTTTTCCCTAATCAGAACGCTAATCACTAGTCAAAAAAGCGGAAGATCATTTAGCTGGCGCTGGTATGGTGTTGAGAGATGAACTGCCATGCACCAGTCGAAGCGGAGCTCAGAGCATGCGCCGAGGATTTACAAATGGCGCTTCATCAGTCACAGTTACCAATCATCATTGAATCAAACTGTGTTGAGTTAGTTGCTGCAGTTAATTCTCTAGCTCCTTATAGATCACCTTTCTTTTATTGGGTGGATGAGATTAGGAATTTAGCTTATCAGAATAGACAATGTGTCTTTATAAAAGTATTTCGATCCCAGGTTAGGGTTAGTGACTTTCTTGCAAACTTTGCAAGATTGCAACGCTGTAATGCGTTATGGCTAGGGTCTGGACCTGAAGATGCTCTTCATTGCTAGATCTAGACCGCTCTGTAACCCTTCCTGAGTAATAAAGTTCTGGTTTTACCCGCAAAAAAAAAACAGGCTGCCGAGAGAAAGAAAGACTTAGCACCGGCGTTTCACTTTGAGTCAATGCTAGAGGGAATCCCAGGATAGAGTGGGATTTGGACCTAACGGCCAGAAAACCAACCTAGCGCCTCCTCTAAGAGCCCCCATTGTACATGCCCTTACAAACTCATCCATGGCTGATATTTTGAGAACAGTCATGTCAGGGTTCTGAAAATCCGGTATAGGTGCCAGCTAGCAATTCAACTTGATGTACAGATTTGGCCGAAATTGTAAAACATGCACAGGTTATCCGTATTGTCAACATATGGCTGCCATTTTTCCGCCTGAATCGTTATGTTGATGGTGTAATTGATCATCATTTTTTTTAGAACTCAATACAACTCAAATATCAACAATCCACTCAACGAACGTATCTTTATAGCTGTGTTGCGGCGGGGGTCAAAGTGTCCCAAACGTGATTTTTGAACCTACCTCTGGTCACATAGCCAGGAGAACATGGGTTTAGTAGACCTGAATTTTAAAATACCTCGAAAATGGGGTTTCAAAGTTTTAGAGAATTTTATAATAAATATGCAGGTACATAATATCTTGATATTTACTTATGCAAGTTTTAAGAAAAAATAAGATCATATGTGGTCGATACAAAAAAGAAAACATATAGAACTTTGTATTTTTTTGCACAGTAAAAAAACGACACTTATACTATTTATTGGACACTTGTTATTTTAGTTCCAAACTTGACATGCACACTCATGCATATTCTTTTTTCTATATGCAGGATTCATGTTATATTTTTTATTTATTTACTTTATATTAGTATCAAGTAATATGAATCAATGTGAGTATTTATAAATCCATGTCTACTCGCTTCCCACGTAGGCTATTTTTGAGTCAGCGGACTTCAGTCCATTACACAGCCGTCCAGCGGTCCAGGTCCAAGAAAAGAAACTGTGTGACAGAGAGATTTTGGCTTGGGCTTGGCAGGCCAATTGGGCCTACCAAATGCATGACATATACTGATACGATCCACGAAACTCCGTGCAACACGAATTCCTAGACACCAAATTTGCCGCCGGATTCAGATCAGTCAAAATTTCAGATAATACAGCTCAGGATTATACAAATGCAAATGGTAATCGGGTTATCTGTTCTGCACCGACAGCAAGAAGCTACAAACCTTCTCAAACACACATAAGAATACCAGCACGAGCAGGTGGTCAGTTTGTCTAGCCGGAGAGGAAGAACGGCAAGCCACCATACTATGCTCCCCTGTTCGTTACTGCTCATGGGCTTGATGTGGCGGGTGCCGCACGTACACCCTATCTCGTTGCAGGGCAGTCATCTATCATTTTGTTCAGAGTAAATTACATATAGGTACCACTTTTGGGGCAACGGTTTCAAGTTAGTACCATCTTTGGTAATTTTAACAAGTAAGTACAACTTCTGGGGCAGCTGATAACAAATAGAGCAACTCTAGAGTTAACAGTGAATTAACCACGCGGACCCACTTGTCATAGCAACCGGCCGTCGGCCAGCCGTTAGGGCCAGGTTCACACCTAAACTGACGTTACGAGCGGTGGCTGACGGCGGCTGCTTGGCGGCAGCTTCCGTAGGATCTCCGCCAGCACGTCCGTGGAGAAGCTCTGCTCCGTCGCCATGGCTTGGTCGTGTCTTGTTATTTTCTTTGATTTGACGATTCTCGTGTCCTTTTTAGGAACAGTAGAACTGTAGAAGATGCCAAGATGGGATCAGAGTCCAATCGACTTGGTTGCCATGTTGTTTGGTATATTTTTTTTTGTTGGAACTGACCTAACGGTCGCATCTATTGACTATTTTCCGCGAAAAGAATTTGTGACATGTCTTTAAACAAGGTTTAACGGTAGCAGGAAAAGGAAGAGAAAAATATAGTAAGATGAACCGGTAGAGTCCCATAGAGGTGCAATTGATATTATTTTTCTATAATATAATAGGTAGTTCTTGCAGGAACTTCCTGCAATTATCCGAGTAAACATTAAAGAGAAACAAACTGGGAACTAAGCTGATGATTATGATATAGAAACATTTTTAAAGAGATGTTGAATTAGATGATCTCTTTTCTGAATAAAGACTACAACAAATGACTGCCAGAATTTAATGCGTTGCTATGGAAATTTATGAGTTTGTTTCCAAAATATAATATCAGCTTCTCGAGTTTTATCATTCAAAGACCATCAATATATGCTATGTACTGGATTGATTTTGAAATACAATGTGTTTTAAATTATTTTTGTGAGCAAGGTCCCTCTTTTATTTATGAGTTTATATTTTTCTTTCTATATAGTTAGTGAGACTTTGACTTTAACCAAAAAAAAAAAACTATAAGCATTCTATTTTTTCAATTTTGGGAAGAAGGAAGCAGCTTTTACAAAGCTGTATATTGGCTAAGTGCAATCACACACAGGTTATACATGGTCATTAGTGTATACCCCTGACTGCTAGTACTCTTGTAGTTCACCGCAACAACAAAAAAGGAACTAGTATTGTATTTTACTATTTTCCCTTGTTGATCGTATAGCTGTCAAGTTTGCGGTGTGAGGTTGGGGTTGTTTTCTCCGCCGCCGCGCGAAGCAGGAAATGAAGCGGCGCTGGGCTGATGGAGTCGACACGTACGCGCTCGCGGCTCGCTGACCGGTGAACCAACTCCGTACGTACTACGTACATGCGTCACATGCAGGCGGGCACTGTAGATGACCGGTCAACGAAACTCTCATGCTCCGCTTTGGTCGATCAGCGCCCGAGACACGTACGTGGGCGTGAGTCGATACTATAAGTTGTCGTGCCCTAACGGCTGGCACACGGACGTTAGCTATGACAAGTGGGCCCGCGTGGTTAACTCGGTGTCAACACCAAAGGTGCTCTATTTGTTAGCAGCTGCCCCAGAAGTTGCACTTATTTGTTAAAATTACCAAAGATGGTACCAACTTGAAACCGTTGCCCCAAAAGTGGTACCTATATGTAATTTACTCCTTTGTTCATATTTAACGGCCATGGGAGAACCAACCCGTAATTGAATGGTTAGGAGGGCAGTGGCATCCCAGCCCATCAGAGTCTAAACCTTAGATTTAACACTTTGGTCTCTTATAAAGGACAGAAACATTCTACCCAAAATCGGACTACTTCAGAATCTTTCATATCTGCTTCTTGTAGAAAATCGGTTGAAGCGCTTGGGTTCTCGTACATCCGGTTTGTCTTCATCGGTGTCACTGCCCCCCATCGCCCATCCCTCTCGCGAACCGCGTCGCCTCCCCCCTCCACCCCCAGGCGACAGGGGACGCACCGCCGGCTCCCTGTTCCCGCGCCCCCTCCTCCTCTTATGCCCCGCCGTCGCCGGCGTGCGTCGTCGGGCAAGTTCCGGACAGCGGCGGTGGCTCCTTGAATTTTCCCAGACAGCGGCACTTGTTTCGATCTAAGTCCATTCCAGGTGTAAGTTTTTGGTTCGGGCGACTGCCTATCTACTCTGATCTGCGTCTGGCGAGCAAGCGTTGGTGCGGTTCGGCATTCCAACGGTTCGCCTCCTCCTCGGTTGCCAGCTAGTGGCGTGGGGGCTGCTGCCTGCTAGCGTGACTTTCAATAAAAGTGGTTGTCCAAGGGTTCTAACTCACCCCAAGATGATGATGTATCGGATGTGAGTCCTCGTCGATCTGGCTGGAGTATCGTATTTCGGATGGCTTTGCCGGCGAACTCCATTTGACGATTTATACCTGGAATTTGCTGAATCGGGTGGTATTCTCTGGCCGTTTGGGAGAGCCGAGAAGCTCTGCTGGTTATTACCATCATGGGTTCCATGGTGATGTCAGCCGGCCGGGCATGGCATTAAAGTCAGGACCTGTGAAATAGCAGTGGTGGTTCCAGATTTGTGGGGACGGGGAATTGACTTGGTGATTTGTGACTTGGAGCAGCAATATCGTATGTGGCGGCATCAACACAGGTGAAGTTCAAAGTCTTGCCTTTTAGGATGAAAATCCAAGGTTTAGCCTTAATTGGTTCTTTCTGGCAATGGTCTTGTTAAAGACATTGTTTTATGAGCTAGGACTTTCTCTAGGGTCAAAACCTGAGATTTTTGATTGGGCGATGACAATGCTTGTGTACTTTTTTCTTATTCTTAGAGACGTTGCCTTTGGAGGAGATAGACTTCTGGTGATGTCTTGGTGATGGTAGTACTGCTGCTACAAGGAATATATCACTATAAAGCGAAACTTTTCTTTTATTGTTATTTTTTGTTGTGTGCATCCATAATCTCAGTAAGGAATTACGTTTTTGAAGAGGCTAGGTGGGATTGGTATCTTTACCGTATTGATATATATTTTTATCGGAAAAAATAAGGAACCTCGGGTTTATATTAACCGGCCATGCTAGTGTCTTCCCACGGTGAAGTGGCAGCAGACGCATCGATGATGATGGATCACGGGTCCAATGTGGTGGGTGCGATTTGTGTGTGGAATATCGACTATATGTACACCGACTTTTGTTCCGATGTCACGCCCCTCCGCTAGCTGCACGGTTATGAAAAATTGGAGCTGCTCTAGCTTTTGGTATAAATAGGTGGCGTTGGTTCCGCTGAACAGAAAACGTGGAGTGGCTGTGATTTACGTCTCACTGCCACCGATAAGTGACCTAAACATTACGCACGTCTTATCTCTCTCCTCCCACTTCTCCCGGGCACGTCTCCCAGTGCCCAAACTCTTCCCCGGTTTAACTTCAACGCAACACGATTCACGTCTGCCGCCACCGAACCGAAGGCGCCGGCGAATGAATCGACGTATCTTTCCCCCGAGTCGAACTTGTTCGATTCGTTCTTCCCCCCGCACAAATTGAGCTGTAGCTCGCTGCTGCCACTAGGAGCTTGCCACCACCTCCGCTAGGAGCTGTAGCTCGCTGCTGCCGCTAGGAGCTTGCCCCACACCGCCTAAACTAGCTCTCCGATGAACAAATCGACTCCGCCTCCGCAGTCATAGCTTGTAGATGCAGGATCGGCCCTAGCTCCACCCCTGCACGCAACCGAAGCCATGAGCTCGTCGCGGCCGCTAACAACTTGATGTCGTATCTAGGACCCTTCCACCGTCAGCCACGAGGTCCATGCTGCCACGTCCGACCTCCACAGTGAGGCTCCCGGTCATGATGTCCCACTACAACCCAACCTTTGCTCGCTTTGTCTGACGAAAAAAGGAAAACCCGACCAAGCCTTTTTCAGACTAGCAAAACACACATTTCTACCGCACTCCAACCGGCCTAAATGGGCTTGCTGCCCACGTTTCTACCGCATGGAGCTAGCCGAACAAGTTACGCTCCTTGTTTGGGTCGAGAGAGCCAGAGCTGAGTGAAAATAATGGAACCAACTTCATATTTATGTACCAAAAGTTAGAGCAGCTCAAACTTTTCGCGGAGCTAAGAGCATCTCCACTCGTCTCCCCGACGAGGGCCCCGAGCGACGTTTTTCTCATCCGAACGGCGAAATTTGGCCCAGTCGCGCCCCCGGTTCCTCGTTTTCATCCGGATTTGGCCCCTTCATCCATCCGGCGAGCCCACGCCATCCCCGGTTCCCCGGGGAGCTATCGGGGAGTCCGGACGAGTGAAAAGCGGGGAAGGGCCCGATCTGTCGGCGACTGGACACACGAACCCCACCACCACCTCGCTCAAAATTTCCCCCACCCCTCGTATCTCTCTCGCCGCCGGCACCACCCCGCCGGCTTGTTGCCCAGATTCCGCCGTCCCTCCTTCCCACCTGCCTATATTCCGCCGTCTTTCGACGACGGCCTATCTGCCTGCTCCTCCACCTGCCTGTTTTTCGACGACGGCCTACTCCTCGTCGTTCGCGTCTCGGCTAGCCTTGACCACACCCGTCAGGAGTTCGTCCATTTTCCTCGCCGGCCATGGACTCAGACGAAGAGGAGGAGCAGATGTTCATCAAGCTTATGCGAGAAGAGATGGCAGCCGCCGCCCAAGACGAGGAGCACATGATGATACTCGGTTGCTTATCAAGCATGTACCCCGGGGTGGCAACTGGTCGACGTAGTGGGTCGGCACCAGGTCGCCGGAATTGCAAGCCGAGACAGCGAATGGAGGGCTACTGCACGTGGTACGCCGAGTACTTCGCCGACAATCCATTGCATGGTGAGACTGTTTTCAGGCGTCGTTTCGGGATGAGCAGAAAGCTATTTCTGCAAATTGTGTATGCCATCCGAGACTTTGACCCCTACTTCAGATGCAAGGCGGATTGCACTGGCTTGGTTGGATTTTCGTCACTGCAGAAGTGCACGGTGGCTATGATGATGTCGGCGTATGGAGCTCCCGGTGATGATGCGGATGACTATCTTCGGATGGCGGAGTCCACCGCCCTTGATTGTTTCTACCGGTTACGCAGGGCCGTCATAGCAGTGTTCGGGGACTTTTACTTGAGATCACCCACTGTCGAAGACACTCAGAGGATCCTTGCAACAAATGAAGCTAGGGGTTTTCCAGGGATGCTTGGAAGCATTGACTGCATGCATTGGAAATGGAAGAACTGTCCGTTTGCGTGGCAGGGAATGTACAAGGGTCACAAAAAAGCTGCACTTGTGGTACTTGAAGCAGTGGCTACCCATGATCTCTGGATTTGGCACTCTTTCTTTGGTATGCCTGGATCCAACAATGACATCAACGTCCTAAACTGCTCCCCGCTCTTTTCCAAGCTTGTTGAGGGTCATGCTCCCCCGGTGAACTATGTGATCTATGGTCGGCACTACAACAAAGGATACTACCTTGCAGACGGTATCTATCCAAAGTGGGCAACGTTTGTGAAGACTATCTCGAGACCCGGCACCCCCAAACATTCCGAGTTTGTCAAGAAACAAGAAGCTTGCTGAAAAGACGTCGAGCGTGCATTTGGTGTCCTCCAGCAGAGATTTGCTGTCGTCCGGTTCCCGCTATGACTTGGTCCAAAAATTAGATGTGGGAGGTGATGAACTGTTGTGTGTGCTTACACAATACGATTATTGAAAATGAGCGAAAACATCTGGTTCCTCTGGCTGAGCAAGAAGCACCATATGAGAGAGAGGGTCCTCTTGCACAGCCTAATCACCAGGTGCCGACATCATGGGCCGCCTTCATTACTATGCGCCAGGAGATTCGAGACTCTACAATGCATCAACAGCTGCAAGATGATCTGGTGGAGCACATATGGACGCTCCGAGGCAACACCGACGCCAACTAGTCTGTCTTGTTAAACATTGTACTGATTTTCGCCGAATGTGTTTCAGCAATTTTCTGAATCTTGTTTGCCGAACTTGTTAAATTTTATATCGAATTTGTTTGAAATATGTCAAATGGCCGAGGTTGGCGGTGTCCTGCCGGGGAGGCGGCTGGAACTTCGGCGCTCCCCAGGCCAAATTTTCCTCCATTCCGGAGGGAAATTTCGTCGAATTTGGACGTGGGGAGCGCCAACGAGTGGAGAGGGTACAACAGAGCACACCTCCTGTACACTGTGGTGGCGTGGCTTCCTCCAGGTCGCGGTGCCGTTCTAGGTGGGAGGTGTGCCACGTACGTATTCCATCTATAGTCTGACAAACTACCATGTTCGTTTTTTTTTTAGCGTAAAAACTTGTATTTAACCGAGTACGAAAGCAGTACATGTACAATTACAAATACAAGAAGAAAAGTACAGCAAGGATACAGAGGCTATCACTGAAGATCCATCTTCTTCCTCGAAACCACCGGAGACCACCGTCCTCCCACGCCGGCAGAGACAGCGGAGAAGAGCAGCGCCCAAATGGCAAACCCTAGGAGCAGAAAGAGCTCCATGCCCGAAGGCAGAAAAGAGCCGCAGTAGCCACCATCTCCAAGGAGATGGATTTTGACGCAGATCAAACAACAGCCGGGGACTCACCCCAAGCTCCATCCGCCCCGGATCTGGCCAGGCGAGCACACCTCGCCGAAGGGAACCAGATCCCTCCCCAGCAGACCACCAACTTCCATAGCAACAGCCGCCGTCCTCGCCCAGCCTCCCGAACAAGCAGCAGCAAGGCCCACCGACCAGCGCCAAGCCCAAACCGCCGCACCCCCAGCACCTCCACCGCGAGGCCAAGAGAAGCCCCACGGAGACGAAGAAGAGGGCAGAGGACAAAATCTCCAAAAGCTGGTCGTCACCTCCGCACCGACGACCACGCCAGGAGCACCACCCCTCACCAGATCGACAGATCCGGGAGGACGAAACTTCCGAGAGCTCCCCGACGCCACCCCGCAGGCCGCCGTCGAGAGGGGGCTGGAGCACCGGAGCCCAAACAGGAATCAACGCCGCCGCCACCCACCAAACGGCGAAGCTCCACACCCTACACCTAACTATACAAGCTAACGACGAGATCCCGTGGCTCCCCTCCACCTCGCGGCGCCAGAACGGCGGCCGGAGGCGAAGGGGAGCGGAGAAAACGCCGACGAGAACCAGGCGCCTGAGAGTCGCCTCTCTCTACTGTTCACACGAGGGGATAAGGTCGGGGGTCTAGATTTTTTTTTATAATAATAATAAAAAAAATACCATGTTCGTTGGAAGCATCCCTTGTTGTTGTGTCTGTTTCGAGCGTGTGAGGTATCGATGACGGGGACACAACAGTGAGGATCAACACTTTGATCTGGGGATAGTCTATTATGCGCCCACAAAGTTTTTTCGGTTTGTGTGTTGTTGCTCTCTTCTTTCTGAATGAGTAGAGACTCATCCCATGTGGTAGAGAACCAGTGGTGCATGATTTACTGACTGGCCACTGGGTTGGTGCATGTTGGCGAAGAAGCCTGGTGGTTGCTTGCCTGGCAGCTACTCGGAGGACACGATGAGTCATCAAGATGGTGCCTAGAACAATGTTTCACGCCAGGGGTGAAAATCCACTTCTAGAATTTACTAGTCCGACTTTATCTGTGATAAACTTTTGTTGTTATTATCTTGTTAAAGGCGCTCTCTTTGGTGCCATCCAGGACTTGGGTTTGGCTTCTTGGATCAAAATCCAAGTTGTGGGACGAACTATCTTCTTGTAGATGATATTGTGGTATCATGGGAAAATATAACTTAGACCATCCTAGCCGCGTCCTCCAAACCACGTTCGGATTGAGCGCCGCACCATGGTGTCGCGGTTGGGAGCGTCCCTCTCCAGCCGCGTTCCTCAACCAATTTTCTATTTAAAATCAACGCTTTATTCATAGTTTTGGAGATGCTTCGTCACTTTTATATGAAAAAAAGCATTGAAACGAACGACGAAGAACATACAGAAACCTTGAAAAACACCAAGATAAGACATAAAATCTGGACTAGAGGGCGGCCCTAGTCTTCTTCGCCGCCATCATCGTCGTCGTTGTCATCGCCTAAGTCTATGTGGTAGTTGATACGACAAGACTCTTTGTCAAACACCTTGACGCTCATCTCGATGTTGCCTTCGTAGAAGATGGTCACCAAGCAGCCGACCTCGACGTCATTGATGACCCATAAGTATAGGGGATCGCAACAGTCTTCGAGGGAAGTATTACCCAATTTATTGATTCGACACAAGGGGAGACAAACAATACTTGTAAGCCTTCACAGCGGAGTTGTCAATTCAGCTGCACCTGGAAACAGACTTGCTCGCAAGAGTTTATCAGTAGCAACAGTTTTATAGCAGTAGGAATAGTGAAATAACAGCAGCGGTGAAATAAAGACAGCAGTAGTGACTATAGTAAACAGCAAGATTAAAATACTGTAGGCACAGGGATGGATGAACGGGCGTTGCATGGATGAGAGAATTTATATAACAATCATGATAGGGCATTTGCAGGTAATAATAAAGCGGTATCCAAGTAGTAATCAATCAATAGGCATGTGTTCCATATATAGTCGTACGTGCTCGCAATGAGAAACTTGCACAACATCTTTTGTCCTACCAGCTCGGTGGCAGCCGGGCCTCTAGGGAAACTATCGGAAATTAAGGTACTCCTTTTAATAGAGTACCGGAGCAAAGCATTAACACTCCGTGAACACATGTGATTCTCACATCACTACCATCCCCTCCGGTTGTCCCGATTTCTGTCACTTCGGGGCCATTGGTTCCGGACAGCAACGTGTGTATACAACTTGCAGGTAAGATCATAAAACAACGCATATCATGATGAAATAATAACATGTTCAGATCTGAGATCATGGCACTCGGGCCCTAGTGACAAGCATTAAGCTTAACAAGTTGCAACAATATCATAAAAGTAACATCTACGGATACTAGGCACCATGCCCTAACAATCTTGTGACTATTACATGATCAATCTCATCCAATCCCTACCATCCCCTTCAGCCTACAGCAGGGGAATTACTCACACATGGATGGGGGAAACATGCCTGGTCGATGGAGAGGCGTCGGTGGTGATGGCGGCGATGATCCCCTCCAATTCACCGTCCCGGCGGAGTGCCAGAACGGAGTTTCTGGTCCCGAGGCGGAGTTTCGCGATGGCGGCGGCATACTGGATGGTCTCTGGAAAAATCGACGTACCCCCTGGCGTTTTTAGGTCGAGAGACGTATATAGTCCGAAGGAGAGCGTCGGGGGGCCGCCGAGGCGCCCACACAACAAGGCGGCGCGCCCCCCTCCTGGGCCGCGCCGGCCTAGTGTGTGGGGGCCTCGGGCCCCCACCTGGCTTGCCCTTCCGGCTCCTTCATTATTACGGGAAAATAGGGCCTTCCGCATAAATTCCGAGGATTTTCCTGAAAGTTGGATTTCTGCACAAAAACGAGACACCAGAGCAATTCTGCTGAAAACAGCGTTAGTCCGTGTTAGTTGCATCCAAAATACACAAGTTAGAGGCAAAACAATAGCAAAAGTGTTCGGGAAAGTAGATACGTTTTGGACGTATCAACTCCCCCCAAGCTTAGCTTATTGCTTGTCCTCAAGCAATTTAGTTAACAACTGAGTGCGATAAAAGAACTTTCACGAACACATTTGTTCATATGATGTAAATATTCTCATGATATGGTAAGTGCTTAAGCAATTCATAATAAGGTACATGCAAATAAGATCACTAATAATTGTGTCAATCATAAAAGAGATACCAACAAACTAATAACAAGCATCATGAAACACTTCAATAAGCAGGATTGCAATGTTCATAGAAGGATATGATAAGGTGGTATCTCGCTTGCCTGTATTTGTAGCAAAACATAAATGCCCAGGCACCTCTGAAGTTCATAGAAAGACTAGAAGTAAATTTGTCAAAGATAAAAGCATCAAAGTTATACCACAGCTGATCATATTTTGGGACAAGCATATTATACTAAGAATGACAGTCATGCTCTCAAGAAAGTGCTCAAAGAAAGGATGGTGACTCAACATAAAAGTAAAAGATTGACCCTTCGCAGAGGGAAGCAGGGATTAACATGTGCTAGAGCTTTTCATTTTTCAAAGACAGAAGTAAAATTATTTTGAGAGGTGTTTGTTGTTGTCAACGAATGATAGTGGGTACTCTAACCACCTCGCCAACCAGACTCGCAAGAGCGGCTCCCATGAAGGACGTTATTTCTACCAGCAAGGTAGATCATCCCTCTTCTCTTTTGTTTACACATGTATTTTAGTTTCATTATGGATGACACTCCCCCCAACCTTTGCTTACTGATACGTCCAAAACGTATCTACTTTCCTGAACACTTTTGCTATTGTTTTGCCTCTAATTTGTGTATTTTGGATACAACTAACACGGACTAACGCTGTTTTCAGCAGAATTGCTCTGGTGTCTCGTTTTTGTGCAGAAATCCAACTTTTAGGAAAAACCTCGGAATTTATACAGAAGGCCCTTGATGTCTACGTTCCCCCTCCTTTCCTGTAGACAGTGTTGGGCCTCCAAGTGCAGAGGTTTGTAGAACAGCAGCAAGTTTCCCTTAAGTGGATCACCCAAGGTTTATCGAACTCAGGGAGGAAGAGGTCAAAGATATCCCTCTCATGCAACCACCGCAACCACAAAGCAAGAAGTCTCTTGTGTCCCCAACACACCAAATAGGTGCACTAGTTCGGCGAAGAGATAGTGAAATACAGGTGGTATGAATATATATGAGCAGTAGCAACGGTGCCGAGAAAATAGCTTGCTGAGCGTGTAGTTGATGGTGGTAGTATTGCAGCGGTAGTAACACGGTAAAACGAGTAAACAAGCGAGTAGTAACTCAGCGGTATTTAGGAACAAGGCCTAGGGATTAGACTTTCACTAGTGGACACTCTCAACATTGATCACATAACAGAATAGATAAATGCATACTCTACACTTTTGTTGGATGATGAACACATTGCGTAGGATTACACGAACCCTCAATGCCGGAGTTAACAAGCTCCACAATAATGCTCATATTTTAGTAACCTTTAGTGTAAGATAGATCAAAAGACTAAACCAAGTACTAGCATAGCATGCACACTTGTCACCTTCATGCATATGTAGGAGGAATAGATCACATCAATATTATCATAGCAATAGTTAACTTCGCAATCTACAAGAGATCATGATCATAGCATAAACCAAGTACTAACACGGTGCACACACTTGTCACCTTTGCACACATGCAGGAGGAATAAAACTACTTTAATAACTTTGCTAGAGTAGCACATAGATAAATTGTGATACGATGCACATTGCAATCATAAAGAGATATAAATAAGCACTTCACTACGCTCTTCAACAGTAAATAAGTACTTCGTGAAATATAGCCTAAGAGACCCACACGGTGCACACACTGTCACCTTTACACACGTGGGACAAGGAGTCTCCGGAGATCACATAAGTAAAACCCACTTGACTAGCATAATGACATCTAGATTACAAGCATCATCATATGAATCTCAATCATGTAAGGCAGCTCATGAGATTATTGTATTGAACTACATAGGAGAGAGATGAACCACATAGCTACCGGTACTGCCCCCAGAGCCTCGATGGAGAACTACTCCCTCCTCATGGGAGCAGCAGCGGTGATGAAGATGACGGTGGAGATGGCAGCGGTGTCGATGGAGAAGCCTTCCGGGGGCACTTCCCCGCTCCGGCAGGGTGCCGGAACAGAGACTCCTGTCCCCCAGATCTTGGCTTCGCGATGACGGCGGCTCTGGAACTTTTCTCGTATCGTGGCTTCCCCTGTAAGGGTTTTCGATGCAGGGGCTTTATATAGGCGAAGAGGCGGCGCAGGAGGGCTGACGAGGGGGCCACACCATAGGGCGGCGCGGCCCCTCCGGCCGCGCCAAGGTATCATCCAGGGGCCCTGTGGCCCCCCTCCGGTCCTTCCGGGTGTTACGGAAGCTTCGTGGAAAAATAGGAACCCGGGCGGTGATTTCGTCCAATTCCGAGAATATTTCGTTACTAGGATTTACGAAACCAAAAACAGCGAGAAAACGAGAAGCGGCACTTCGGCATCTTGTTAATAGGTTAGTTCCGGAAAATGCACGAATATGACATAAAGTGTGCATAAAACATGTAGGTATCATCAATAAAGTAGCATGGAACATAAGAAATTATCGATACGTTGGAGACGTATCGGCATCCCCAAGCTTAGTTCCGCTCGTCTCGAGCGAGGTAAAACGATAACAAAGATAATTTCTTAAGTGACATGCCATCATAACCTTGATCATACTATTGTAAGCATATGTAATGAATGCAGCGATCAAAACAATGGTAATGACATGAGTAAACAAGTGAATCATAAAGCAAAGACTTTTCATGAATAGTACTTTCAAGACAAGCATCAATAAGTCTTGCATAAGAGTTAACTCATAAAGCAATAAATCAAAGTAGAGGTGTTGAAGCAACACATAGGAAGATTAAGTTTCAGCAGTTGCTTTCAACTTATAACATGTATATCTCATGGATATTGTCAACATAAAGTAATATAACAAGTGCAATATGCAAGTATGTAGGAATCAATGCACAGTTCACACAAGTGTTTGCTTCTTAAGGTGGAAGGAGATAGGTAAACTGACTCAACATAAAGGTAAAAGAATGGTCCTTCAAAGAGGAAAGCATCGATTGCTGTATTTGTGCTAGAGCTTTGGTTTTGAAAACATAAAGAGAGCATAAAAGTAAAATTTTGAGAGGTGTTTGTTGTTGTCAACGAATGGTAGCGGGTACTCTAACTACCTCATCAACCGGACTTTCAAGAGCGGCTCCCATGAAGGACGTTATCTCTACCGGCAAGGTAGATCATCCCTCTTCTCTTTTGTTTACACATGTACTTTAGTTTAGTTTTTCTTTATTTATGGATGACACTCCTCCCAACCTTTTGCTTACACAAGCCATGGCTAACCGAATCCTCGGGTGCCTTCCAACATTCACATACCATGGAGGAGTGTCTATTTGCAAATTTAAGTTGCTTACTGATAAATCAGAGCAAAACATGTGAAGAGAATTATTAATGCAAGTTAATTAATTGAGGCTGGGAACCTCATTGCCAGCTCTTTTTGCAAAATTATTGGATAAGCGGATGAAGCCACTAGTCCATTGTGAAATTCTGTCAAAAGTAAATGACAAGATCGAAAGATAAAACACCACATACTTCCTCATGAGCTATAAAACATTGACACAAATAAGAGGTGATAAATTTTGAATTGTTTAAAGGTAGCACTCAAGCAATTTACTTTGGAATGGCGGAGAAATACCATGTAGTAGGTAGGTATGGTGGACACAAATGGCATAGTGGTTGGCTCAAGGATTTTGGATGCATGAGAAGTATTCCCTCTCGATACAAGGTTTAGGCTAGCAAGGTTATTTGAAGCAAACTCAAGGATGAACCGGTGCAGCAAAACTCACATAAAAGACATATTGTAAACATTATAAGACTCTACACCGTCTTCCTTGTTGTTCAAAACTCAATACTAGATATTATCTAGACCTTAGAGAGACCAATTATGCAAACCAAATTTTAGCATGCTCTATGTATTTCTTCATTAATGGGTGCAAAGCATATGATGCAAGAGCTTAAACATGAGCACAACAATTGCCAAGTATCACATTATCCAAGACATTTTAGAATTACTACATGTAGCATTTTCCAATTAAAACCATATAACAATTTAACGAAGAGGAAACTTCGCCATGAATATTATGAGCTAAGAACACATGTGTTCATACGAACCAGCGGAGCGTGTCTCTCTCCCACACAAGGATGAACTTATTCAGAGAATGAAAATAACAAAACAAAAATAAAAGCACACGGACGCTCCAAGTAAAATACATAAGATGTGACCGAATAAAAATATAGTTTCAAGAGAAGGAACCCGATAAGTTGTCGATGAAGAAGGGGATGCCTTGGGCATCCCCAAGCTTAGATGCTTGAGTCTTCTTGAAATATGCAGGGATGAACCACCGGGGCATCCCCAAGCTTAGACCTTTCACTCTTCTCGATCACATTATATCACCCTCTTCTATTGACCCTTGAAAACTTCCTTCACACCAAACTTCAAGCAAACTCGTTAGAGGGTTAGTGCATAATCAAAAATTCACATGTTCAGAGGTGACACAATCATTCTTAACACTTCTGGACATTGCACAAAACTTCTGAAAGTTAATGGAACAAAGAAACTCATTCAACTTAACAAAAGCGGCAATGCGAAATAAAAGGCAGAATCTGTCAAAAACAGAACAGTCCGTAAAGACGAATTTTAAGATGGCACCAGACTTGCTCAAATGGAAAAACTCAAAACTAATGAAAGTTGCGTACATATCTGAGGATCACGCTCGTAAATTGGCAGATTTTTTCGAATTTTCTACAGAGAACTGTGCCCAGATTCGTGACAGACAGCAATGCTGTTTCTGCGCAGCGATCCCAAATATAACATCAACTTTGACATAGAAACTTTACTTGGCACAACAACATGATAAGGAGAGGTTGCTACAGTAGTAAACAACTTCCAAGACACAAATATAAAATAAAGTACTGTAGTAAAAAAAACACATGGGTTATCTCCCAAGAAGTTCTTTCTTTATAGCCATTAAGATGGGCTCAGCAGTTTTAATGATGCACTCGTAAGAAATAAAAGTTGAAGCAAAAGAGAGCATCAAGAGGCAAATTCAAAACACATTTAAGTCTAACATGCTTCCTATGCATAAGAATCTTGTAAATAAACAAGTTCATGAAGAGCAAAGTAACAAGCATAGGAAGATAAAACAAGTGTAGCTTCAAAAATTTCAGCACATAGAGAGGCATTTTAGTAACATGAAAATTTCTACAACCATATTTTCCTCTCTCATAATAACTTTCTGTAGCATCATGAGCAAACTCAACAATATAACTATCACATAAAGCATTCTTATCATGAGTCTCATGCATAAAATTATTATTACTCCCAACATAAGCATAGTCATTTTTATTAGTTGTAGTGGGAGCAAATTCAACAAAGTAGCTATCAAATATAGGAGGTATATTGTAATCATAATCAAATTTATCCTCCATAACAGGTGGTAACAAAAGACTACTATCATTATAATCATCATAAATAGGAGGCAAAGTATCATCAAAGTAAATTTTCTCCTCAATGCTTGGGGGACTAAAAATATCATGCTCATCAAAGCCAGCTTCCCCAAGCTTAGAATTTTCCATAGCATTAGCAACAATGGTGTTCAAAGCATTCATAGTAATAACATTCCCATTATCATGCATATAAAGTTCCATGGGTTTTTTAATTCTCTCTTCAAACACATCATGTCCTAATTCAAGATAAAGTTCATAAAGATCTCTCATATTTTTGTTGTTTTCCATTATGCCTAACTAGTGTAAACAAGAAACCAAATGTCGCAATTGCAGAGTCTAAAGGAAATAGCTTCGAGTAATTACAACGGCGCCGGGAAATAGCTTAGTAGCCGAGATCCGGAGTGTGAGTACCTTTTACCTTTCCTCCCCGGCAACGGCACCAGAAATTAGCTTGATGTCTACGTTCCCCCTCCTTTCCTGTAGACAGTGTTGGGCCTCCAAGTGCAGAGGTTTGTAGAACAGCAGCAAGTTTCCCTTAAGTGGATCACCCAAGGTTTATCGAACTCAGGGAGGAAGAGGTCAAAGATATCCCTCTCATGCAACCCTGCAACCACAAAGCAAGAAGTCTCTTGTGTCCCCAACACACCAAATAGGTGCACTAGTTCGGCGAAGAGATAGTGAAATACGAGGTGGTATGAATATATATGAGCAGTAGCAACGGTGCCGAGAAAATAGCTTGCTGGCGTGTAGTTGATGGTGGTAGTATTGCAGACAGTAGTAACACGGTAAAACGATAAACAAGCAGTAGTAACTCAGCAGTATTTAGGAACAAGGCCTAGGGATTAGACTTTCACTAGTGGACACTCTCAACATTGATCACATAACAGAATAGATAAATGCATACTCTACACTTTTGTTGGATGATGAACACATTGCGTAGGATTACACGAACCCTCAATGCCGGAGTTAACAAGCTCCACAATAATGCTCATATTTTAGTAACCTTTAGTGTAAGATAGATCAAAAGACTAAACCAAGTACTAGCATAGCATGCACACTTGTCACCTTCATGCATATGTAGGAGGAATAGATCACATCAATATTATCATAGCAATAGTTAACTTCGCAATCTACAAGAGATCATGATCATAGCATAAACCAAGTACTAACACGGTGCACACCTGTCACCTTTGCACACATGCGGGAGGAATAAAACTACTTTAATAACTTTGCTAGAGTAGCACATAGATAAATTGTGATACGATGCACATTGCAATCATAAAGAGATATAAATAAGCACTTCACTACGCTCTTCAACGGTAAATAAGTACTTCGTGAAATATAGCCTAAGAGACCCACACGGTGCACACTACTGTCACCTTTACACACGTGGGACAAGGAGTCTCCGGAGATCACATAAGTAAAACCCACTTGACTAGCATAATGACATCTAGATTACAAGCATCATCATATGAATCTCAATCATGTAAGGCAGCTCATGAGATTATTGTATTGAACTACATAGGAGAGAGACGAACCACATAGCTACCGGTACAGCCCCGAGCCTCGATGGAGAACTACTCCCTCCTCATGGGAGCGACGGCGGTGATGAAGATGACGGTGGAGATGGCAGCGGTGTCGATGGAGAAGCCTTCCGGGGCACTTCCCCGCTCCGGCGAGGTGCCGGAACAGAGACTCCTGTCCCCCAGATCTTGGCTTCGCGATGACGGCGGCTCTGGAACTTTTCTCGTATCGTGGCTTCCCCCTTAAGGGTTTTCGATGCAGGGGCTTTATATAGGCGAAGAGGCGGCGCAGGAGGGCTGACAGGGGGGCCACACCATAGGGCGGCGCGGCCCCCCCCTCTGGCCGCGCCAAGGTATCATCTGGGGGCCCTGTGGCCCCCCTCTGGTCCTTCCCGGGTGTTCGGAAGCTTCGTGGAAAAATAGGAACACTGGGCGGTGATTTCGTCCAATTCCGAGAATATTTCGTTACTAGGATTTACGAAACCAAAAACAGCGAGAAACGAGAAGCGGCACTTCGGCATCTTGTTAATAGGTTAGTTCCAGAAAATGCACGAATATGACATAAAGTGTGCATAAAACATGTAGGTATCATCAATAAAGTAGCATGGAACATAAGAAATTATCGATACGTTGGAGACGTATCAGCCCTATTTTCCCAGAAGACTCACGGAGCCAGAAGGGCAAGTAAGGTGGAGGCCCGAGGGCCCCACACCATAGGGCGGCGCGGCCCAGGAGGGGGGCGTACGGCCCTAGTGTGTGGCGGCCTCGGCTGGCCCCCGACGCCCTCCTTCGGACTACTTATCGCCCTCGACCTAAAAACGCACGGAGAGAAGTCGAAGTCGCCAGAAACCCTCCAGAGAGCCGCCACATCGTGAAACTCTGTCTCGGGAGCCAGAAGTCTCCGTTCTGGCACTCCTCCGGGACGGGGAATTGGAGGAGATCATCGCCGCCATCACCACCAACG
Source organism: Lolium rigidum (assembly GCF_022539505.1). NCBI lineage: Eukaryota > Viridiplantae > Streptophyta > Magnoliopsida > Poales > Poaceae > Lolium > Lolium rigidum. The sequence goes on from NC_061508.1 coordinate 277,021,731, forward strand.
TCTCTCCATCGACCAGCCATGTTTCCCCCATCCATGTGTGAGTAATTCCCCCGCTTGTAGGCCGAAGCGGATGGTAGGGATTGGATGAGATT
>NC_061508.1:277021922-277066802 GCF_022539505.1 Lolium rigidum
AGTTGGATTTCGCACAAAAACGAGACACTGGAGCAATTCGTCGAAAACAGCGTTAGTCCGTGTTAGTTGCATCCAAAATACACAAGTTAGAGGCAAAACAATAGCAAAAGTGTTCGGGAAAGTAGATACGTTTTGGACGTATCAGTCATGGTCGCGGGCGAACTTCTTTCAGCCGGTGTGGAGGTACATCTTGCCTTCCCCGTCGAACAAGACCTCCACCATCCACCGGTAGAAGTTGCAGCCTGCTTCCGCAGGGTCACCGAGGCCGACTCCCGGACAGTGAGAAATTCTGCGAACGCGTCCGGGAGCTTCTTCTCGCCGAAAGGGTCGTCATTGATGAAGATGACAACCTCGAAGTACTTCTTGCATGAGCAGTCCTCTTCCTCAGTCCACAGCGAGCATGCAACACGACCACCCCTGCCCCTGCCATGGCTACGACGGCCAGTGGAAGAACCCGCCATGGAGGACGTTTATAGAAAGTAGGGTGGCGGTGGCTAGGGTTGTGGATGTGTGTTAGTGATGGACAGAAATCACGGGAAGTGGCGGAGAAGGTACACGAACAAGTGCGGGAATGCGAACGGCGGCGACGCGTGGAGGTGGCGCAGCGCCGATGGGACGTTTCGCCTGCACCGCCCCGAAAACCGTTGTCGCCATTAAAGCAAAGCTGGAGCGCTGCATGCCTCTGCTCGCTGACAAATCCGGCACGCCACTCGCGGCGCGGGTTTTCGTTCTGTCCGGCATCTCCGAAGCGTCCCCTGCGTAGCGGAGACAAACTCGGGGCGCCGGACACCGTATTAGGCTGCGCCGGATCGAAACGGGTTTTGGGGCGCACCGTTGGGCGAGGTCAAACGTCCGGCATGCCCCAAGTTTCTTTGGAGGACTGTTTGAGAACGCGACTGGAGATGCTCTTAGTTGCTGGTTTATTTTAGATACATTGTTATGTTTTGCCGTGTTGTTTATATCGTGCACTTTTTTGGTTGATGGTTTGGCTACATCGGAGCATAGGCATGGGAAAAGAAGAAGAATACAACATGGAGTCGTGGAGATCAATCAATGTCTTCTCCTCGTCAACGACAACCTGACCAGAGTCCTCGGCTAGGGTGAACCATGACCTCTTTTCGAAACTTCTGCATAAATTAACTTTTATCCGAAAATAATTTCAAATCTAACCTATTTTTACAAAATGGCTGCCCCGAAGGCGTTATGTTCTAACTATATGTTGTCCTGGTCAACTACGCCATGGCCTTGGTTCCGAGCCGTGCCCCATTGGTCGAGCTATGGAGCTTGACCATGTTGACCAGGAAACCATGTTATTATACCATGACACATGTGGTAGGCGGTGGCGAAGCAGGGATGTGCGCCCCTTAACTATTTACACGGAATGCAACTCGAGATGGATTTTTTTGTTTGTTGATCAAACTCTGCCCCTTAGTGAATCTCTACTTTCTCATCCCAAAACTATCTTGAAATCTGGCCACTAAGTTCCACACCAGCGACGATGAAGCAAAATATACACTCAAAACATGAGCAGCGTCCCCACTCCCCACTTTCATGTACGTACGCCTGTCCCTGCCGTCGGCGTGAAGGTGCCGTCCTTTGTACTCCTGCACTTGCTCTTGGTCTGCATCTTCATCAAGGCCGTGTGTTAGATGTCGATGATGACACGACGAATTGATGACGAGACGATGTGGCTGGTGTGCATTGATTCATTCACTGATCAGTAATAGTACGATCTACTGCATTGGCTCTTGGCGATGACGATGGCCGCCGTTGGTTGCATAGCTTGCCGCCTTCGTATGTTGCCGCTCAACTTGTACACGCCTCAGCAGTTTGCCCCGTTCGCCGAAGTTCCGTTCACGGATTCCACTGTTTGATTAACTCGTTTCAACAACTTGGCAGGCCCAGCTGCTTGTCAATGCTATCGGGAAAATTGCTTCTGGTCCATATTTACAGTCTTTCTTTTCGTCTGACAGAGGTTGGTCCATCTTTCTGTTTGTGGAAAAGGTACGTATGATAATATAGTGATTAAATAACGGGAAGCCCTCTCATCTCAATACATACTTTAAACATACTAGATTTAGATGTGCGCCTTGGCGCACGACCCCGTAGAATCCGCACCGATTTAAATTTGTATATTGACAATGAAAACCAAGTGTAAAATATTAATTCATTTTTTAGCTTTTACGAAACAAAGTGGATAGCATGAAATTAGGATAAGGCAAACACAATCACGAATAGAGTAACACATGCTTATATACATTCAGGAAAATAGAGGAATATTTTGGGGCTCGCCTTGGCTTGCGGTTCTAGTAAAAAGTTTGTAAAACACTATATTAAGGATCTATAGAAATCAAATGAAAAATCTATCCTATGGGTGAAACAATATGTCATTTGATAATATGTTATTTATAGCGGTTTCTGGTTTCATTGATGAAAATGGAGCCGGGGCTCCCCTTGTTGAGGCCCTCTTGTTCTAAAAAAAGATGCAAGACATCCATGACACCCAATCGCATCAACTGAACCTTTCCTGTTTGCAATAAGACTGGACTGAATACTGTGTGTCTGGGCATATATTTTTGAAAACTGAGAAATAACAAAGAGATCATTTGATACCAAAGGAAAATAGAACATGGACAAATAATTTTCCTTCCCATTAAAAATCTGCTCACTTTTCTCTCACCCACACATCACAAACAACACACAAACAAGCATATTAATACTTTTATTCAGAGAACATTTACCTAGTTTGCTTCAGAATCTCAAACTCAAGTCCTTGTGGTAATTGTCCGAGCTACAATATGCTCCAGCGGCTGTCACCTTCTTACATGTTTCTTGATGTTCGCCTCCAACTTGCCCCTTCACCGCTTGCCATTGCTGATGGATGGTCGTGGGCTCATCCTTCCTCCCCAACTCCTTGTGCTCCGAATACTCTAAACACCTGCAACTGATCACGATTATATATTTTGTACATATTTACATAAAAGGTGCAACAAAATAGAGAACAACTACATAAGAATAAAGCAGAACGCAAGGGAGAAAATCCTGAGCTATTTATGATCCATGGTAAAGAATACATGATCATGAAGTAAAGGAAGATCATTTTTTCCATGTACTGCAACAGCGACTCCCCGCACCGCATATCTCTTGGACAATATATTTTCTTAATTAGTAAAGAAACTCGCTACATAATAGACAAAAAATTATTGAGAGTGGAAGGAACTGCAAATAGATCAATGAGGAATTCAATAGATGGAACAGAAAAATAACTGACAACAGCTTGGAAAATAGTCGCGTAGATATTGACAAACAACAGCTTGGAAGATAGTCAAATAGATGCTGAAATTTCAAGGATCTATAGGTATTCTATAGAGTAAATAAAAGCAACATGAATAAAAATAGTTACTCTATAGGTATCCATGCTAGGACAACTTGGTTGCAGTTGCAACAGTAGATGTTTTGTGTCATTATTAAGATACCAGATAGTCCATATGCTCAGGGACTTCATTCACTATGAAACTGGAACAACTGAAGCCAAAAACATCGTTTCATCAATGCTACATAACAATACATTCATGTGTTAGTTAAATAGTGAAACATGTCATATCAGGGCAGGGCAACTTTCAGCCAGTGCAGATGCATCAGCTTTGATACATAAAATATTTTCTCAAAGTTTTAGGCAACACATAAATCATATGATCGAGATGAAGTTACAGAGGATTATGGAGTAATATATTTAAAAAGAACAAGTCAAGGACTTGACCAGCATATCATTATAATAACTTGAGTACTTCGCAACAAAATCACCAAAGAATAGGACGGTGCCGGTAAGGGGTGTGACTATGGAGATACAAGTATTCTGCCAAAGCATTTCCATTTACAAAATAATTTTGTCACAAACAACAAAATAAACAACTGAACAAGGAGCACAAGATCAGCTGAAAAGGTTAAAAATTGAAGAGCATCCACAAGAAGCAATTGCCAAGTATTACTTGACAACTTTGATATGGGAACATAACGAACTAATGTTGATTAGAAAATGGCTAATAATATTCGCCCAGACAATAGTTATTTCTAAACAGATTAGTGCGGAATCATGAAATCTAAACTGAAATTCTAATCGAACCTGGCTACCAGAAGGGCAGATAGCATTTTTGAATAGGGATGTGAATATATTTAAATGTGCGCCTTGGCGCACGATCCCATGAATTTGGCCCGATTTACATTTTGTAAAACGGCGATAGAAGTAAGGTCGAAAAATGGTAATACGTTTTGTACTGGTTTATTTTCAAACGCATCAAGGGAACAAAGTTTAAATGATCTATAGACAGACCCTGAGAGGTAATTCTAGTTCTAGTAGGGTCTCCATAAATATATGTTAACTGAGCAGCAGATTTTGTGATAGAACTTCTACATGACCGAGCTATGAGTTCAGAAAAGGTTTATTAATGAAAAAAACACAGCACATCATACCCTACTTTCTTTAAGTTTTTTAGGTGTACTCTCCAATAGGAAAATAAAATACTGCAGATGAGAATTTAACTGCAACAACAAATCACGAAAAAAACTGTCATGAGCAGGTCAACAAAAGTCAGGAATAAGGTATGTACTGTACATTCTCAGCAGTCTGTTCAAATCCCCTCACTGTGTACATCCGAGTTGCGGGGAACAAGGTGAACCGGTTGTTGCTTCATCCAAGCAAGGCGAGACTCCGGTGTCGGTTCCGCATCACCAATCAACTAAAGTAGCATTTCCTCCTCTGCCATATAGGATTAGTCAATGATAGAATGCCATGTAGGATATTCAATGATAGACTGACATTAAGGTAAAGAGAAAAACCTCTACTGAAATGGAGATATGGAAGCATCCGATAGGAAGATCAAGAAAAGATCCTGGACCATCTCTGTCAAAGCATACCTGGGAGGCTATGCCACAAATGAGTAGGTGTGTTAGTTTTAATGATTTCCCAACAAATAGAAGGCACCTTAATGTTACAGGACAAAACGACTACACTTATTTCAGTAATGTACCAAGAGACACAATCATGAGAATTTCCAGTTTTTTTTTTACCAAGAAACATCAGGCTTATAATTTCCCAGTATAAATCTAAGCCGCATTAGAGAATATGACTTACTTTAAAAATAAACAGCTTGAATTAAATTGCTTCACAAATTGAAGAGGGATTTGTAGTTTAACTTGCAGGAATTAGACCAACATTGCTATGTAATTTGAAGGCACCCATATTGCTTTTCTAGCAAATTCTACGATAAGAAAGACATTTTTTAACTGTGATGTGCAAAATATATTGTTTACTGAAACATGTGTTTTCCTCTACAAAACGACATTACCTATGGCTGGTAAGGTATCATATCCAGAACAGAAGTCGAAGAAAACATGTCTGCTAGTTCACAACTATATGTGTGCCAGATTCTCCCTAGAAACAAGTGAGAATGCATGTCCAGGGCATTAGTAGAGAAATAAAGATGAAACCATGTAAACATATCTCATATTTTCTCATAATGGAGCATACAACTAATGAGCTAAGGCATATTCGGCACTAAAAAAAAATTCATAATTAAGACCTTTTAATCAGCTTTGGGGCTTATGACTGTACAGAACAGAGCATAGCTAGTTACCTATGTAGGATGCTATAAATCCAGGATGATAACTCCTTTGGGGCTTGTCAAATCCATAACTTCTTTGGTGCTTATAAAAAAAAGCTTTGTTCCGCTTGGATGACATTAACAAAAATAAATCCATTTCACAATTAATATCACTTTGTAGACTACTATCACTCTATTAGACATTTACATAATTTACAATGTTACATTGGTTATGTTGCAGTTCAGTCAAGATGGTCGAGAGGAAGAACAAGTGAAGATGATACACTCTCGAGCTTGAACAAGTGGGCCGTACCTACCAAAGAATTTGATGGATTGTGGGAAAGGTTCGGTTTGCTATCCCTATGAATCAATCTCACCATATGAATGGATGACTCGGATATATTGTACACAATAGACTCCTGCCCAACTGAAATGTCTGCTGGGCCAGAGTACACTGACCTCCTATGAATACATGCAATGGTCGTATTTTAACGTGTTCAGCCATGCAATAACCCAAACAAAATCCAGCATCATGGTTATTCAGTAGAATAAATAAGGTGGGGTACGAAAAACTGAATTGGATAGATAATTCTCTGCCGGTTTATCTCTCTTGAAGTATGCCATGTTGCTTTGAAAATTTTAGGTGTCCTTAGTGTGCTATAAAGATTGTGTATTCTTAACTTTTCTCGGTAGCTAAACAATTTGGCAAGTGGTCTTTTCAGTTTTCTAGATTGCCTTAACGCCTTACAAAAATAGCAAGGATGTGCTAAATCTGTCTTGTATTAATACAAACAACAAAGTCGGCATCATGATTATTAAGTAAAATAAATGAGGTGGCATACTAAAAATTGAATAGAAAAGAGAAGCAAGAAATCAATGCAGTACATGTTCCTAACCAGCCTGTGCTGATGTATACCTAAGTTGTACTAAAAACATAAAAATAGCTCCTAAAAACTGCATTTAACTAACCGAATATAGTGTCTAGATGACTCAACCATACTACAATGCATGTATGATCATGACTGAACATTTAGAGCCTGTTTTTTCACTAAGCCTTTATCCCTGTCTTTGAAATTTCTTGAATAGCCATGACTATCTATTGTGGGCAGAAAAATGGGATCCATAATGCAGTCCATATCCATGAGCAAATGATCAGCTGGAGCGGCATAACAACAGGCACCATCCATAGCAGAAAATGAAGAAGATCCCACTTAAAAGACACATAAGACATCTACTGAAGCACCATGACCAACACCTGACAACAGAGACAAACCACCAATAAAAGTAGATGGATCAGAATAACTCAAACCTAAAGACCAGATGGCAGAGGAGTCCAATCAGATCATACGTATTTTAGCAGGATGGACTGCATTGTTCTTATAGCCTGCATGCAAGTTATTGTCTTCAGTACAGGAATTTTGATCTGTAAATAAAAGCAGAAAGAAGTTCTAGTCCCAGAAGCAAGCAAGAGAGAACATAGGCAAACCCAATAAACTGAAGAAGGAGAATACCATCAAGACGACCCATCAAAGCAGAAACCAACCGCCACACATAGAGACTATGGCACCGCCAGAGGTCAAGGATCTGCAAACTGCAAGAAAGAAATAACACATCATTAAAAAGAAAAGAAAAAAGAGAAGGGAGTAAACTGAAAAGCAAACAATGAATGGTCATCAATGATCACCCACAAGACCTGCACATAGGCTTCCAATGGAACAAATATCATATGATGGGTGTCTCAAACAAGCAAGTTTATTTTCGTAGGAATTTACTTGTACATCTCATAGCTGATAGCTTGCACATGAAAGGAACTATTGTGATAGGGAATGGTGTAATATATAATATTACACTCTAAGTTACCGAAAAAATATGACACAAAGCATTCTCTGTGAAAAAACACTAAAAACATCAAGAAAAGTGCTGCAACACTTACCAGCAGTACGAATTGTGATGGATCCATCATTCAGCTCCGACGTATACATCCAGTACCATATTCAAACTATAAGCCAACAAATTTGCTAAATTAGTATACCCTGATCAGACCTAATTATAACCTAATACATCTATAAAGCTTACTAATCCCAGCATCCAAATTAAGAATCACCATGAACAAAATATGAGATATCAAAAAGTTCCTACACGAATCATATATACAGTTGTTCATATAAATAAAATGAACCAAAACCAAACAAGGAATAGTATACTTCTTAGCTAGCTCCGTCTAATAACCAATAACAAGTCCACTAATGAAAATATCATGTTGGAACACAAAGTTATATCAAATTAATTGCAATCTCAGGTTCGGTCTTTTAAATGCAAAAGATATAGGAACAAGCGACTGACAATATAAAATTATACGGTAAAGGAATATGCAGGGAAGCAAAAATGGCAGAAGTAAAGAGAAAAATAGAAGGTTTAATATTGTTATAACATATCAAGAAATCCCTTCATAGGCAGATGTTTAGAATCCCATGGCCTTGGTTTACCCCCATAACTCTTCCTTTGGTTAATACAGGTAATCTACAGCGCAAGACCAACAAGGAGGTCTCAATCATGTCAGAAATAAGGTTGATGCAAAAAAGATCACCTCGATAGGTTGAAATCAGCCTCCTTCGGGTCAAAGTATGTCATGTGAGGCATTACTTAAGGGATACAAACCACACCATTTTAGATTGAACCATCTTTCAAATACCTACAGTCACGGAGAATATCTTAATGATACCATGGCAAAGAAGAAACATATCATTAGAGATTGCAAAATTTCTTGCTGAGAGAGCATACCTCTCAGCTCTTCCCAGTGGCAAACTGAAGCATCATATGTATTCAAAGTAGCCATTTCAATCAGTACCTCATGTGCCAAATTTCACTACAACCACAACAGTTGTATTTTTTCTTCTTAACAATGCAAGATAGAAAAAATAAATTAAGTTGCTCAACAAAGGGACATACCAGACAAAAATAATGTGCTCATGCGCCGAGCTTGAACGGGCATCTGCTACTTCCACAGATAAATCTGCAAACCTAATATATGAAACATAGGCATATGTGACTAACATGTGGGTAATCAATTTTTCAAATTCAACACAAGGAGGCTTTCAGTGGGTGATATAGTCCCATCCCAATCACTGTTAATCAGGATTCCATGTACCTTCTTTACTGCATCCAGGAACCTCTTCATATGTGCCCAATCAAGAGATCAAAAGAATGAATAACCTTCTTGGACTTTTGTCAAACACCTTGTTGGTACAGATCTGCACAGACAATCAGAACTTCTAGGGATTAAGTCTAGAGAGGGAGAGAGAGGGGCAGAGAGAGACATTATAAGGAAGAGTTTAGGACAATGGCTACCTGCGTCCATGGGTCAGCTGTGGCTGCGGCCCCCTCTATTCTGCAGTATGAGCTCGTTCAGGAGCAAAGCGAGCAGGACAGCGGGGAGAGGGAGCAGCGGGGAACATGAGCTTGGAATCCAACCTGGCGAACCAGAGGCAGAGTATTATGGCCCGCACGCAGATGGCTAGGAAGACGACGACCTGCAGAAGGGTCTGAAGCTGCTCACCTTGGATTGGCCTCCTCACCGAGGATGAAGATGATGGCGGCGCCATGGAATTCTTCTCGGCGGATCGATCTCCCCTGCGATGTGGACGACGACACCTTTTCCTCCCTGTGATGGGTCGATGCGGTTGCCGGCGCTCGTCTGGTTCCCACGCGCTGAGCTCCGGCTGTTGCTGCCAAGGCGGCCTTGATGGGGAAGAAAAGTACAACCGGCGGCGGCGCAGAGGAGATAGAGGAGGAACCGGTGGAGGCGCAGAGGAGAAGCCGGCCAAGGCACGCGAGGTAGCGGCAGGGCTGGGGGGCGCGAGGCGAGGTGACGGCGGGCTGAGCCTGTTATCACCAGAATCCGACCGAGCCAGAGGTGGGCCGTGATCAAGATTGGCGTGAGGATTATACATGGAGGAAATACGTGGATCGGCCTTTTTTACCAGTTTGGGCTAAACTGCTCATGTATCTGTAACATATTAGATCGCATCTTAGTTTAGAAGTTAGAGTTTTACCCGTGCACGGTTTGGTGCATGCCCACATTAGAAAGTCCCCTGGACTATAAATATGTATCTAGGGTTTATCGAATAAACAACAACCAACGTTCACCACAAACCAATCTCGGCGCATCGCCAACCCCTTCGTCTCAAGGGTTTCTCCGGTAAGCACCATGCTGCCTAGATCGCATCTTGCGATCTAGGCAAGCACGAGCTCTGCCTACGTTGTTCATGCGTTGCTCGTCGTCGAAGCCTTTTTGATGGCGAGCAACGTAGTTATCATAGATGCGTTAGGGTTAGCATTGTTCTTAGTATCATATGCTTGTCGTAGTGCAACCATTGCGCATCTAGCCGTCCTTGTACCTCATCATGGGTGCAGGGCGGCACCCCGCTTGATCGTTATTTAGTAGATCTGATCCGTTACGGTTGCTCCTTGATTCATCAAGGATTAGTTTAACATCTGCAATAGTTAGGCCTTACAAAGGGTTGGAGGATCCAGCGGCGCGTAGGGTATAGTTTGCTGGCCCTAGACAGGATGTTCCGAGGATCAACCTCGTGTTGGTTTTTAGGCCTTGTCTAGGAGTGGCTTACGATCACCGTGCGCGAGCGCGAGGCCCAATCGTGAGTAGGATGATCCGATTATGCGGTGAGAACCCCAAATCGTCGTGGATCTCATATGCTTTATCTTGATCAAGCGAGACCACCATATATTCGGCCACCTTGGACGAATCATGGGTGGATCGGCTCCATGAGCCGATTCACAGGACAACCCGAGAGCCGATCGAGGCTCGTATTTAACGTGTACGTGTGTGCCCTGCAGGAAACTAAGCGAGGCATCATCCACACCTTCCTGACCAGGTATAGGTCAGGTGGCACGCCCTTGCAATTTGCATCGGCGCGCGACCAGGAGGCTTTGCGGGCCGTCGCTCTGAGGGACTAGGGCCAGCCGCAGCCCTAGTTGTTCCCGGCTCTACGGTGTTGACCAGTCACTGCCCGCCGGTGGGTTTCTGACGTCAACACATTCTGGCACGCCCGGTGGGACCATCCTCGACATCCACCACATCGCCATCTACATCGGAGATGGCGGAAGAAACTCCGGTCACCTACGAGGAGCTCAATGGCGAGCTCAAGAAGAAGTATGACGAGGTCAAAGCCTTCCTCGAAGCCGACCTCATCGGCTCTTTCCACAGACCCGCTCCCATGGCATCGGATGGAAGGGGTTCTCACCCGAAGGCGCGCTTGATGGAGTGGATCTATCCACCCCATCGGAAGAACGCACCGTGTCGCCGCGTCGAGAGATCAACTTCATGGTGGCTCATTCTCTGCACCGCCATTCTGAGAGCCTGGTGAATACGTTGGAGCGCGTCGCTCTGCGCGTGATCCAGGAGATCATGAGCCGCCAGTACTCTCCGTCAGGACCAGCTCTAGGGACTCACCAAGGAGAGGTGCCACTCCAGTCCCGTCCACCGCTGCCGTTCGCGTTGGCAGCGCCCGAAGCGCCGAGCTCATCGGCCTACGTCGTCTACAAGATTGGTGGTGACCCCAGTGACTACCAATTCCTACCTGACGCGCCCAAGGAGATCCCGCACGGATACGCATGCGCATATGTGCCAGACTGCAACACCTGGGCACTCTCGAACCAGGTTGCAACAGCGGGGACTTCTGGAACAACTGGAGGAACGTCGGAGGCGGACCCCGAGAAGCAGACGTGGCTAGCTAAATACGCCACCCCGACAAAGCTCCAGAGCCCAGCTCCTGCAGTTGGCTCAGAACCGGAAAAGCAAGCATGGCTGGTTAAGTACACCACCCCGGCGAATCTTCAAGGTTCAGCACCTTCAGCCATCACCGCGGATCAGATTTGTACGATTCTGAAAGATCAGTTCGGCATGATGCCGAAAAGGAAGACGGTCGGCTATACCAAGCCGTACCCCAACGAGTACGAATTGATCCCGCTACCACCCAAATATCGGCTCCTGGACTTCACAAAGTTCGACGGATCGGATGGTTCCAGCTCCATTGAGCATGTGAGCCGATATTTGGCACAGCTGGGCATGATCTCAGCGTCAGACGAGCTGCGCGTGAGGTACTTCTCACAGTCCCTCACAGGATCGGCTTTCGGTTGGTACACGTCGCTGCCACCGAACTCAGTCCAGACTTGGAAGCTGTTGGAGGAACGGTTCCATGAGCAATATCACTCAGAGGCTTCCGAGGCTGGCATTGCCGATTTGGCGCAAGTACGACAGAAGCGCGGGGAAACAGTGTCGGAGTACATCCAGCGCTTCAGGACCATTAGGAACCGATGCTATTCGGTTCACGTAAGCGAAAAGAAGCGATCGAGTTGGCGGTGGTGGGTCTATCATCATCGATCAAGGACGTGGCCTCCCAAGCGGACTACCCTTCATTAGCACACATGGTGCAGAAACTGTCAGCATATGAACAGCGCCACCCAGATGTCTACCAGGACAAGTTCAAGCGCGTGGTTACCATGGTTGACGCGGGCGAAGATGAAGGCGCTACGGGAGAACAAGAGGTCGCAGTGGCTGAGTGGACTCGAGCGGCGAGCCCGATAACTCGCAAATGGGTGAAGCCACCAGGGCCTCCAAGAGGGTTCGACTTCGACGTGACGAAAACCGAGCAGATTTTCGATCTCTTACTCACGGAGAAGCATATAAAGATACCCGAAGGCCACAAGGTCCCTACAATGCAAGAGCTGAACGGAAAGCCATACTGCAAGTGGCATAACACGTTCACCCACACCACCAACGACCGCAGGGTGTGGCGTCGCAGAATCCAAATGGCGATAGAAAATGGGCGACTAATTTTTAACCAGTACGCCATGAAGGTCGACACACACCCCTTCCCCGCCGTCAACATGGTGGAGTTTACCCACCTCGGAGGGTGCCCGCCAGATTTCTCAGCCAACATCAACATGGTAGAGCTTGGACACCCCTCTGAGAAGGGCGGGGATGAGGGCAGCTGCTCTCATAGCAAAGATACAGAGGAGGCCGCTCCATGCCATCGGCTCCGTCAAGATGGCAAGCGCTACGTCACAGAGGGAGAAGTGAAGAACATAAGATATCAACGACCCCTCTCTGATCACCTCCTCAACAAGTACGTGAGTCGGTATGACCAACGCCGGCGACACGGCGACGACGATGAAAGGGATTGTCTGGCCAGAATAGATAGAAGGCATCGTCGGCATAATCACGATGAGGAGCGACAGCAGCGCCACGCCAGGGAGCAAGACGACACGGGCAGGCATTGGGACTGCCCCTTCTTCAGACACTGCTGGGATTCAGGTATGAGCCAATTACCAACAATCGGCAACTGCCCAGAATGCAACCAGAAAAAGAAGGGGGCAGCCAACGTATCTGTGTTCGAGCGCTTAGGGCCTCTCCCACCACACAACAGACGGGCTGAGACCCCTCAGTTAGAAGATCTCGAGGATTCGGAAGACGAGGGGGAAGACGAAGAAGACAGGTACCACCGTCCAAGGTGGTGCCCTGATGGTCTCAGCCATTCACAAAAGCGCAGGGTTCGGCCGATTGCGCGGTCCGGGAGGAAGCCGAAAGGTTATACTTATATACGCCGAGGAAGGCACGACCCGATCTGGTCGCGAAAGTCCCAGAGGACCCTGGATGAGGAGGGGCTGCCGCAAAGAAAAGAGTGGCGCCCCAAGCAGAGGAAAGCCGATGATGAAACATCGGCTGGCACAAACATGGTGCTCGTTCGTCCGGCGAGGTGTGGAGCTCCACGATCACACGATGCACCCGAGGCGGACAACAGCAAGCGTACCAACGTGATAAAGTCAGAGATTGGGCTGGTTTTATCCGCCGGCCTGGACGAGTAGCAAGACTACGTCAATAAGCAAACATGGCGAGGCTGATCCTTGCGATCGGCCCCCTACTGAGCAAGCAACGTGGAGGCCGATTCCAGCAATCGGCCAAAATTATCCTCACCATCTATTTTGCTCGGGATCAACGTTTGACCCAACCAGGGACTACCTGAAGAGCCGATACCATCAATTCTCTTGACAGAATCGGCTCGGGGGGCACCTAGATGGATAAAACACGAGGATATAAGATAATACTATCAAATATGGGGGCCGACACACAAATCGGCCTAAAAAATTTAAATTTTTTTGAGTACAGCCGATGCAGCAGACATCGACTTAAGAATATAAAAGCCGATGCATGGGCATCGACTCAAGAGGATCAATGGAACTGGAGCTGATGATCCTTCCAAAACCTTTCCAAGAGCACGGGCTTCTCGCGTGTAAGCATTCTTACCCTGTTTTAGTGGAAAGCTGGAGTGACTCGGAGGGCAGCTCGCCTTGAAACATCGATGTTCTGGAGAGCCGATTTTTCTGAAATCGGCTAACATGGCCCTACAATGGGGAATCTGACGATGGCTCGTTCGGCTGGTCCACTTTTATCCTCGCCCTGATTAAGGCTCGGGGGGCAACAGACCTGTACCTACCGGAAGGATGGAAGGGTAAATATCGAAGGACCGGCGCGTTGTTATCGGCTCGTTATGCATTGGCAAGGGGGGACAAATCGGCAGAATCATGACGGAGGAAGATCGGCTAAAGGCAAAATCAAACTGGGAAGTTCTTCATTGACAATTCAGAGTTATTACATAAGGAGCTGATTCCTTTCAAAAGAAGACCCTAGGGGCTACATTGCCCCGTCTGCTACTGCTGGCCCTAAGCTAAGACCCTATCTAGGGGCCGTTGCTACCCTCGTCGTCGTCGCCATCATCGCCGTCGTCAGCGCTGCTCCCAGCCGGCTCATCGTCGCTGCTGTAGCGACCGCCGGCAGGACCTTCGTTGTCCTCGTCTTCTTCAGCAGCGTCGTCGTCGTCGCTGTCGAAATCGCTGAGATTGCCGGGCCAGGGGCAGCGGCGCTTGGCCGGCGGTTCGTCGGAGGAATCGTCATCTTCTTCCTCCTCCTCCTGCTCCTCCTCGTCGGAGGAGGGGGTCCCGTCCCAGAGAAGGTGGTCGCCGTCGCTTTCCTCCACCGCTTCCTCATTGGCGAGGAAGCGGAGGTCGCTTTCCCCGTCGATCAGGGACTGGTCGTCCTCTGACCAGGTAGAGAAGTCGTGGCTGAGCTCATCCCCGGCCTCAATGGCGCGGCGGATGCTAGCCGCGTGGGCTTCTTCCGGGTTCCACTCCGGCGTCGGCTCGCGGAAGGGGGAGGACTGCGCAGAAAAATCCGACGAAGAAGAGGACATGGTGGTGGAGGAGGGTACTGGTGCAAAGAGGATGAGGGAGAGATCTACGAGGAGTGGCCGAATAAAAGGGGGTTATATGGTTTAATGCCAAAGCAGTTCCCAAGGACGTGGTGCCTGAACCGTCAAGTCGTGCAGAGAAGGCGAGGAGGCATTACGTCATCATGAAGAAAACTGCGACGGTTCTGCCACGACATGACCCTTCGAAGAATGCAGATGGTTTTGCAATTATCATTATCAAAACCAGGGGGCATGTGTTATCACCAGGATCCGACCGAGCCAGAGGTGGGCCGTGATCAAGATTGGCGTGAGGATTATACATGGAGGAAATACGTGGATCGGCCTTTTTTACCAGTTTGGGCTAAACTGCTCATGTATCCGTAACATATTAGATCGCATCTTAGTTTAGAAGTTAGAGTTTTACCCGTGCACGGTTTGGTGCATGCCCACATTAGAAAGTCCCCCGGACTATAAATATGTATCTAGGGTTTATCGAATAAACAACAACCAACGTTCACCACAAACCAATCTCGGCGCATCGCCAACCCCTTCGTCTCAAGGGTTTCTCCGGTAGCACCATGCTGCCTAGATCGCATCTTGCGATCTAGGCAGCACGAGCCTGCCTACGTTGTTCATGCGTTGCTCGTGCCGAAGCCTTTTTGATGGCGAGCAACGTAGTTATCATAGATGCGTTAGGGTTAGCATTGTTCTTAGTATCATATGTCTGTCGTAGTGCAACCCTTGCGCATCTAGCCGTCCTTGTACCTCATCATGGGTGCAGGGGCGGCACCCCGCTTGATCGTTATTTAGTAGATCTGATCCGTTACGGTTGCTCCTTGATTCATCAAGGATTAGTTTAACATCCGCAATAGTTAGGCCTTACAAAGGGTTGGAGGATCCAGCGGCGCGTAGGGTATAGTTTGCTGGCCCTAGACAGATGTTCCGAGGATCAACCTCGTGTTGGTTTTTAGGCCTTGTCTAGGAGTGGCTTACGATCACCGTGCGCGAGCGCGAGGCCCAATCGTGAGTAGGATGATCCGATTATGCGGTGAGAACCCCAAATCGTCGTGGATCTCATATGCTTTATCTTGATCAGCGGAGACCACCATATATTCGGCCACCTTGGACGAATCATGGGTGGATCGGCTCCATGAGCCGATTCACAGGACAACCCGAGAGCCGATCGAGGCTCGTATTTAACGTGTACGTGTGTGCCCCGCAGAAACCAAGCGAGGCATCATCCACACCTTCCCGACCGGTATAGGTCGGGTGGCACGCCCTTGCAATTTGCATCGGCGCGCGACCGAGGAGGCTTTGCGGGCCGTCGCTCTGAGGGACTGGGGCCAGCCGCAGCCCTAGTTGTTCCCGGCTCTACGGTGTTGACCAGTCACTGCCCGCCGGTGGGTTTCTGACGTCAACAGAGCCGCACGAGGGGGCGGCAAGGTTGGGGCACGAGGCGAGGCGGCGTCGGGGCTGAGGCGTGCGAGGAGGACGGAGGCGGATGGGGATCGATAGGGTTTGTCCTGCGTCGCTGGTTGGCCAGGCGGTTTTGTCTCACGTGGCCCACTTCCTGGACTCGAAATGAGCCGCACGCCTTGCCTGACCGAAGCAAATCTCACCCACAGAGACCGATATGTGGGCCCGAACGATCGTGGGGCATACGAGCAGCCTGAGGCGGGTAGCGCACAGCCAATGCATGTCTTTATCTAGCGGGAGGATCAAGTGGAGAGTGCCCATGTGCTACCACAGCCAACCAGCACGCTCGCTCTGAGCCACAACGGACGGACAAGATTGCATGGATGTGAAGATCCGACGGTCAAGAATCGCAAATCGCTGTGAAACCCCCATGGGGTGGCATCTATTATACCTTTAGATGATACACATCATTTAACCAATTGACAAATATATTTGCAACGTTGCATGGTGCATACAATGATACAAAGTAGAACTTGTTTGGAGAACTTAGAGCATCTCCACCGACGCGTTTCAAATAGTCGTCGGCAGGCGCGTCGGCACTGCTGTATGGGGCCGCCGGCAGTACATCCTCTATTTGGGGACGCTGTTCCACACCGGCGCCCCATAAGGGCCCCAAAACTTATTTTTCTTTTTACAATATTTTAAAACAACATATAAATCATATTTTATTCATACTATATTCCATTATTCATACAATCACACAAATAGTATTTAAATATTCATACAATCACACACACACACTACTTAAATTATTCATATAATCAAACAAATGGAAACTAAATTATTCATACAATCAAACAAATGGAAATTAAATTATTCATACAATCAAACAAATAGAAAAAATCATGCATTGTTGGCGGCTCCTTTCCACGCCCACAGATGCGCAGCTAGATCCACCTGAAGTTGAGCATGAACACCTGCATCTCGAATTTCATGATGCATGTGAAGAAAAGCGGAAAATTCTTGGGGTACATGCTCTACCTCAGCAAGAGGCCCTTGATAATCAAATGGTTGATCATCATGCACAGGTTCGTCGTGCTTGCTCTCAATGATCATATTGTGCATGATCACACAGGCGTTCATCACCTCACACATCTGAGACTCAGACCAAGTGAGAGCTGGATACCTGACAACGGCGAAACGCTGTTGAAACACCCCAAAAGCACGCTCAACATCCTTGCGAGCTGCTTCCTGGCATGTTGCAAAATAAGCGTCCATCTCCAAAGCTGGAGACAGGATTGTCTTCACAAATGTAGCATATGTCGGGTAGATACCATCAGCTAGATATTACCCCTTGTTGTATGCGTGGTTGTTTACCTCAAAGTTCACGGCAGAAGCTTGTTCCTCAGCTAGCTTGGAAAACACCGGAGAACGATGCAGCACGTTCATATCATTGTTTGTTCCTGCCATGCCAAAAATGCATGCCAAATCCAGAGGTCATGGTCTGCCACCGCCTCAAGAATGACACTGCACTCACCAGTATGCCCCTTGTAGATCCCCTGTCAAGAAAAAGGGTAATTCTTCCAGCCCAATGCATGCTGTCAATGCTTCCGAGCATCCCAGGAAACCCTCTTGCTGCATTTTTTTTCTAGGATCCGAGTTGTATCATCTGCCCTTGGTGCTCTCAAATAGTCTTTAGCAAACACCGCTATGACAGCTCGGCAAAACCTGTAGAGAGTCTGTGAACATGTCGACTCCATCATTCGTAGGTAGTCATTGGTTGTATCTAGAGGAGCTCCATATGCAAGACAATGCATTGCAGCAGTTCACTACTGAATTGAGGTGAAGCCCCACAAACATGTGCAATCTTGCTTGGCCATGAATTAGTCGTCGTACTCCCTGACGTCGTAGACAATCTTCATGAACAGATCCTTGTTCATCCTAAACCGGCGCCGAAATTCCTTCGGTGAAGGAGTCGCGTTGTTGTTGAAGTAGTTGGCGTCAAGCAACGTTGCGCCGGCTTGACGATGCCGGTTGATGTTCCTCCTCTTGCTTGGCTTTGAGCCTCCGCGCCGAGGCACGGTGAAGAAAGGATGGCGAACGCGCAACAAACTCATCAGAATCAGCTGCTGCTGTTGCCGCCGGACAGCCTCAGCATTCTGCTCCTCCCTGAACAGTTGTACCATTATCTCGTCGTCGTTCTCCATCGCGGCAATCCGACGAACACCTTGCGGGCGGGGCGGTTGTGCCGCGGTGGCGGCGATCTCTGTTCTGGATGAAACAGCGGCCGCCGGTCGAGGGGGTGGCAGCCATGTCAATGGATGGCGGTTCCTGGACAGGCGGCGGTGTCTATAGCAAGCAGTGGGGGCGCGACGGCGATGGCGACGGTGGCGATGTAGAGGGGTGGGAGTCGGCTCGGGTGTGGGTAGGAGGTGGGGAAAGCGGTGCGTCTGGCTGACAGGCGGAGCCCACGCTCATTTTCTAACGTGCCACGAGGCGCCGACGCGTCCGATCCGCGCCCTCTATGAAGGGGCGGGCACGAGGTTGTCGGCGCTTCTATTGGGCTCGAAAACTAGCCGACGACTTTTATTGCGCACCGGTGCGCTTAAAAACCACGCCGGCCCCAAAACGCTATCGAGGCTGCTATGGGACGCGCCCATTGGAGATGCTCTTACCATATTTATTAGTTGGATAGTTACTTTACCATCCGTTAATGCGTTGACTTCAGGCTAGCTACTACTATGGACATGCACCACCATGCATGCACGTAACTACTTCAGCAATTGATGATTAACTATGATTGATCAAGGTAATCATAGTGCTAGTATCATAGTTAGTATCATGCACATTAATTTCATAAAAATGTTGATGTGGCAACTAATTAAGGAGGAGAGAGGAGATTAGAGTAACATAGGTGGATACTGTATCAGACCATTATAACGCATGTCACGAGAAAAGTTAATGTCACCTGAAGAAATATTAGCTATTGTAGATAGTAGCTTGGAGCGAATCTAGGGCTGTGGTTTAATAGCATACGGTCTAACTGCCTAGCATCAGCTTATAATTCTGTCAATTGATAATTTGTATATAATATTTAAGTATATTACTTACTAATATTTCTATGTTTCAGGGTAGCCTTATTTTGCTATAATCAAACTATATCTTATAGTGTTGCTGAAATGATTATCCTGCAGGTGAATACTTTGAAAATTTAGGACCGAACACAATGGCGAGAATTTAGTTCAATATACTGGAACACCCTAGTGCACGTATCTATTTTTTAATTAAACTGAAAAATATTTTTATATAATTATTGTTTCATATTTCATAATCCTCATTTCTATTTTATATTAAAATAAAATTGGTGTCCATAGACAAACAAAAAATTTGGAGCGGCATACATGTTGCTAAAATCCTAGGTCCGCACTGAACCTTGTAGACGCATCCATAAACAGGTTGCGCTTCTCCCCACGTTATAGAGACGGCCATAAATGGGACGTAGTCATGTACCGGTAGATAACCTGCTCGAGAGAAGAATATTTACCATTAAAAATCTTACCATTTCTACATAGCCATAGCGACCGATTAACAACAATCGCTCTTATCCTATTAAGTAGTTTAAATATAATCCACACCATTCAACCAACTGACGAAAATTGTAATGTTGCATGGTGGATATTAGGTAAAACCTATTTGGATGACTGACCATATATATCTATCAAATTTACACTGCAAGAATAGGTGTGTGATAATCCAGAAGACACACTTTTTTTACTTCCATGAAAATTGCATTTCGCAAGGTTGTCGTTAGTAAGGTTACACCTCGATGAATATACACCGCAAAAACTTTATTTTTAGTCGAATCTTTATCTTCCATAACTTTTTGTTATTATCCACCGGCATGACTATATGGATTATAGTCTTGTACATAGAATTCACAGAGGATTTAGCACTCTCATGCAAATTCAACCTAAACTCGTCGGACCCCTGCGTCAAATGGACAAAAACCAAACGTTATAGCAACTCGTTCCAAGATGCTATCCTAGGGCCAACGAGATCTCATCTGAATGCTACATTTAGTAGGGAAGTTTCCAACACCTTAGCGTGCGCATCTCTTTTGTTCCACACAATATTATACAAAGCTGAATATTATTCTCGGAGCGAGGCGTTACCTAATCATTTATCCTCACATAACCTTATTTTTGTGCCATCCTTAATACAGAACAAACCATATGGAAAATAATTTATTCGTCGCTACTAAGCCAACCCAAAAGTTTGAGTCACCTGGTTTCCAATAAACCTAAGACAACACACATGAGTCTATATACTTTTTTCCTTAGATAAGTTTGTCACACCCCTTCTTAGGTAAGAAGCTTAAAAAGCCGTTTACCTAGGAGGGCTCTCTTCTTGACCTTGTGGTCATGAATCCCGACTCCTCTTTGATCTTTAGGGCGGCACACTAAATTTCATCTTTCCAGTCAACATTTCTTTTTATAGCCATCTCCTTGCAAAAAAATCTTGATCAGAAGCCAAATGATGCAAGACTCCTTTAGGTTACTAGATAAAAGAAAATCATCTATAGTACCATATTAGTTAGGGATAATAGTTTTCCTTTCCAGCTACTTAAGCATTCTCGTACCCTCTCCTTGAAGTCTTTCCATTCAGCATTCACGAGCCTTCTATAATGAATCGGAATTCCTAAATAGATGATTGGAAACTAGCTTTGTCCATAGCAAAAATAACTTAGCATAAAGGATAGCCTCGTCTTGGGTCTCACCAAAGCAAGACAATTCACTTTTCTGAAAATTAATTTTGAGACATGAGAGTCCTTGGGAAGCTAATAAAATAGATTTCATATTTCTTGCCTTTTGCAATGTCATGTTCTATAAAAAGAATTATATCATCAACATATTAAAGAATAGATAGTCCACCATCCATCAGGTCTGAGACTACGCCTTCAATTTAACCATGGGCACACTATTATTATGTCTAACATATCAGCCACTATATCAAATATCGGTGATAATGAATGAGCTTGCATTATCATGTATTATTTATTCATTTTGAAGTATCTACTAACCACTTGGATATCTACACTTCCTTTGAATAAAATGATGAATTAGAGTGCGCCAGTCATTCGAAAAACCTTCCATTTTAAGAGTTTGCTCAAGAAAAGACCACTTAATTTTATCATAAGAGTTTTTAAAGTTAATCTTTACGATTACACCATTCAACTTTTTCTGATGTAACTTATAAACTGTTTCATCCCGAGTAACTACACGTGAAGGATATTCTTTCATGCATGAGACAAACGTACAACATGATCAGCTACCAAGTTTAGCCTAGTAGTTGCGGACCCAACGTAGAAAGTGGCTGTCTCTCCTATCATATTGGTTTTAGGGCATTTTCAACGGGACGACGTAAACAGATACGGAGCGATCATTTGCTCCGCGCGGTCAAAAAATGCGTCTACACCCAGGCCCAGCAGCCCGACGCATACTGACCGCGATGTCCACGGAGACGCAAACGCGACCCATATATGCGTCTCGAATGCGTCTTGGCAGATGCTGCGCGGTGGCACCGTCTGACCGCGTTGGTCGCATCCGGGCCCGATGGGCAGTGACAAAGGGAAGCAAAACAGTTCCTCGTTACTATTGATTAGCCAAAAGGACCATCTATACCTAATAATAAAGGAGCTAAGGTTTCTGCTAAAAAGTTTCGTCAACGCTTTTTTTTGGACCGTTTTGCCCTCCCACCAAAACGCATAATACTGCACAATGCCATAGTACCGGTTAACGTTTCGAAAAAAAAATAAAAAGCCAGAGGTCGCCCCGCCCAGACCAGAGCCCGTCGGGTGCAGATGGATCTCGGCTCGCAACCAACGGCGCGGCTGCCCCCGCGAGACTGAACTCCATGACGCGCAACCCTACGGCGGCGGCGACGAGCCGTGTTAGCAGAGAATCCCGATTAGACCCGTCGAGTTTTCCTTACCTTCTACGGGCCTTTAAATAGAGGATCAAAGATTGCCCTGGCATCAAATCAATCCAAGATAGATCGATTTCGATCTATCAATAGCTAGCGATTCGATGAGAGATCAAGCTCTCATAGGCCCTCCCTTCAATCGCGTCGAAGTTGACGCTCTGCTCTGCCCCCGGCCCCGCCGTCCTCTAGGTGAGATCGAGCGCCGCCTGCCTACCTACTGCAGGCGTTTCGCCGCCGGCGTCCACCACGAGTGCGAGCGAGGCCAGCCAGAGGTCTGATTGTGAGTGGTGACATCCCCATTGATCGATTCTCCTGCCGATGCCACACCTCCACGGACCTGGGGATTTCTATTGGCACGAAAGCCCCCATCTCCTCCGGCTGCACAAACCAGAAGCAACATCTCCGCCCGCAGACACAAGCATCCTCACGAGCGCTAATTTATCTGTCACTTCAAGGCTAGCAAAGATTGTTCTGGGGAGGACCAAGAGTGCCTGGAGAGTGGAGACCAAATGGGTCAGAGGAAAGAAGGGGATCCTGGAGGAGGAAGGAATTTGAGAGGGGAGCACCCTCACGTAGCAACCGAGGACCGAGACGACCTCCACTGCGGTCAGATCGAAGCTCGCAGCAACCAGATCGAAGCTCCCAGCAACCAGATTGACCACCTAGCGGACGAGCTCCATGGAAAGACATGCTGCTAGCTACCTTGGTGGTGCCAGGCACCTGCAACTCCCCTTCTTTTTTCTGTCGGGTGACATGGACAGGATGGAGTGTTGTTGTCCTTCATCAGTCACTTAATTTCCTCCCGTGCTGGAGCAACAAGATGCGTGGCCAAATTTAGCACTTATCAAGAGAAAAATCAGAGTATCATTGTCTTCACAAGTTCACAGCGCATGGCAGATGCTAGATATCAACGCGCACTTTAATCGAAGGGACATAGAGAGGCAATCCGGGCGAGGATTTTGTGGAACCGGCTCCTCTAACGTTGAGGAGCAAAGTCAGGGAAAAGAAGGTGGCAAAGTCAGGGAAACTGTAGCATAATTATCATATTATGTGTTATAAATAATTACTGTAGATGATTACTGTTGATATAAAAAGTTTGAGCTAAATTTTATTGCACCATAATTTTGTCTGTATGTAGTTACTCTAAATGCATATCAAAAATTTGTATTGTTTGAAATAATTTAAGTCCTTTTGGCCTTAATCACATAAATTGAAAGAAGAGAAGTCAGGATACTGTTGCTTACCTGACTTCGCTTTTGCACGTTAGAGGATCCCGTCCCGGATTTTGTACGCATGCAGGCTGCCTAATCCTCTATTGGTTAAGTGGCGAGGACGCCGTTCAGAAGTTGCTTGCGAGGGGCTCTTGCGAGTACCATCTGAGACGTGAATTGCAGGAACGGCAACTGCAGTCGTCCGTAACACCGCCAGGGCTTCAAATCCAAAGAATTCGAGATATTGATGCAATTTCTCCGGAAGATTTAGTGGGAGCAATTGAGAACTTTTTTTTCACAATAAGCAAAGTCTGGCGGTGGAGGATTGGAGCGGTAGAGGACAACAACACGTCAGTCATGGCAAGCCGTGTCAAGAGCCTCTAATTTAAAAAAACATATGTTTAACTTGAAGGGTTAAGAAACACCGGAGCACCATTAGATTGACGTTGTATTGCTACTATCACACAAAAAATAAATATATGCATACTGTTTTCAAGACATGGATAAGGGACAATAGAATAGTTTTTGTGACATATCATGTTTCTTTTCAACACCGGAGCACCATTAGATTGACGTTGTATTGCTACTATCACACAAAAAATAAATATATGCATACTGTTTTCAAGACATGGATAAGGGACAATAGAATAGTTTTTGTGACATATCATGTTTCTTTTCAACTGTTTTTTGCTTTCCTGCGGCAAGAAGTATATGTTTTTTTTTTGTAGAAAGTGGAATGTAAAATAATTTGTTTAAGGGTGTTGAGTATTTTTTTTCTCCCGATGCAACGCACGGGCACTTTTGCTAGTCTTTACTAACATGGTTAGTCGAGTTGACCTAAAACTACGATGACCGTACATACTCGCGGTCGCGGGGCCTACTACGGCCGGGGTTACTCGCTGTCGCGCAACCTATTACTGGCCGCCAGAGTGGCCCGAGGGGCCGGCATGATCATCGGAGTGCATCCGGGTGATGCACTCCTTGTACCGTGCATGACACCGAACAACCTCCTCGTCCTGCCGCCTACGGCGTTAGACGGCCTCGGCCAAAGAAGAGTCCTAGTAGACTCTCTTCGCAGCCGCCTCTGCCTCATCCAGCGCCTGCAGGTCGGCGTGGTAGCGGGCCCTATCCCTAGCCGATGGCGCCACTGCTTCGTCTCTCGCGGCGATGGTCTCATCTAGCTCGCGGTTCTCTTGGTCGACCCGCACCTGCTTTGGTCCCCTCCGCGCTACCGACTCCAGGTCGGAGCACAGGTACGCCCGACTCATGGCGAGCACATCGCTGCGAGCTTGCGCCTCCACTACCAGAGCCTAACGGCGATCGACGTCCCAAGGGAGAATCTCGAACGACGCGAGCAGAGCCCGCTGCTCGGAGTCGTACATGATGAATTCGATGTTTCCGTCCTTGTCATCATCGGCGATGTCGTGCATGACAGCGTCCGCAGGCGGGGCCATCGAGGCCTCGACAATGGAGGAGCCGCCGCAAGGGCAGCACTGCCCGCCGCCAGCTCCGACCGTGCTGCCGCAAGCTCTGCCCGCCGCTGACGTTTCCCTAAAGCTCTAGTGTTAGGGTGACCACGTGCCCTACCGCCTCCGCTGCCGCCACCTCCGCGTCCAGCTGCTCAGCCTAACGGGCGTCCACGGCGAGATGCTCCTTATCGAACGCCTCCGTCGCGCGGAGGGCGGCGAGGTTCGCATCATCCCGGTAGACGTGGCGGGCCATCTCAACAAGGCGAGCCCAAGTGCAGTTGCGCTTGGCCATGGATAAATGCTAGGGTTAGGTTGAGGTGTGCCCATCTTGCCCGCCTGCGTCCACCATGTATAGCCACGGCAGGGCATTCACGTGCCGGTCGTTTCCACACGTGCGAAATGCCGGCGAAACGGTCCAATCTGTTGGCCGTGCGCGGGAACCACCGCCCTCGCGCGGGAACCGGTAATCGCCGGCGGCAGGTCTCAATGGGATGTTAAACCGTCATTACCGAGCTTGACGTGTCAGTGGGAAAAAATGCATCTGCACCGCTGGGATACCCCTGATGCAAACGGTCACCACGCCCTACGGTGTCCGCGGGCCGACGCAAATGGACGCAGGCGGTCAATTTGGGCATCTGTTTTGCGTTGGCCCGCTGGAGATGCCCTTAGTGCTACAAGCCTTGGATGCGGGCATGTGTCGGCCTAGATCTGAGAACAAGACGCTAGATAGAAAGTACGTGAGCAAAAGCGCATATTTGGTGGAACATATGTGTCAACCAACCCGAAGCCCGGACGTTGTGACGCGTTCCCACGGAGAGGGGCAAGTGAAGAAATATTTTGGACACCCGGTGACGTCAAGAGGCCAGCCGTCATAATTTTTGGCCTCATAGGCTCATTTGTGACACGAAAATGCAAAACCGTCACGAGAAATGACTTTCGCTGGCGGATCTCTTAAACTTTGGCCCCATCTCGTCATTGATACTCAAAGGTGTTATGTTGATTGTGCCCTCCTATATTACTATAATATAACATGTGAAAAGAGGACTTTCCCACGGGTGGAAATGACCCCGTTTTTAGCATTATAACAATTAGAACCGTAAATATGAAAATGAATGGCCAGCTATATTTTTAAAACACATAAAGAAGGATGAGACCGGGTGATCCCTTGCTCCTCCCCCCTTTATGTTTAATCTTATAGTTGATTTTGCGATTGTAGTGATAAAAATGATCCAGATATCAATTTGATTACTATAATGGTGCCCCAGTTGGAAGAGAATGGCATTTTCTTTCTCCAATATGCACATGATGCCACTTTTTCTGAATGAAGCTTCTGAAAATGCTAACAATCTTAAATATTATTGTGCTTATTTGAACAAATGTCAGGACTTAAAATTAACTTTCTCAAAAGTGAAGTTTCATGTATTGGTAATTGTTTAGAGGAAAGAAATATTCATGTAGATATTTTTACATGCAACTATGGGTCTTTATCTCCAAATTGCATTGGTTTACCTATAAGTCTAGCTAGGATTTTCAGTAAACACTGAAAGTTAGTAGAAGATAAGAAGGAAAACATACTTGGTTGCTGGCAAGGGAAATGGTTAGACATAGGAGCTAGAATCATCGATCATTCTTGGCACAACATTACTTACCATCCAATTTTAGATGCTCTCCATTAGAAGGTGCAGGTTGGAGTGAGGAAAGGATTTGATGCTCTCAGAGGTAAACTCTTGTGGCAAGAGGATCAGGGCATTACAAAATACGACCTGATGAAATGTGAAACCGTATGGTCTCCAAAAGACTTAGGGGGTCCATGTGTGCCTAATTGAGACTTAATGAACACTAATTTTTTGGAAGTGGGTAGTGAACTTTCAAAATTAAGATGGGGCCTAGCAACATATTTTGAATAAGAAATATCTCCTAAAAGAAACTACATTACAAGGCTCGGATAGAGTTGGAACTTCTCAATTTTGGTCTCAATTGATGAAAGTAAGGCATATTTTATGCTTTTTGTGAGAAAATCGTTGTATCTAAAATAAAATTGGTTTGGGGAAGATATCTAGGTTGGTAATAAATCTGTAGATGGTAAGTTTCCTAGATTATATAACTTTACCTTGAGCAAGAATGTTAAAGTGGATAAAGGTATGTTGCCTAATTGTAAGTGGAAATGGTTAGACATAGGAGCTAGAATCATCATTCTTCGCACATCTTTAATTACCATCCAATGAATGGAATATAGTGCTTGAGGTCATCCAATAAGTAGAACTTAAGGATGGCGATTATAAGGTGCCTAGAATATGAGAAAGAAAGGTTTTTGAGTTAAAACGTTGTATAGTGTCCTGCAATCTAGGCCTCATGAAAAGAATTTCAAATAGATGTGGTCTCTCGGGTTAGCAGCCAAGATTACGATTTTCTTGTGGTTCATATTGTACTCCCTCCGTCCATTAATAGATGTCCGATGGTTCGTCTAAATTTGGGTGTATCTATGCACTAAAGAGCATCTAGATACATTTGAATTTAGACAAACTTTTGACATCAAAAGATGGACATAGGTAGTATTTACTCTAACTACCCACCTAGTTAAGATAACCCATTGTATGACCAGATATTTGAAAGCAAGGGCTTCAGCTTCTCTTTTTGCTCAATAGTGTTTCACTTTGTGAAGTTTTAGTGAACTTTCATAATTTGGTGTGCGATCATCATCATTCATCGAACATGGCGTAAGTGTACGTGGATGGATGGTGCGTTATGGTGCCACGGTGTAGTGAAACCATTACAAGTTTACGTGCAAAGCAGGTTCTTTACATACATCATGTAACTTCACAATCTACTGTAAAACTATTAAATACTCATCCATGCAAAGTATAATCTGAATCATATTTTTTACTCTAACTACCCACCTAGTGAAAAGTCATCTAAGTATCCCTTCTAAAAACTTTGAACCCTCCTTTTCTAGGACCTTCCCATTGGCTAAAGTGTGGGGTGATGATTGAGGATTAAAAAAAATACCAGGACGACGAGGAGGAATGTAGGAGATGGTGTGAAGCGAAGGCTCGACACGATCGTCGATGATTTTCTCCGATATTTACATATCTTTTGGCGTTACATCGATCTAACATACTGGTCTCATCACATAAAACATGTAGAAGGCTCAAATGGGGTAAAACTGTGTTCAAAATTTCCTAGATGTCATATTTGGTAGAATATTAACTAATTGGATAATCTGTGTCAGGAATGTACAACCGTGAGGTAAAAACTGGAATTTATTTTAAAACTGAACCAAAGTCGTATGTAAAAGTGTCAGATGTTTCTTTCGGCGATGTTAATTGTTGATCTGGGTCTAATGCTAATGAAGAGCACCTTTCACGCCGTGAGAACAGTGGGCTAAAGCGGAACACGAAGTCATAAAGCCTTCTCCTCAATCTGGTGTCACAGTTTCTTTCGATCGGAAGCAGCACAGGCGAATGGTGACATGACATGTTTAGGCCTCGTTCGTTTCGTCCCAACCCGGCCGGAATCGCGACGCAAACCCCGTGGGTCAGCCGAGATTGGATCCACCTCGGGTTTAATCCCGGTCTAATCTGATAACGTGTTCGGTTAATACCTGTCGGGGTTGGAACCAACCCGTTTTTCCCCCAAACCCGCCCGTTCCACCGGGTTTTAAAAAATCTTGGTCGCACGCGTGGACAGAAATCCCGAATCGACACAGAGAGAAAAAAACAGAAGCGAATCGACACTTCGTCCCTCACGTCGGTGGCGGCGGCGGCGACGCGAACGGAGGAGCGCCGGCGATCGCTTCGGGACGATGGCGGCCGCCCGACCAACTAGAGAGAGGAGCTGCTCTAGTCCTCGTCGCCCTTCCTCAACGCCCACACCGCCACGGAGCCCGGGCCGAAGACAAGGCGCTCGATCTGGAACCTCCAGATCTCCTGCATCTCCCACTTCGCCGCGTCCGACGCCGGCTGCTAGAAGGTAAGGTCCTCTCCTCCTTCACATACCCTTCCCCTCTTCTCGTACCGTTAGGGCTGCTCGTGTTGGAAGGTCCAGGGCGTCAGCATGTTCGTGCTCTTCGATCTAGGAGATGTTGAGATTGTGTTAGGATCTGGTCTTGAGGTGGTGCACGACGGTGTCATGGATTTTTGATTGTGCCTTGCTAGAGCCGGCAGTGGCTTGCTATTTGCTAATTAGGAGCCAGTTAGATGCAGAGATGTTTCTTTCTTGATTTTGTGATGAACTGGGAAGATGAAAGCTATACCGTGGACTCAATAGGCCATGGAATTTGTGTGTGTTACTTCAAATTAGTCATCAGCATTCAGGTTTATAAGTATATGACATGTGAGTGCCTTTGATTTCATCGATGAACCTTTTGTATTATCCATCGCTTAGAATTTTGCCTTACATCATGCTAAGCAAAGAAAGGAGTACAAATGGTGTACTACCAAACTGACAGAAAAGAAATCGATGGGTAACTTATACATTTCAGAGCAACCTCTTTGCATGTTCTACTAATAAAGTCATAACTGAAAACTTATATTCTCGTCTGTTGGCATCTTGATTTTGTTGTACTTACATGCATAAATCAAAAGCTCTCCATAAGTTTCTCCATATGATCTCACATAGAGGCGGAATGCCAACATTGCGCTACTCCTCACCGTCTCTTCGTTGGTTCCTTTGTCAGGTTAAAAGGATCTTGATTTCTGGTATTTTCTTGTTTTTTCCTCTGTTCAAATTCATCCTTTTAGTTCATATATAAAAGAAAAAAGAAACTTTGTTTTCATGTTTCTGCTATGCTATTTTCATGTTTCAGTTGGGATCCTGCATCATACTCCACACAGCATGTGTCTGCTACGCTATTTTCATGTTTTGTTTTATTCTGAAGCTGTTTTCTCCCTAAGTTGTTAGATTCTATATCAGGATTAATAAATATATAGTTTGCATTCGATCAGCAGGGAAATTATCTTCCTCTTAAGCTTATGATGTCTATTCCAGAAGTGCTAACTCATGTATATGTACCTGCTATTTCTAACCCCGTGTTGTAAATTTCAATTCATCAGGTGTCTAATGCGTCCATGCCACTAAATGGGTTGCCATCCTTCTCAAAATCATCGGAGAGACCAGAGGCGGCAGCCATGGCAGTCCCAGACATGTTCCTCTCGTCCCCCGTGATCAATGAGCCCTACCCTGGTGCCCCGAGCGCCAACAGCAGCGCTATCACGGACACCGGAGAGCAGCAGCGGCAGCAGTCGCGGAAGGCCGGGTGGTGCTGGTCGAGGTCAAGAGCCATCAGGTTTGTTCCCAAGTGCCTTCTCTTTCAAGTTTCAGTCATCTGATCCATTTACACCATACCAGCTACTGTGATCATCATAATTGAACATTGGAGCATTGACCAAGTGCACAAACTGTTCTACGGAAATGCAGGGTACACACGCGATGAACATCTCACAGTGATCGGCAGCAGCAGTCTGCCGGCGTGTGGCCAGAGCAGTACAACATGTCGCAGAACAGCACGTCGCAATCCGGCTCGCCCCAGGGACCCCTGCAGCTCACCATGTCGAGCCAGCGGCGTCGCCAGCGGCAGTACCGTGTTTGCTCCTCGCTGGCTACGAGAAATTGAACAAAACATGCAATTGTAAAGTACACGTTTGTGCCTGTGTGTGATGATGAACTGTTCGAATTTACTCTGTGTATAGAAAAGTCGAAGTGTAATTTTGTAATTTTGTACGCTGATGAATTCGTGTTTAGTGGAAATAGTAATTCATGCATGCTAGTGTGCAATTGTCTACCTTTTCCTGTAAAACCAACCGTACCGTAGCTTCAGCAGGGATTAACCGAACAGCAGAAAGTAGTAGCGTTTTGCGGAAGGGATTAGTGGGGGTATGGGTGGACCGTGGGGGTTCACCCAGATACTCGAGCGAATCAATCCACCAGGGGATTCGACCCCTGTAACCGAACGAGGCCTTAGGGGTGAAAGAAACGGGGAATCTCTTTGCTCGTTTCAAGGTTGTGTCAATTTCGAGGACAAAACCTCAGCGTATCTTCTGTCCACATTGCAACACACTTTCAGTCGCACTCCACTTCCTTGAAACAAAAACCTGAATTTCTTTATGCGATTCCAGTTCCCAAATAATTGTCGCGGAAAATGCTCGAAAAAGTTGCCTTGATATGCCAAAAATTATTGCTTTGTCACGTTGTAAACAAAGATAATCACTGTACACAATCATGGATTTCGCCTTGTCACCATCTGCATGCACTCACAATGTTCACCGTGGTACGAACTGTTCGTACTTGGACATCGACAACTACAAAAATCCATCGTCGGCCGGCCGTCAACAGACATTTCACTCGGCTAGTATGTACACAACAAAACACCTAGCGTGCGCGGCAGGAAGAAACAATCTCATCTGCTTATCGTGGCTCGATGACGGTGATGGAGACGTCGTTGATGGACTGGGGCGAATAGGTGGACTCGGTCCTGGTGGAGAAGGGGATCATGGAGGCCGGGAAGGTCCTGAGCCTGGTGAACATCGGCGGCCTCGCCGGCGCAGGGAGGTTCATGTGGTCGCTTATGAGCATGAGCAGGACGCTGGACATGGTCGGCCGGAGGTCCGGGTCGTCCTGCACGCAGAGGAGGCCGACGTGGTAGCACCGCCACGCCTCCTCCTTGGGGTAGCACCGCCCCAGCGCCGGGTCCATGAACTCCGGTGCCTTGTCTTCAGTCCACAGCTTCCACGCCTGCATACAAAACGAGAAAAATGTTCAGTTTTAACATCCTAGATGAAATTGACAAAGTTTGTGAGAGAGATGGTGCGTACGTCTTGGATGAGGGTCTGTTCGTGCTCCTCCAGGTACAGCGCGCCGTTCCGCTTCCCGCCGAGGATCTCTATCAGCAGCACCCCGAAGCTGAACACGTCGGACTTCACCGAGAAGACGCCGTCCATGACGAACTCCGGCGCCATGTACCCACTGCACCCAAATTTGAGGTCAGTAAACTGGTCCATGGCCGATTATTGGTAGTACACAGCTAATGTATGTGGTTTCTCACTATGTTCCGACGACGCGTCCGGTGTTGACCTCGTTGCACTCGTCCTCGAAGATCTTGGCCATGCCGAAGTCGGAGATCTTGGGGTTCATCTTGTTGTCGAGGAGGACGTTGCTTGCCTTGAGATCCCGGTGAACGACCTTGAGCAGCGAGTCCTCGTGGAGGTAGAGCAGCCCACGGGCGACGCCGAGGATGATGCTGTGCCTCGTCTTCCAGTCCAGCTGCGCGCTCTTGCTAGCGTCTGACAGTCAATTTACATGATCAGATCAGTAACTAATTAACAGGACAAGCATACATAAAAGGTAAAATCACTTGCGTGCGATGCAAACGTACGATTGATTAAAGATCTCGTTGTCCAGCCGAAAAAACAGGGCGGAGCATGTGAGATGCAGGTCCCGGTGCGCATCACCCCATAATTATGCAGCTACTTACAGGCAGGTTACACTCAATCAGCCCGTGAGTTAATGTAATTGGATTGCCGGCATAATTGCACGGTCGACCACTCGACCATCGATCACTAGGCAAGTACTAGTAGTAGCCACTGCACTGACTGGCCCCCATCAACCAAACGAAGGAATTTAATGGCGCGACGCCGCAGGTTTCAACCACCGCGAGCTAAGCTAGCGGAGCTACCAACCGATGGACGAGACGGGGGCGAAAGGGAAGGGAAGGAAAGGAACGCACCGAAGAGGAAGGCGTCGAGGCTGCGGTTGGGGAGGTACTCGTAGACGAGCAGCTTCTCGTCGCGCTCGGCGCACCAGCCCAGCAGCCGCACCAGGTTGCGGTGCTGCAGCTTGGCGATCAGCTCCACCTCGTTCCTGAACTCCGCCGCGCCCTGCCGCGACCGCTCCGACAGCCGCTTCACGGCGATCTCCGAGCCGCCGGCAAGCTCCCCCTTTTCGTTGATTTTTTACATGGCACAGTTGGGTTCAGCATAACTTTTTTTTAGCTAGGAGACCAAATGCAACGTGTGTGTATAGCAACGTACCCTGTAGACAGGGCCGAAGCCGCCCTCGCCGAGCTTGTTGGCCTTGGAGAAGTTGTTGGTGGCGGCGTGGATGGAGGCCAGGTCCATGAGCGGCAGGTCCGAGCTCGACCTGGGCCGCAGGCTCTGGAGCAGCGATTTCCTCACAGCTGAAATCCACCAAGATTTGCATTTTATACCACAGATCATCAAGCTTCCGCTACTTCAACCCTAGCT
The DNA here is from genome assembly GCF_022539505.1 of Lolium rigidum. Lineage (NCBI taxonomy): Eukaryota > Viridiplantae > Streptophyta > Magnoliopsida > Poales > Poaceae > Lolium > Lolium rigidum. The sequence continues at coordinate 277,055,101 of NC_061508.1, forward strand.
AGCTAATACAACCAAGAACACTCACGCCGGAACAGAGCACGTACCGTTGCGCTTCCGCCAGCGCCAGCAGTAGATACAGTAGAAGAGGGTGCAGAAGATGACCACCACCAGCACGGACACCATGATCTTCATCGCGTCCTGGCTCGAGCCCCGCCCTCCTGCACCTGCCTCGTCAGTCCCCGACGGCGCCGGGGACAACGACGACGACGTGCCCGTGGCCATGAGCCGGCGGTGGCCAGCCGGCCACGTCATGGCGCTGCTCCGCTCCGGCAGAAGACCTTTCTCGTACGGACGTACTGGTGTTTGCCGATGATTGATCGCTCGCTCGGAAAGGGGAGAGGAGGAGAAAGACGTGAGAATGCCGAGGATGGGAGTGGGAGTGAGTGAGGCGATGGTGGCTACCTCGATGAAAGGTAGCACTACTAGTAGAGTAGTTGCCAAATGTCTACCTACCAGATCTCCTGCTTTTTTGTTCTTTTAGCACCAGCAGTCGGCGAACGCGTTTGACCCAGCAATAGCTCAGTTATTAGTGAGTTATTATCCTCTGCGTGTGTCACCCACCAAGTGGTTAAATGGCACGTTTGCAATGCAAAGTTTCCTCCTTTCCATTCAGTTACCACCTTAGAGCATCTCTAGCAGAGCCCCTATTTCTCGAACCAAAAACAGTGAGTTCAGTTTCCCGAAAAACAAATTGCGAGCGGATTTAGCCACGGCGCAGAACAGAAACCGAAAACGTGAACCGAACTCGCTGAAATCAAATATCGCGGGAAATCGAAAATCGCAATTGCACTTGATTTCATCCGATCAAGCTGAATTCGTTCATAATTTACAATAATAGGGGGAAAATAGATGCATATTCGACCTACATTATGTACTAGGGGACCTAATTAGACTTGATTTTTAGTCCCCGGAATGACTATAATGTCGCCGGCGGAGGGTTTACGCTCGCCGGCTCTTCCTAGGCGACGATGAGCGTCGCCACCTCGATGGTCGCTGCCTCGGAGGTGCTCCCGCAGGCTAGAGGCGGCTCGTCGGCGTCGTCGTCGTCGTCACCGCACGGGGGCAGCGGTGGGCTGCACGCGCGGGGGCAGTGGTGGGCTGCACGCGCGCTTGGAGGTCCGCCATTAGCTCCGGCCACTTCCCGCCGGCCCGCTTCCACGCGCCGTGGGAGCGCAACCGCCTGGCGCGCTCCGGCGACACCCGGCGGACGACGAGTCGATCTTCCGCCACCGGATCGGCCACCTCCCCTACCCACGCGTCTTGCACGCCCCATTTCAGACGGAGGGGTGGTGGCCGAAGTGGCGGAGCGGCATCGGAGGGGCCGAAATCTCTCGTCGGAGCGGAGGCAGGCGGCAGCGGTGGGAGACGAGCGGAGGAGGGGAGTAGGGTTTACGAACCGAACTCCCCTCCACGACCCCTTTTAATACGGGGCGTCCGCTCGATTTCTCAGGCTCCTGAACTTCGTTTACGGGCCCGCCCATGTTTTCGGGCTCTGTTCTGCGCTCGTTTCGGCCCGAACCGTAAAACCGCCGGAAAAGTTCAGTTCCGGCGGGATTTACGGGCTCTGTTAGAGATGCTCTTAGCAGGTTCCACGAGTTCTCAGATACAGTGAATTCAGATTTACCAACCACTACCATGCCTGTTAGAGCATCTCCAAAAGCATTGCGTTTGCCTCAATTGCTAAATACTGCTACTTTAATAACAAATTAGGCCAAAATAGCATCTCCAAGAGCAGTGGTTCTCACACAAAAATTTAGCAAGGCTTTTATAATTTAGCTCTTAGAGCATGTACAATGATGGAGAAGGCACACCTTCTCTTAGAACTCTATGTTATCTATAGAGGACAAAATATAAGTGATACAATGCATTATCTCTTATTTCATCTCTAATGATAAATGATAATTAATTAAATTTTAGTATAAATTTTTGTTAGTAAAAGAAGGCATATGATACATTGAAGAAAATAGTCTTTTATTATATCGTAACAGATCATCTTAGCTAAGAGAAGACAACCATCTATGTATTCATCATCTCTCCTCCAGCTAAGTAAAAAATCCGATGTGGGAACCGTAACGGTTTACATCACTCCATTGGAATTCCCTTAGTTGCCATATATGCCAATCTAAAGCTAAATGCCTATAATTGTCAAAACTCCCATGGGAGAGGGCAACGACTGAGACATAGCCTTCTGCCCATGCACTCCGCTCGCGTCGTTGTCTTCGGCTACGACACCAACAATGGAGGCCACCGTCAACCACTCAACCTTCCCAAGCCCCCCCCCCCCCCCTCCCGACCCCACGCTCTTCCCTCGTCATCTTCCCGGCACAGGCGCAACCTTCTCTGCCTCGTTGAGCCGGCAAGCCCACCATTGCTGCCCATGATGCTGACTCACACCGCTCAACTACGGACGGCTCCAGTCGACTCGGGACAGATAGAGGGTCTCTTGCATCAAATTCGCCTTTTTCCCACCTCTCGTGGCTTCCTGCGGCGCCTCCTGTCCGAGCAAACCGGCTCTCTCGGACGCGGTTCTCGGGCTCCCACCATTGCACCCGTAGGCTCTCGCATAGTGGGAGGACATGGTCGGCCGTGCAGTTTTGGAAGAACGGGCTGGGGAGAAGAGGAGGGGGAAAGGGAAAAAGCAAGACCCACTTACAAGTGGGTCCCGTGAATTTGGCAATCCAGTTTTGGCAATGCTTGTAAAGCTGAAAAGTTTTTGGTTTACCTCTCTTATTGCTAAAACCACTTTGGCAATCCAAAATTTGGCAATGCTCTTGGAGATGTTTATGTGTAGTAGAATATGTCATGTTCATGATAGAGTAGTCTATCTGTCCTAGTTAAGCTACCATTGAGGGGAAATTCAATTCGGCTCACGGATACATATGGATTTATTGTGTGAAAATAAATATTAAAAAATTTGAATAAAATTTTGCATGTATATCTGGACATTATATGTAGGCACACAAGTTATCGGGAAAAGTAATGTTTTTTGTGTCCCATGTAAAAAAGAAAATTTTCAACATAACTCTTCACATAACATTCTTTTGTCCGTTTTACATGGGGCACGTGTTTTTTTCCCGAAAATTTGTGTGCTAACATAGAATGTCCTGATGTACGCATGATTTTTTTTCTTCAATTTATTAACATTTTTTTATTTCAATTTTTTATGAATTTTTATAATAGGTTCATATGCACGTACCAGCCAAAACACCACCTCCAATAATAAGCTTTTTTATAAAGCCAGCAAGGTCTTTGTGGGATATAAACAGATGACCTGGAGCTGGGGCCTTCTCAATTCCGATTTCCGTGCTTAAAACAGGAAGTAGGAGGTTTCATGAGTTCACAAATGCTAGTTTTAGTAAAATAAAATCCTGAAATGCAGATTTACCAGTCAGTACCATGCATGTTTTTTCTAATCTTGAGATAACTACCATGACTGTTTTTTTAACTGAACTACCATGATTGTTAGTGTGGTATAGAATCCGTCGTGTTCACGATAGTGGAGTCTATCTGTCTAATTAAGCTACTAATGAGCTTTTATAAAGCCAGTCAGGTGTTAGTGGGATATAATGATTAATGAGAGAGATAGGTGCCCCGAGAATATTTTTTTTAAGACAGAGCCACCCGGCATCTGCATACGTCCATGATGCAATGCAACAAGGCCAAAGGGCAAAGCTTATCTACAAGCAGAATACATCACATATAGTCAACAATAGCATAACCATGACAAGATCAGATACAAACACTAGATTCAAGTCCTCCGACACCGTCCATTGCCAGGGTAACTCCGCTTTCTGATGCACAAACCTAAAACATCAATTTTAGTCGGTTTTTTCAGAGAAACAAATAGCAACTACGCACCATTCAAAAAAAAAAAAACAGCTACGCTAATACTACATCATTGCTGACAGATTTTCAAGTCAACTGAATGAAGCTAGATTTATAATCTGATATTCAGCATAACAAAAAAAACATATCTCAGTTTCTGAAGGAGTGTATATCTCAATGCTTTTTGAAGGTCACATGACTGCAACTAAGGAACAGCATGGTCTCCAAGCTGAACGACACACAACAATTTAGGCACAAGTAATACATCCTGGACTGAAATAACACGAGTAGATGAACAACATAAATAGATATGGACTGAATTTTCTTCTTCTATGTACTTGAAGCAGATAGTTACAGGATAACCTGGATAGCGAAGACTCGTTCGGCCAAGACACTAGAAAAACAAAGAACCATCTCTAGTTGATCAATGCAGATTCCAATTCCGATTCCGATTTCCATTACTCTTTACGTGTGCTCCCCTCCGTGCTCCACTCCTTGGTCTAGGTTGAAACACAAGATTTTTCCACAGTTCCAGAAAAGGCGCTGACAGCAGGTTGCGACGTGGAGAACAAGGCTGTACGGCCTAGGCATGGGGCCATCGAGGAAGTGTCCGTCAAACACCTGTGACCAGGTACCGCTGCCCAGATCATATTGCGGTATAGCTCCCCTGCCCACAAGGCCGCCACCTATGGCACTGAGAATGGCAATGGAGTTCCCTTGGACGGATGGTAGGCTCTTGGAGTTGACGGACATGTTCCATGCACCAATGAAGAGAGTTTGGTCGCCGATGCTTGTCAGCGGCATGGTGGGGGCTCCACTCATGAGGTCAGCAACCCGGAGAACCACTAACCGTGAATATCCATTGTTATAGCCAACCAGAAGCAGCTCGGAATTGCATTCTACCAGTGCAGGTGAACTCAACTGCTCGATTGGGCATGTGGCGACCATTTGCGGCTGTCTCACTGACCAAGAGGAGGGGTTGGAGTCATCTGGCGGATCGATGCGTAAGATGCGCGACGGGTGAACACCCCACCCGCCATTCACCACGTAGAGGCTGCCACAGAACGGAAATGCTGTGGACAAGTTCCTTATCGTCCAGCTCGTTGGAGTCCACTGCCGGTCACCTGTGGATGCATAGGCCACACGGTTGAGGCTGCTGAGCGCGAGCATGACGGTGACAGTGCCACGCTGACTGACGGAAACGGCTGCAAAGACAATCCGTAAGCGATCAAAGCCACTGACATAGCATCCCACCTTGGAGAGCTGAGGGAAGATGGAGGAAAGGGGTGGAAACACGACGACGTCTCCAGTGAAGGGGTGTAGAAGACTGATGACACTGCTCTTTTTGTGCTGTAGGAGGAGGAGGCCATCGGGGCAGTCAAGGAAGAGTGGTTTTCGAAGCATGGGAGGCGGACACGAACGAAACTGCCAGTGGAGATGTTGAAGAAGCGGACGTAGCCAAGTAGTGCTGGGTGACCTGGGTGCAGCCCACCGCCTTCCGGAAACATCATCCATCGGCGTGGGTGGAAGCACAGGTCGACCACACCTCGACCACGTGGGCAAGGAGATGCGGCACGCCACTGCGAGCACACCGCACGAAACCGGACGTAGTCCAGCAGGTCGTTGGCGAGTACCCGTTTGGTGATCAAGTCAAGCAGATCCGTGTGCAGTGATGCCCAGGTGGATGTGGCAGGATCAGCGAGGCGACGGGACATGCAATTGCTGTTGCCATCATGGTTGCCTTGCTCCACTTGGTGTCTAGCCATTTTTGCTTTCACATTCGTCATTTCCTGCAAAGAAAAGAACACATGTGAGTTGAATGGTGCTGTGTGTTTGGTAAAATAGTCCGGACAGCTACATGAATAGAAGATTACAGAATGTTTAGGCAACCTGAAGCATCACCATGAGGGATTTTTGAAATCAGCATAACATTGTACTTGTAGTAACTAGATGACTTACAGGGATGCATCTTGGCTTAAGTATTGATCGGACACAGAAATTTCACATTTTCGCAGAACTGCTCTTCACAGATCACAAGATTCATCACACCAAAATTCATAGTTAAAACAGGTTGGTTGAAGATTTAGTTCCTAGCATTATGTTTCCCCTTTACTGATAGTTCAATGCTCTAGACAGTCCATAGTCTCTCTTATTGATTAGTATACTTCAATGTTCACAACAAAAGCGAAACTACATAATTGATTTCCTGCTGCAGATTACTTCCCCAAATACTAAACTTCTGGATGCCTAAGGGCCAAAAAAAGGCCCTCAATCAGTGGCAAAACTCGCTACGAATACCTAAATCAAGAGAAGAACGAATGGGGCGGAGATCCCGGTCAGTGCTCACCGGATCGCAAGTCGCCGTCAACCGACGGGGAATCGCTAGCTCGCCACCGGTTGGAAGGTCAACCCTGGTCTATTCGCCGCCCGGGCGTGGGTCGTGGTTACCGCCGCCGTTGGCCGCCCTTGCTGTCTCTGTGTCTTGTATGTGTGTGTGGATCTGTGGGAGGCAGCTTTTTGTTTTTGAGAGAGAGTGGCAGACTGGTTGAGGGGTTCCGTAGTTGGGCCGGGCCAGCCACTGAATTAGCATGACCTGGGAAGTCGTCTCCTGGCCTGTTTGGGGTACACTATGCAAAACAGGTTCAACAATCTATTTTTCGAATTACCCCCAAAAAATACAAAACCTGGATACATGGATAAACCCTAAACACTAACATGTAAACAATAAATCACAGTTTCTCGCAAAAAATCAAAAAAATATCAATGATGGTATTTTTTTGTAAAAATTTAAATTGTTCTACTAATAATAATCAATAATGGTACAAAGAGGCTCAAAAGTAATAAAAAATACAAATAGGCCCTTAGACGGTTAGACCATCCTTATGTAGAGAAATTATATTTTATTAATTTGATATATATTCCTTACATTGAATATTATTGGGAAGGAAGAAAACTATAAAAGTATGTGGATGTGTACCGTGTATAAGAAAATCTACTCCCTCCAATCCGGCCCCTATCCATATGTGTCAGGGTTTAGTTCAAATTTATACATGTAACTTGAACTACCCCGATGTATATTATAGATCGGAAAGAATAGTTTAGTCTCAGCAAAAGATCACACTTCATCGATTTATTCAACAATGTATATCAGATTAAATAAACTTGAACAATGTAGATCACACTTCATCCATATGTGCCCGTGGCCATGAGCCGGCGGTGGCCAGCGGGCCACGTCATGGCACTGCTCCGCTACGGCAGAAGGACCTTTCTCGTACGGACGTACTGGTGTTTGCCGATGATTGATCGCTCGGAAAGGGGAGAGGAGGAGAAAGACGTGAGAATGGCGAGGACGGGAGTGGGAGTGAGTGAGGCGATGGTGGCTACCTCGATGAAAGGTAACACTACTAGTAGAGTAGTTGCCAAATGTCTACCTACCGGAACTCTGTTTTTTTTTTGTTCTTTCAGCAGTTGCAGTTGGCGGACTCATTTGGCCAAGCAATAGCCCACCAAGTGGTTAAAAGGCACGTTTCAAATGGAAAGTTTCTTCCTTTACATTCGGTTACCAGGTAGTAAAACCGAGCATCCCACCGGGAGCCCCTAAAGGGACACCAAAACGGCCTTTGGGGGCTTAGACCCAAAATCGGTCCTCATTGAAGGCTCCCAAAAGAGGCCTGATAATCCGACTGCCACCCCGTGCCGGCTCCATGGTACGAGCGTCGTAGCGGGAGGGGGGGGGGCACCGGCAACGCGCGGTGAGCGGAAAAAAGCTGGTAGGCCAGTTCTGGCAGCGACATTACACAAAATCTAGCTGAAGTTGATCACGAGGTGCCAACCGAGTTTTCAGCTTTTATAGGCATGCATCAAGAAATCCGTGATGAGCAAATGCATCTTCAATTTCACGATGACCCTGATGGAGTATTCATGGGCGAGGAAAGGAAACGTCACTTGATGTGTGTCTTCACCATTTCAACTAGTATTTTATCTTATTTGTTTGAGTTGTGATAAACTATTTGATTTGGTGTGCGAATAATTTATTTAATTTGCTTCAACCTGGTGTAATAAACGATTCTAGTAATTTATATTTGTTTAAATTTGCTTCAAATTATTTGGGGCTCAATTTGAAAGTCACCTGCAGATTTACCAATCACTAGTTCACTACAATGCCTGTTAGCGTGGAATCTGTCATTTTCACGATAGAGTAGTCTACCTGTACCCATGAAGCTACTAATGAGCTTTTATAAAGTCACTTAGGTCTTGTTGGGACAATTAGAGATAAGTGCACCGATATAATTTTTAAAGAAACACAGAGCCACACGGCCTCTGCATACGTCGATGCAGACGACCATGGTGCAATGCAACGCCTATAGTCAAGTCCTCTGAGGCGCACATCGCCAGGGTATCATCGCCGTCGTCAGGACCAAACCTTAAACATCAACTTTGGGCTAGCTACAGTTTGTTCAGAGAAAACAAAAATAGCAGACACACTAATACATCACTACTGACAGAATCTCCTGCCCACTGAATGAAGCTAGATTCTAATCTGATCCAGCATAGCAACAAAGCACATCTTAGTTTCCGAAGGAGTGTATATCTCTATGCTTCTGAAGGTCACAATATTGTAGCTAACCACAAGCATGAGCTCCAAGCTGACAACACACGACAATTTAGGGGACAGTAATACATCCTGGACTGAAAGAAACACGGCATTGACTATGGCTGAATCTTCGACCTCCTCCATGAGCTAGATGCAGATAAAGCTACGGCATAGCCTCATAGCAAAGACTATTTAAGGTGTAACTGTTAGAAAAGCAAAATACCATCTCAAGTTGATCAGTGAAGATTATGTTTACTCTTACATCTACTCCTCTCAGCGCTTCAGTCCTCATCTTCTATTGGTAGGTCTGCTTTGAAATAGAAGATTGCCCCGCTGTTCCAGAAAAGGCGGTGGCAGCAGGTTGCAACGTGGAGGACAAGGCTGTACGGCCTAGGCATGGGCCCATCGAGGAAGTGTCCGTCAAACACCTGCGACCAGGTACCTCTGCCCAGATCATATTGCGGTATAGCTCCCCTGCCCACAAGGCCACCACCTATGGCATTGAGAATGGCAATGGAGTTCCCTTGGACGGATGGTAGGCTCTTGGCGTTGACAGACATATTCCATGCACCGATAAAGAGGGTTTGGTCACCAATGCTTGTCACTGGCATGGCAGGGCCTCCACGCAGGAGGTCGGCAACCCGGAGAACCACTACCCGTGAGTGTCCATTGTTATAGCCGACCAGAAGCAGCTCGGAGTTGCATTCTACCAGTGCAGGCGAGCTCAACTGCTCGACTGGACAAGTGGCAACCATTTGTGGCGGCCTCTCCGGCCACAAGGAGGGGTTGGAGTCATCTGGCGGATCGATGCGCATGATGCATGATGGATTGGGACCCCACCCACCATTCACCACGTAGAGGCTGCCACGGAACGGCAATGCTGAGACCAGGTGCTTCATCATCCAGCTAGATGGAGTCCACTGTCGGGTCACCAGTGGATGCGTATGCCACGCGGTCGAGGCTGTTGAGCGCGAGCATGATGGTGACAGTGCCACCCAGATTGACGGAAATGGATGAGAAGACCTTCAGTGGGCGGTCAAAGCCACTGACAAAGCATCCCAGCTTGGCCAACTGAGGGAAGATAGAGGAAAGGGGCGGGAACAAGCTGACGTCACAAGTGAAGGGGTGGAGAAGACGGATGGCGGTACTCCTGTTGTGCTGCAGGAGGAGAAGCCCATCAGGGCAGTCAAGCACACAGTAGTTTTCCATGTAGGGGAGGCGGACACGAACGAAGGTGCCAGTGGAGATGTTGAAGAAGCGGACATAGCCAAGTAGTGCAGGGTGGCCTGGGAATAGCCCACCGCCCTCTGGAAACATCATCCACTGACGTGGGTGGAAGCACGGGTCAACCACACCTCGACCGCGAGGAGAATGAGTTTCAACACGCCACCGCAAGCACACCGCACGAAACCGGACGTAGTCCAACAGGTCGCTGGCGAGAACCCGTTTGGCGATCAAGTCGAGCAGATCCGTGTGCAAAGATGCCCAGGTGGATGTGGCAGGATCATCAAGGCAGCGGGATAGGCAATTGCTGTTGCCATCATGGTTGTCATGCTCCACTTGTTGTGTGTCCATTTTTGCTTTCAGATTCGTCATTTCCTGCAAAGAGAAGAAAACCTGTGAGTTGAGTGAGGCTTCATGTTTGATAAAATAGTGTGGACTGCTATATGAGTAGAAGATTACAAAATGTTTAGGCAAGCTAAAATATCAACATGACAGCTTCTCGTACCTTTGAAATGATTATTATATTGTACTTGCAGAGTTCTTGTATGGATGCATCTTGGCTTAATTAAGTATTGGTCGGCCGAAACAATTTCACATGTTTGCGGAACTGCCCTTCACAGATCACAAGATTAATTGTGTTTCCTCTTTACTAATAGCACAATGCTCTAGACTACTCCATAGTGGAGTACTATTGATTAGTACTCCTCAATGTGCATAACAAAAGCGAAAGTTCATAATTGATTTCATGCTGCAGATTACTTCCCCAAATCCTAAACTTCTGGATTCCTAAGGGCCAAAAAAGGCCCTCAATCAGCGGCAATAACTCGCTACGAATACCTAAATCAAGAGAAGAACGAATGGAACGGAGATCCCGGTCAGTGCTCACCGGATCGCAAGTCGCCGTCAACCGATAGGGAACCGCTCGCTCGCCACCGGTTGGAAGGTCAGCCCAGGGCCTATTCGCCGCCTAGCGCGGGCCGTGGTTACCGCCGCCGTTGGCCGCCCTTGCTGCCTCTGTGTCTTGCGTGGGTCTGTGGGCAAGCAGCTTTTGTGGGGGAGAGAGAGAAGAGTGGCAGATCGGTGAGGGTTTGGAAATTGGGCTGGGCCTGACACTCAAATAGCATGAACTAGGATGTCGTCTGCTCGCTTATTTGGGCTACACTAACACCATGCTCGTGGGGCCTCGTTTCCTCTTATCCTTTCCCTATCCTCCTCTAGTTTGAGAGCTCCTTTGATTTATGGGACAAGAAAAACATAGAAAAAAGAAAAGCATAGGAGTGGGTGACTTAGGTGCCTCAAAACCTAAAATTGTTTTAGGTTCGGATTACTCTCCCCAAAGACCGTAGATTTCTCACTTTCGCTTATAAATAGTGTGAGTCCAATAAAGTTTATCAAATGTCCGTAGTTTGCTACCCGGCCGAGGATGAAGTTCAATCAAAGGTTCATGCGGATGCTATTACAAGGATAGGATCCGCATCAACCTATTGAACTACACGGTCCATATTCTTATAATTAGCACAAATCGTATAAACTCGTCAAACAACTATTCTAAGTTCCCAGAGCTCCTTGTACTTGATGGCCTGTTGGAAAACCCACTGGAGGAGATCACTGCAAATGTCATGACTAGTTGAATTATATGGGAAGGTGAGTTTTATTGTTTCAACAAAAAAATTCATGAGGTATGACCTCATGTTTCCTTCCTATAGTATTTGTACTACAAGATTTCTATAGGATTAATTCCTATAGAATATGTTCATATGAACCAATCAAGTTGTGTAGGAACAATTCCTATAGGATCCAAATCCTACACTATTCCTATATAAACCCTATGAATCAAAGGAGCCCTGAGAGTCCATCATTCCGTTCTTGCTCCTCTCCGGCTGCCTCGCTAGCAAGAGATGAAAGGGAGAGGAGGTCGGCTCTGTCATGTACATTTCTATAGTACTAGGTCTAGGTTTTGTCTAGGTTTTGCCTCTATGACATATGTGATATGTAAAGGGGGGTCTAGTCGCTGGCACATGTGAGATGTCGTCGGTGGTGGTGAGGAGGCCCACGGCCC
>NC_061508.1:277066902-277175186 GCF_022539505.1 Lolium rigidum
TTTAGAGAGAATCGGGGATTGAGCAAATGAATCCACAAGTATTCTATTCCATCGATGATCTTGATACTTATACAATGCCAAGGGACGCGAACGGAGAGATGCGTCCGTTCGCAGGGGACATGGAGGCGCAACGTCGGTTGCCAAAGAGCAACCGCATCGCTAATTACAAGTGAGGATTAACCTCTTATTTATCTAATATAAATAAATCCTAACACTCCCCCTAATCCTTGCTTGTCCTTGTGATCGATCATCCTGGGAATAGTCTCTTCCAAAAACCCTGTGGGAAAAATAGAAGAGAAAATACCATATGCCATGAAAAACTCCTTCCGAAAACCCTGTGGGAAAAATAAGGAGAAAATGACATATGTCATCCATGCTTGTACTGATATTGCCTCATTAAAAACCTTTCATGAGAAGGCCGTTAGGAAAACTCACAAAGGAAAAGAGTGCAACATCGAAGATCTGATGATCTTCAACAGGTTATAACTGGGGAGATTTCTCCCCCGGAATCTTGCAAGTCACGAAGCCTCCTCATACCAATTCCATGTACATATTTATGAAATAATGAACTTGGTAGGGACTTGGTAAACAAATCAGCGAGGTTATCACATGACTTTGTTTGCAAAATCTTTATTTCCCCTCCGTTCTGTAGCTCGTGGGGGAAAAATACTTAGGAGCAATATGCTTTGTAATATTGCTCTTAATATAACCTGTCTGCATCTGTACAATACAAGCAGCATTATCTTCATAGATAATGGTGGGCGATTCCAGTGAACCAATCCCACTTGAACCTTGGACAAAGTTCATCATTCTACGAAGCCATACACATTCACGTGATGCTTCATACAAAGCGATTATTTCAGAATGATTCGTGGACGTAGCCACCAAAGTTTTCTTTGTCGACTTCCAAGAGAAGGATGTACCTCCATGTAAGAAGACAAATCCAGTCTGCGATCTGGCATTATGGGGATCTGATAAGTATCCAGCATCGCAATACCCCACCATGGTCCTCTCTTGATTTTTCTGATAGAACAAACCAAGATCTTTGGTGCCCTGAAGATATCTTAGAATATTCTTCACACCAACCCAATGCCTTTTTGTAGGCGATGCGCTGTATCTAGCCAACAAGTTTACTGCAAACGATATATCAGGTCTCGTGCAGTTTGCTAGATACATCAGTGCTCCAATTGCACTTAGATATGGGAACTCTGGACCCAATATCTCCTCATCGTCATCCTTAGGTCTAAAAGGGTCTTTGTCTCTTTCAAGAGACCTAACAACCATAGGTGTCTTGGACGGGTATGCTTTATCCATATTGAATTTCTCCAATATCTTTTGGATATAAGCAGACTGATGAACCAATATTCCAGAAGAAATATGTTCAAGTTGTAAACCGAGACAAAACTTGGTTTTACCCAAATCTTTCATCTCAAATTCCGTCTTCAGGTGATTACTAGCCTCATGTATCTCTTTTGTAGTACCAATGATATTCAAATCATCCACATACACAGAGATTATACAAAATCCATCAGTCGATTTCTTGATGAATACGCATGGGCAATCCCTGTTATTCAAGTATCCCTTTTGCAAAAGGAACTCGCTTAGTCGGTTGTACCACATTCTGCCCGACTGTTTCAAGCCATATAACGACTTTCGTAGCTTTACGCAATACATTTTGCGGTCAGCCTTCAGATTCAGAATCTTCATTCCCTCGGGAACTTTTATGTGGATATCTAGGGACCCATATAAATATGCGGTCACCACATCCATCAATTGGATATACAAATTCATTTGCACTGCCAGAGATATCAAGTATCGGAACGTGATTCCACTCATCACAGGAGAATATGTTTCATCGTAATCGATGCCAGGTTTCTGTGTAAAACCTTGTGCTACAAGCCTCGCTTTATATCTCACCACTTCATTGTTTTCGTTCCTCTTTCGAACAAAAACCCATTTCGCCCCAACGGGGGAAACGTGATGCGGAGTAGGTATTACTGCAGTAAATACCCCTCTCTTGGTAAGCGAGCGCAATTCATCCTCAATTGCAGCCATCCATTTGGGCCAGTCCGAGCGTTTCATACACTCTGCCATGGTCTTAGGTTCATGGTCCAATGCCGAGGTCATTTGCAATTTTTGAGGAGAAAAATATGTCGACATTTGTAGACTTTACTGTTGAATGATTCTCCTGTTTCAACATAGTTTATGGAAATCTCTTCAATACCTTCAGATTCATCGTGATTTCCCTCAACGACAGAATCGAGGTGTTCCGATATCCCAGCACCAATATTTGTGTGCGCACTTGTGCTGGGCCCTGGATGATGAACATCCTTCAGGTGTCTTTCTTCAACACTAGGTTGAACGTCAACTTGTGGTTGACCTACATTTACTGTTTGAGGGGTCCTCATGTCCCGCGGACGCTTCTTAGAAGCCTTGTCCTTTTTGTCCAGATTTCTCCCCCTCTTGGGCGGTTGAGTGGTCTTAGGTATCTCAACTCTCTCTGGGACATTCATAGCGGGAACATAGGATTTAGTGACACCTTTATAATCAGTAAATGCATCTGGCAGATTATTCGCAATATTTTGCAAATTGATGACCCTCCGAACTTCCAGTTCAGATTCATTAGTACGTGGATCCATAGATTGGATGCCTTCAACATTCCAATCTATCTCCCGGCATGCATTGTGGTTCTCTTCTCCCCCTAATGCCGGGAAATTATCCTCATCGAAGATACAATCAGCGTACCGGGCTGTAAAGAGATCCCCGTTAGGGGCTCCAGGTACTTTATAATCGACGGAGAATTGTACCCCACATAGATACCCATCTTTCTATGTGGTCCCATCGATGTACGCTGAGGTGGTGATATCGGTACGTACACAGCACAACCGAATCTTCGAAGGTGGGAAATACTTGGTTGATTACCACGTACTAAGCTGCAACGGGGAGGCCGTATGATATGCAGTTGGTCGAATTTGTATCAATTCCGCGGCATGTAACACCGCATGACCCCAACATGAAGTTGGGAGATTACAATTCTGTAGGAGTGGTCTTGCTATCAACTTTATCCTCTTGATAAGTGATTCCGCGAGACCATTTTGTGTGTGTACATATGGTACAGAATGCTCCACAGTTATGCCCAAAGCTAGGCAGTAATCATTGAATGCTCGTGAACTAAATTCAGCAGCATTATCCATTCTGATGGATTTTATCCTGTGTTCAGGATGGTTAGCTCTCAGTTTTATGATCTGAGTGATCAGCTTTGCAAAAGCATGGTTCCTTGTCGATATGAGACACACACTAGACCATCTTGTAGATGCATCAATGAGCACCATAAAGTATCTGAATGGTCCCGATAACGGTTGGATTGGACCACATATATCTCCTTGAATGCGTTCAAGGAAATTCAGTGACTCACTTTTGACCTTCAGGTATGAGGGTTTAGTGATTAATTTCCCAGTTGCACATGCAGTGCATACAAAATCCGAGGATTTGGGGAAATTACCAGCCGTTACGTTGTGTCCAATAGAACCATCAATAATTTTCCTCATCATCCCCACACCAGGATGACCCAGGCGATCATGCCATATCTTGAACTTGTCAAGATTTTGGAAAATTATTTTATACGCCAAATGTGGCTCGGCTTTATGTATGTGTAATACAATCCAGAAGATAGAGTAGGAAGTTTCTCAAGGGTCTTCCTTTCGGAACCCTTTTTCTGAGTTATGAGTAGGCTTTCAACCTCATCCTCTTCATGAGTTTCGATGTGGTAGCCATTACTCCGGATATCCTTAAAACTCAGCAATGTACGAGTTGAATCCGGATACAGTAATGCTTCCTGGATCATAAGTCTCGTACCATTTGGGAGTGTGAATGTGGCTCGACCCGAGCCAACAATGACGGTGTCGCGACCACCTATTGTCATGACACTCCCCTTACTCTTTTTCGGAGTTTGGAAGTATTTAACTTCCCTTAAAATAGTGTTAGAGGCACCACTTGTCCGCTAAACAAAATTCCTCCTCCATTGGATCTTTCGGAAGATTTCTATAGAGTAAAGAGAATAAAATCATTATTTTATCCAATCTCATATAGAATACACATACATATTATGTATGTCTGCACACATATTACAATACATTATGTTCCACAACATAATTATTACAATACCATATGTCTTATGACATATTTTACACACAATATATTTAAGGACATCATCACACAATACTTATGACGTTATGTGGAGATTAAAGTTGGTCTCCATATATGTCACTAGTAGAAGTGAAATCCACTAGCATGTCGTTGACATCAAGTGTAGGTCCTTCCTTTTGCTGAGCATGATCCTGGTTCTCCACGTTCTCCTGAACATCGTTCGGAGGAACACTTTGGGAACTCTCGATCATCGGGCCAGTGAAGTGAGCTTCGTACTGGTGTCCTTGAGGTTTCTTGCCCTTGATGGATTGTTGATACAGCGACACCAAATGCCTAGAAGTCTTACACTTGCTGGCAATATGGGTGTTACAACCACATCGGTAACAATTGGTAGAATTGTTACTCTTGTCATTTCTCTTGAAATGATTATTGCTCCTTCGGACTCCACTTGCTATTCGGTTCTCATTACGCTTCCACTTTCCTTTAGACCTCTTATGGTTCCTCCTTGAGCCACGGGAGTTCTGAGCATTGTAAGAATTGAAATGTGCTTCACGCAACGACAATGTTCCTGTTGGACGGGAAATATTATTCTTATCGAGAATTTCATTGTGCTTTTCTGCCTGAAGGAGTGCATATATCAATTCAGAATGCTTCTTATACTTTTGGTTACGATGCTGTTCAGCAATTAACCTCATATTAGGATGGAAAGTGGAGAGCGTCTTCTCAATGAGATCGTCATCCGAAACTGCACTGTTGCAGAATCTCAACTTAGAGTTGATTTGATGCACGGCGGAGTTGTATGCAGCAACGGACTTAAAATCCTGAAAACGGATAAGTGCCCATTGTCTTTGCGCTTCAGGCAACATCACCGATCTCTGTTGATCATAGCGCTCCTTTAAGGAGTCCCACAGTGATAGAGGGTTTTCCTCCATCATATACTCATCTTTCAGAGCAGGATCAAGGTGGTGCCGAATGAAGTGCAAAGAAGCATACTTTGCCGGTTCTGGTATAGCAGGAGCTCCTTGAGCAGGTGTGGTTATAGTGCTGATCAGATTCCTGGCCGCCAAGTTAATCTTGACATCCATGGCCCAGGTCAGATAGTTTCTGCCATCAACGGCAAGCTCAGCAAATTCTTTCTTGGATATGTGGTCCATACCCTGCATGAAAAATATCATGCCCATTAATTTACCAACAAGTAAATTAATTGTGTGTAAATATCATGCTTGATTCATATAAAGGTCTAGGAAAAGCCTACACGACCCATCATATGACTTTCTACAAATAGATAATCACCATAAAATGGTGTAGATCATATTTGTAGGACACATGGAGGTAGTCACTACCTTGTAGTGTAGACCTCGGATACATGTGTACTTCCACTTTTGCTTAAAACACAAGTAGGTAGTCACTACAAAGTAGTGTAGACCTAACTCTTATGGTGCAACCTTGTGTTCTTAAAACACATTGAAGGTAGTCGCCACATGATGGCGTAGACCTCACGATTGCGAATAAAGTTATTCATCCATAAGTTGCGTGCAAATGTGAAAATTGTCATATTATCTTATCAAGCATAGTCAACATAGGGCAATTATGAAATTGCAAACCATCATATGTTGACATTAAAATGTGCAGACAATACATAGTCATTGCTAGAAAATACTAACAAACACATATATACAAAAACTGAACAGCTGAAAAAGCTAAACAGAAAAGAGAAAACGAAAAGTTCTAACATACTGGGCCAAATTTTCAGCCCAATACGGTGGTTCTGGCCACCATTTTTCGTTTCTGCTTTTTTTTTTTCAGGCCGGCCGAATGATCATGGGCCGTGGCCCGTCAGGCTGGGCGGCCGTTCGGCCCAGCCCCACACCGACAGGCGAGCGGATAAGGGTGGGGGGGCGACGGTTCCGTCCTCGACAGCAACCGCCCCCCGTCGTTCTCCCCCGGCGGCAGCAGCCAGCGCCGCCACCAACTCCACTCGCCCTAGCCGCCGTCTTCAACGGCGAGCGGCCGCAGCCGACGGTGCGCCGTCCTCCTCCTCGGACGAGGACCCTCCAGGGAGGTGCGTCCCGGGTGCCACGCCATTGGAGTGGCCGTTGGAGAGGCCGAGCCTCACCGGGCTCCACTCCCCCGACCGTCGGCCGGCGCGGCTCGCCTGGAGCACGGCGCGAGGCACGATGAAGCGTAGACGGCGTGGTGGAGGCGGTGCAGCAGCGGCGGAGCCTCCCGCATCGTTGTCGAGGACGGCATCCCGCGCGGCTGCCGGCGCGCGGAGAGACGGATCGAGCCTCGACCGGGCGGGCTCGGCGGTCGCGAGTTCGTGCGCCGGAGTTGGAGACGGCAGGTCGGGCGACGCAGCGACGCGACGACGCCTCGGGCACCTCAGGTTCGGCCTCCTCCTCAACGTGGATCCCCTGCTGTGCAAGCACAGGGCAGGCCCAGCCGTGCACCGGGCAAGGCGAGGGCGGAGGCGGAGCGGCGAGGGCCGGGTCGTCGACGTCCATGTCGTCGCTGGCCGGTTCCATCTCCTCGTCGGCGAAGAGGTTGTGCGCTGCTGGTCCGGCGAGGATCCACGCCGGCGGCGGCTGTGCCTCCGGTATCACCAATGGGGCGGGTGGGACGGCTTGGGCGTTTGATGGCCTTGCGCCATCACCACCTCTGCGACCACGACGAGGGCCATGGCGGCGACCTCCGTACCAGCGGAAGCCGTAGCGGTGGCGCTCGTTCCGGCGGAAGACCTGGCGACGGCCACCGAGGTGTCGAAGGCGCTGCATATGGCGGTTGTGGCGGCGAAGTCCACCAGCACCATGGCGGCGGCGCGCGACGAGGCGGCTCCGGCGACTTTCCTGGCGAAGAAGACGCAGGAGGAAACCAATGAAACCTCCTGCAGGCATTTTCTCACCTTTTTGTTGTTCTTGGTCCTTCTCCGGCGATCGCCGGAGTTTCGGCTGTTTGCTCTCGGTAGAGTCGTGCTGATAACGTGTTTAGAGAGAATCGGGGATTGAGCAAATGAATCCACAAGTATTCTATTCCATCGATGATCTTGATACTTATACAATGCCAAGGGACGCGAACGGAGAGATGCGTCCGTTCGCAGGGGACATGGAGGCGCAACGTCAGTTGCCAAAGAGCAACCGCATCGCTAATTACAAGTGAGGATTAACCTCTTATTTATCTAATATAAATAAATCCTAACAGGATCCATGGGCAGTTAGGCCAAAAACGGGGACGTGTGGCGCGTGATGGAGCCGGGGGATGAGGCGGCCGATCCCCCGGGTGATCGGTAGCGTTTTCCATAAAATATGTGTCGTATTGATTTCCTGCAAGCCCACGATATTAACCATGAGAATATAAAATAGGCATTTGTCTCTTCAACATAAGTAGATAGTTTATTACAGGACTCACATCGTTAGACCGGCGGCGGCCGTGGCACTGGTGGCCACCGCTTCTTCCGCGCGCCCGAGGCCATTGCGCCCACCGCCTGTGTTTTGGAGCAGCAATGATGGCCACAGCTTCTTTCGGAGCGGCGCATGTACGTGAAGGTGGAGATGGCCCGGCAGTTCGCAGAGGCTGGCGTGTCTCTGTCCTGGCCGGATATCCACCTGCCTAGCATTTTTTCGATAAAAGGAATATATTAATATAAAAAGATACTCGAATTACGTCCAGAACTACCTTAGCGACGACGTGTTGGATTGATCATGTCAGGTTAAGATACATCGGGGTTCTGCTTATACAGTATAAAAGAGATATTTTCAGAAACACTTAACGTTAAGAAGAAAGAGGGCCCACGGGACCAACGCCCGGGCTGACCTTTTCACGACGTGACTTATCTCTAAACGCCACGATCGGGGGCGTCGCTAACCAACCAATGGTTCGCGCGCCCCCTGTTGCATGCGCACATAAAGGTGTGGCCCCCGGTGGCTACGATCTCATCGCGTTAGTCGCCTAGTCTCGCTGCTCCCAGATATTCCTAGGGTTCGCACCGATCGCGAGTCCGCGCACAAGCAACGGAAGGCTGGAACCTCGCCGCTCCGTTCCAGGCGGTGCGAGTGGCGGCAGGGGATCGAGGAGGATCCCCGAGATCGTCATCGACCACAAGTTCGTCATCAACACCGGCACACCAAGCACGCCTCACGCGAGCGCCGATGGGAATCAGCCAATGCCCCGTAATGCATCTCTAAACCTCTCTGATTATGATCATTAGGTGTTCTAGTGGCTATTGTTCACGATCTGGTGTTATTCTTGAAGTATTAGGCCTAACAATGGTATCAGACGCCTAGTATTGCTAGCACTAGAACCCTACATGTGATCCGAGATCACGATTACGTATAAAGATCCTATTTTTTAGGCTGTTTATGTTGAGATCATTGCTTAGCCTCGGATTAGCCACCGATTTGAATGATTAGACATTTTATTGCTTCCTGCGCAGATGCACTCTTAATGTTTGAGATCAAATTTGATTAACAATTTTATTAGTTAGTTACTTTTTGGTCGAAAGTAAGTCATCTGCATAGCAATTAGATGCCAAAATTATGACCCGAAACCCTAGCCGAAATCCCCAAATATGCTTCGCATTATGAATACAAGATCATGAGTTTTGGGGACTCACCGTGGAAGCCGCCGGGTCGCTGCCTATCCCTCCCGGGGCCGTCGGAGCAGCCTCTGCTCCGGCGAGGGCAGTGATCCCGCGCCGCCGTTCCTCCCGAACGGAGCAGCGTGGCGGATGGACGCGCCGCATAGGTGCGGAATGGACGCGCGTCGCTGGCCGTCGTGCCACCCGATGCGCGTCGTCAGCCGAGACGGATCTTTGCCCGAGCGACATCTCAGAACGGCCGCCGGCTCGGCCGGGCGGTATCGCGCAGGGAGGACGGACGAAACGTCCACAGCGCCGCCGTGCCACCCGTCGTGGCCGTCGTCGCATCGTGGCCTGTGCCGCCTCCGCGCCGCCCGCAGGAAAAGCGGCGCCGGCAGCGCTGCGCCGACGAGGAGCGCGCGGGACTTGGTCCGAGCGCACGCTTCTCGCACGAGCACCGCCACCGCGCCCGGCATGGAGCAAGGAGGAGGGCGGCCGCCGCTCGCGGTCGGCCCTCCTGTCTCGTCAGCGGAAAAATCGGGGGAGGACGAGAAAATGTTTTAGGTTAGGGTTTCGGGCCCGTGGCGTTTTGTTCCGGCCCCGGATGATCTTGGCCGTCCGATCCACCGGACGGTCCAGGATCAAGCGAGCAGCGGACGGGCTGCAGGGTCCTTTTGGGCTGCATCGAGAGTGGGCTGCCGGCCCAGGTTGTTGATGATCGAGTGTTTTACGGGCCGGCGACTTTCTCGTTTTCTTTTATGTTTTTCGAGTACTTTTATGTTAATACCTCATGTTTTATGCACTGTAATAAACAGAAAATAATTGCCTAAAATAATGTGATCAGAAAACATGCTACTTATTCTGAACAGAAATGAACCAACGAGATTTTTTGTTTAGAGTATTAAGTATGTTTTAATGTTGAATAATCAAATTAAACATTAAATATGTTGTTCCTTAAATGCTTAATGTTGATGTTTAATTTTGAGAATGTCATGGCTGCAAAAACAACTCTGACCAACGTTGTGTTATTTCGCAAGTCAAACCCCTAATGTTGTTCTAATTCATGTCATTTCTGCCCAACGGTGTTTGACATAGAATAAGAATTTTATGGCATGTTTATTTTATATTCATGCAATTTTACTTATGTATGTCCATGTCAATTTTCAGCTTCCACGTAGCGATGCGTTATGATGCTCGTCAGAGCGGTTGACCTAGGCAAGCAACCTTCCTCGTTGGAAGAACTCTATTGAGCTTATGTTTGGCTTTCAACGAGTTTGGATTATGCCTTAAGTGGAGGATAAGCTCGTGGCACCCGCCTGCTGTGCTACGGGGTATGATGAACTAAAAGAAAACTTATGACTCCAAGATGCGTAGTGGACAAATCCAATCACGTTGCAATGCTCGTGATGAATTCTTCCATTTCACCTCGAGATTATTGGGGCTCTCCCCAAGAAAGATACTCGCTAAGGAATTTATGGAAGCCTTGGAGGAGCAATTCAAAGGCTCGAAAAGGTTTATGCCTGCATGAGCTTTTTCACAAGCTACTTGGCAAGTATAAAAATGATGGTGATGTTAGGGACACATACCGAGAATGATAAATGCTTCAAATAAACTGAAGCACCTAAAGTGTGAGCTCAGTGACAACCTCCTTATCATCATGATCTTGGAGTCCCTCCCTGAAGAGTTCGATCAGCTCAAGATCAACTACAATTCCATGAAGGAGAAGTGGACACTTGCCGAGATATCCCCTCGGATTGTCCAGGAAGAAGTAAAGAATGATGAGGCAGTAACAAGGATCGGCTTTTCATGTTGCATCCTCAAAGAGAAAGCATGACGGGTCGGGCCCTTCAAAGTCGCCAAAGAAAACCTTCAAGAAGGAAATGCCAAAGTTTAAAGGAAAGGAAAAGGAAAAGGATAATGGACGAGTCTTCGAGCCCACCGATAATGTGTGCTTCTTTTGTAAGAAGGAAGGCCATTACGTAAAAGGACCTGTCATGAATACCTCAAGTGGATGATGAAGAAAGTGTACGGATGAAATCACTTTTGTTGATGAAATGTTATATACTTGATTTCTCTTGTACATCATGGTGGATTGATTCCAAGGTAAGCTCCGCTCACGTTGCTAATTCTATGCAGGGATTAAATATGATCCAAACCGTAACAAGCGGGGCAAGACGACTTAGAGTTGCAAATGGAGTTGAAGTTGATGTTGAAGCCGTTGGGTCACTCACCTTGGAGCTCCACACCGGCTTTCACCTTCATTTAAATAATGTTCTTTATGTACCTACTTTAAGTAGGAATTTGATTTCAGTTTCTTGTCTCGATGATAACATGTTTGAGTGCAAGTTTGGTAACAAACAATTTGTTTTAAATTATTGTAATAAAGATGTTGGCCTCGGTGTCGACGAGGCAAACTATATATGTTATCTATGAATGATTATGTTTTGCATGTGAGTAATGTTTCAAATGTTGAGAAGAAATGGAAGGGTACTAGCACTTCTTCGAAATTGTGGCACTATCGTTTAGGCCACATTTCGAGGGGAGAATGGAAAGACTTATTAAAAATGATGTACTCCTCCCATTAGACTTCTCTCGATGCGGACAAATGTGTTGATTGCATCAAAGGTAAATATGCAAAAACAATTAAGAAAGGAGCGGTAAGAGCCACGCAGTGTCCTCGAACTCATACATACCGACATATGCGACCTCTTAATGTTAAGTCTATAGATGGTTTTGATTCGTTCATCACCTTCACGACGACTTTTCCCGTTATGGGTACATTTACCCTATACGTGATCGATCGGAAGCTTTGGACAAATTTAAAGTGTTCAAAGCCGAAGTTGAGAACCAAGCCGAATGCAAAAATTAAAGTTGTACGATCTGATCGCGGGAGAGTATTACGGTAGGCACGCTCCTTGTGGGCAAATTCCTAGCGAGAATGGAATTGTTGCCCATTATTCAATGCCTGGTGAACCTCAACAAAATGGTGTGGCTGAGCGCCGCAATCGCACGCTTTTGGATATGGTGCGTAGCATGCTCAGCTCATGCAAGTTTGCCGGTAAGCCCATGGATGGAGGCATTGAAGGCTGCACATTATTTTAAATCTTGCTCCCACTAAGTCAGCACCGAACACACCTCACGAGATGTGGACGGGAAAGAAACCGAGCTTGAACTATTTACGTGTGTGGGGCTGTCCCCGCTGAAGCTAGAATTTTCAATCCACAACTTAAGAAGTTAGACCCAAAAGCGGTTAGTTGTTTCTTCAGTTCGATACCCGCACAGGGGAAAGGGATATCGTTTCTATTGCCCGATGTCATACCACTAAGTATGTGGAGACCCGAAGCGGTATTTTTTGAGGATAATGAAGTTAATGAAATAAGGAAGATCGATCTTGAGGAAAAGCGGGTGTGTGCTCCATCCCGATTATCAAAAAGGTCGTTCTACCAATGCGGTAGGAGAATCACTTCTAATGTTGAGATCGAACCTCCACGCTTCGGTCCTCAACTCCGATGGTGATCCTGAAACTAATGATAACGCAAATCCAAGGTGAAGAAAATCACCAGTCGGATAATGAAGAAGATCCTCATAATAATAATGCCCCTCCACCACCATCGCCTATGAGAAGATCACATCGAGAAAGAAGAAAAGCCATCTCAGATGATTATATCACCTACATGAGTGAGGATGTAGATGATATAGGAAAGGTGGAGGATCCAACCTCATACAAGGAGGCCATTAAGAGTTTGAATTCGCCTAAGTGGCAAATCGCCATGGAAGACAGAGTTGAAATCTATGAGCTCAAATGATGTTTGGGACCTAGTAGAAGTTCCTAATGACGCCAAAAGAGTAAGCTCCAAATGGATCTACAAAACTAAGTACGACCCCCAAAGGGAACATCGAAAGGTTCAAAGCTAGACTTGTGGCAAAAGGTTTCACACGAGAGAGAAGGAATCGATTATAATGAGACTTTCTCTCTGTGTCATCTAAAGATTCTTTTAGGATCGTCATGGCTCGGTAGCTCATTTCGACCTAGAATTGCATCAAATGGACGTTAAGACGGCATTTCTAAATGGCGACCTTGATGAAGACGTGTACATGACTCAGCCGAAGGTTTTGTTGTGGAAGGAAAGGAACATTTAGCATGTCGTCTACGAAGAAATCCATCTATGGCTTGAAGCAAGCTTCAAGGCATAGTGGTACCTCAAGTTCGATAAGATTATTAGAACTTTTAGTTTTACCAGAAAATGTTAAGGACAAGCTGCATTTATGTTAAGTTTAAGGGCAGATGAGGTTCACAATATTAGTCACCGTATGTGGATGACATATTATTGGCCTGCAAGGATAAGGATATGCTCGCACGAGACCAAGAATTTTCTCGTCTTCCAATTTTGATATGAAAGATCTCGGTGAAGCTTCATATGTCCTCGGCATTGAGATTCATCGAGATAGGTCTAAAGGTGTGTTGGGACTATCACAAAAGGCATACTTTGACGAGTACTAAAGAAATTCAATATGCATAAGTGCTCGTCTCACCTGCCCTCAGGTAGTCAAGGGCGTATAAGTTTGGGACATTTCAATGTCCGAGGAACCAAATTGAAGCCGATCGGATGAAGTCGGTTCCTTATGCTTCGCTGATCGGAAGCATCATGTATGCACAAGTTTGTACACGCCCCGACTTGGCTTTTATAACCGGGATGCTTGGCGATTCCAATCAAACCCGTGACTAGACCACCGAAGGCCGCAAAGAAAGTCTTGCGTTATATGCAAGAGACAAAGGGTACATGCTTACGTACGTAAGGTCCGATAACCTACAAGTTGTTGGTTACTCGGATTCCGATCATGCCGGTTGTGTGGATAGTAAGAAATCCACGTCAGGTTATGTATTCACACTTGCCTGAGGAGCTATATCGTGGAAAAGCTCCAAACAAACTATAGTTGCTTCATCTACGATGCAAGCAAGAGTTTATAGCATGTTATGAGGCCACTTGGGCAGGCCGTATGGCTAAAGAATTTCATTCCCGGACTTAAAGTGGTCGACGACATTTCAAAACCAACTTCTATTGTATCTGCGATAATGAACCCGCAGTTTCTCTATGCGAATAACAACAAGTCAAGTGATGCTGCCAAACACATTGACATTAAGTATCATGTTGTGATGCATAGGATCCAGGATCAAACAACTAATGTTAAGCATATAAGTACGACTCGTATGCTTGCGGATCCGCTAACGAAAGGCTTACCACCCAGTAATCTTTCGTGAGCATGTTGCCGCATGGGATTACTGGAAGCCTTATGATTCTCCGGGAATAAAGGGACCACAATAAGAACCACTCCCAATAAGTATTATGTTATCCATTTCCGAAATAGGTCGGTATGCTATAAGTGTTGAGGTTCAATAGCATTTTCATTGGCTGTTGCAACACCTCACTTTGGTTTATTATTTCTATGGAGAATGGGCAAATGAAGTTAACCTAACGATCAAGGAGGAGAATGTTGGATTGATCTCGTCAAGTTAAGATACTCGTCAGTTCGCTACACGTATAAAAGAGATATTTCTCGTAAACACTTAACGTTAAGAAGAAAAGGGGGCCCACGGACCAACGTCCAGGACGACCTTTCAGCACGTGGACTTATCTCTAAACGCCCGAGATCGGGGCGTCGCTTAACCAACCAATGGTTCGTGGCCCCCTGTTGCATGCGCACATAAAAGGGAGCCCCGGCGGCTAGCGATCTCATCCGTGCAGTCGCCTTAGTCTCGCCGCTCCCCGATATTCCTAAGGTTCCCGCACCGATCGCAGTCCGCGCACAAGCAACGGGAAGGCTGGAGAACCTCGTCGCCCGTTCCGGTGCAAGGTGCAGGTGGCGGCCCGAGGGGATCGAGGAGGATCCCCGCATCACCATCGACCACAAGTCCGTCATCAACACCGCCACACCAAGCTCCGCCTCACGCAGGCGTCGATGGGATCGTCAATGCCCCGTAATGCATCTCTAAACCTCTCTGATTATGATCATTAGGTGTTCTAGTGGCTATTGTTCACGATCTGGTGTTATTCTTGAAGTATTAGGCCTAACACAACGCACCACCTTAATGGTACTACGGATGCACACATCCAAAAAAAGGAAAAGAAAACTAAGAAACAAAAGTCCCGCTACAGTATCTCGGGCCTAACAACAGCAATACATCCACCGCCAAGACAACACCTGAAATACATACTCTCCAAAAACGACGCATCCAAGAAGGGAAGAGTGCTCTAACACCGTCGTCGCCCGATCAACGATCTTAGGTTTTCACCCTGAAGATAGTCCCCGCTCTCAAAACAATGCCTCCAACAAGGTCATTGCCAGCACAACCAAGCTAAGGCCGGACCTTGGGTTTTCACCCCGAAAGATAGGACTCTCAACTTCACCCGTGTTGTCGCCCCACTTTCATACCGGTGATGTGAAGCCCGGAACACCAAGCAAGTCCCTCAACAAGCCGTGAGGCTTGAACCTCCCTTAGCTAGTCCTCCCCTCCGGCCTTCATGAACTTCTCTTCTTCCGACTTTCATCATGGATTCATAGTCACTTGATGTCAACACAGAAAAAGAGCTTCGCGCCGCTCCCTCCACAACCAATCGGTCGGAATAAATGCATGGGTGCGCACGACCGAATACCACCGATCCAGCAAAGTCCAGGCAAAAAAGCACTGTTACATTCGCCGGCGGAGCCTTCCGGAACTCAACACTCCGGCTAGTTCACGAGTCCAGGCCTCCGGTAGGTCTTCCTCTTCACGCAAGAGAGACCCTAGGACCACCGCCTTTATTCAGGTCGACTCCCCACGTCCGGCGACCATCCCAGCCGGCCACTCCAACCCTCCACCGGCGACTCCGTCGCCGGCTTCCATGCATCTCCATCTCGCCGCCGGAACACGGTGATAGATCGATAGATCCACCACCACAAACCGCAGGCCGACCCTCTCCGGCGAAGAAGAGGGCCACCACCACCGTCGTACCCAAGGCTGCTGCCCCGAGCGACCTCGTGTCGTGGGTGAAGCCCGAGATTGCCTCCACTCACCGGCGAGAGGCAGTGGGAAATTGGCGCAGGCCATGGGCCTGGCCGCCACCCACCACCAGCCCCCGCCGAGTGCCTGCGGAGAGACCCAGACGGGAGGAGGAGCGCGAGCGGGCCGCCGCCGCCCATCCCAACCGCGCCGGCCCGGGGAGAGCCGACGGGAGAAGGGACGCAGCGCCGGCCGTCGCCGCCCATCCCATCCGCGCGTCCGCCATGCTCGAGGAGAGGAGATCCGACCGCCGTCCACCTGCCACATGCGTGACACCTCAACCAGGCGCGTGTTCCGGGGACGGTGCCCACCGTTCCCCCGCGCGGCCCTACTCGTCGTCGGGAAGATCCTACGAGGGAAGGCCTACCTGCCGCCGGATCTGCGTTGAGACCCGCCTACGCCGTGGACTCGCCGCTCTAGGCTCGATGGTGTCGTGGAAGGGCCCATCGAGGATCTGCCGGAGGATGACGATGACCTCGACTACAAGCCGATGGAGGCCAAGCTCATGGAGGGAGAGGCTTTGGCGCGCGCCATGGCCGTCACCGAGGCGGAGGAGCGCGCCAAGTGGCAAGAGGAGGCCATCCAACGATCGCAGGAGGCCACACCGGCGCCGGCACCGCTAGTAGCTTAGGTAGCCTGCCGCCTCCTCCACCCAGCGGTGAATGCGTGTCCGCCGTCGTAGGTCTTCATCGACGATGGCGAGGAGACCAAGAAGACGCCCGGCAGGGAGGACCCGAATAGCCGGCGGCGCCATTATCTTTATGTTTTCCTTTTTTTAGTTGTAAAACACGAACTTTTGAGCCCCAAATTATGGAAATTATGTTTAATTATTTTTTCCACACTTATTTTTACGGTTTGCGGCCGTTTGAGCCGCTCGCTGCTGGCGGCAGGGAGCCCCTACGAACTGAGGAGGATGGACACCATGTCTCTGCCCGCGGTGAGGCGTACGTACATACTGGAGATCGATAGTGTCGTACACCTGTTGGCGGTGAGCGGTGAGACCGACCCTCTGTCTGGAGGAGATGATCGTGCTCTTTTTTTGGCGCAAGTATAGAGTGCTCACGTTAGGTTTTTGGCGCCAAGATGATTTTCCCTCCGTGTCTCCTTAAATATAGCGAAGTTTTGTTTCTAATTCTGTGTGCAAAGAGAGGCCCGTTGGATTGAATTCGACGGTTGATTTTCACTAGTACTGTACGTGTACAGCAGTAACACAACTGCAGAGGATCCACGCCCCCAAGGGGAAGTGTTAGGAATAGTTAGCGTTAAATCTTATCTTAATACAAAGTTGGCATCAATATCAGGCTCCTTGACCGGCCAGCAAGAGTTGGTGGAATCCTCCTCCTCAATGGGCGCCTGGTCCACCCTAGCCCGGACGCTCCACTTGTCGAGCTCCCACTCGAAATAGCGGTCCAAGTGGCGCGACCCCTCCACGTATGCGAAGGTTGTCATGCAGGTTCAACGGCAGGTGGGTGAGGCGGCATTGGATCTCAATCTAGCGCTCATCACCAGATGCGGGGACGGGCGACATGGAACCCTATTAGGGATTTGGTGCCAACTAGTCGGGATGTGAACGTCTCCCCCATGGCAATGACGCCGCGACCTCCCAAAAGGTTGTGCGCCACCTTAGTGGACATTTCACGTGTTGCCTGGCCCCACCAGGAGTAGGCGAAAGGGCATGGCCGCGCTAGAAGACTCCTTGTGGTCACCCTTCCCTCTCTCGAACCACCGCACTCTCCGGGGCCATGGAGTCTAGGATTGGTGCCGTCGGCCACCGTGCGAGCGAGGAGTCAAGTAGGGATAGGGTTTGCACGTGGGGTAGCTAGCATGGGTCCTACTACCTCTGTTCCAATGAATAAGCCTTATATCATTTTAAAAAAGTAAGATTTTGCAAATTTTGACCAAGTTGTTACAAAGAATCATCAATACATGCAAAATACAAAATCAATATCATTATATAAATCATAAAATATATTTCATATGATAAAGTATTTGTTTATATTTTTCTAAAAAATTGATCAAATTTTATTTGGCTTAAGTCTTATTCATTGAAACCGAGGAAGTATTTAATAAGACCATGACGGGTTGTTGTGCCGCTGATGACCGGGCCGACATGCGGAGTAGGAAGGACATGCCGTCCCTATGCGACGTGGACAGTAAAGCGGACACAGATTTGGACTGCGAGATGGTCCATGTGGTAGGTCGTTGTATTGGGCCACAACTTTTCCACGAAATAGGCTTTCGTTCCACTATATAATTAAATCAATCACACCATACAATTATTCGGAAAAGTAAAATGTTGGGAAATCAGCGCAGACATGCCCAACAAAAAATAAAAATTGATACAGCAGGAAGACAACCGTGGATCAACGAAGCATGGTGACCTCGTAATCGATGCGCCCTCCGAAGTTGTCTCACCACGCTACATACACCATAGGTCGTTGAGTATCAAGGTAACACCTTCAAGAAGGGTTGCGACGTCGACACGACGATGCTACCCGGACCAGCCAATTGGTCCTAGGGTTTCCTCCGTGACTCATAGGGGAGTGGAGATGGGTTGCCTCGACGATTTACATGTAGGAATGGCGAAGCCCACGTGCGTTCTTCTAAACTCCATCAAACCACATCCCCAAACGATTGTGGCCCAAGAGCTCCTTGAGATCGCACATGCGTACAGGGAATGTACGGTAACAACAGGGTAATAGGAAGGAAGGGGGAACCGTTGCCTGCAGAGTTCGGGCCTGAAGGCCCGTAAAGCGAGGCCATATCCTAGCCCACCTTGCCCATATCTGGCCCACAAACTCGTAGTGGCCGCCACCTCCTTGCTGGAGCCCGACCGCTTCGCACCAACCACCCACCGCGCACAGACGTCCAACCCCGCGGCCGACCAAATTGGTTGTCCGACGGTCAACCCTCACACCGCTATCCTCGCCACCCACTAGCCTACGCATCAATAGATGAAGAATCCCTAGTGCCACTGCTCGACGACTGACGCTGCATGGACGTCATGGACACGCCACCGTCGGCGGGATCCAGGCCCACCTGGCTCATATCCGCTATGTCAGAGCCACACCACTTACGTCCGAGCAACCTAGCCAAAGCCTAGATCTTCTGCCCCTTCTCGAGCAGGAACCGACGAGTGTCGTCCCTGGCCCATGGTAAGGAACGAGCCACCACCTCCGCAACCACTGCAGATGCGGCCGCTCGAAGGAGCCAAGTGCGCACCACCACATCACCGTGCGTCGCTACAGATCGATCCCAAGCGTCGCCACCATGGATTCCGAGGAGAGAACCACATCCCGGCTCGCAGGAGGAGACCCACGTCCACCCCTTCCCATGGCGAGAGGATGAAGAGTCCCCTCAACCGCCGTCGATCGGGTTTCGCCCGACCGCACCCCTTGGCAATGGGAGGGGAGGAGGAGTGAGAGGGGATGGAGGAGGCGCACGATCTAGGGTTTCGTCAGATCGCCACGTGGGAGCGATACGGGAGAAGTCGATCCACATGGACAACATTTGATTTTTCTTTTTTACTCATTCTTGGGCCACAACTTAAAACCGTGGATATCCATTATGACATACAATGGGAGTGCTTAGAAAAATAACCTGGTTTTTTTTTTCTGAGCACCAACGCTTATTTATACTAGACATATGACTACACCTCTTATGTACAAATAAGCACCGCTGCTTAGCACCGGTTTTTGTCTAAGCACCTTGATGTGGGCATTACCCTTCGGGTACCTGATATTAGCCTACCTTCCATGGCCCAACAAGGAGCCCACAATGATCTCTGCGGCCCAGATGGACCAATACGTCGAGCTGCGGCGATGGAAAGATGTAAGCGGATGGATTCTTGACGGACAAGGCAAGAAGATGTTGTTTAAAGGAAAGATAGATTAGATCTTGATGTAATCTAATCGAATTTGTGCATGACTCTCGTGATCCTGACTCCTATATGAAAGCCATGAGAGGGCCTGCCGTATTCTACACGCACAACCCATACAACCTACACAATCTCGCATACACTAAACCCTAGTAACCTTACCGTCCGGGGAGAGCATCACCACATAGTCTATCAGTTGCCTCATTGTAACCTTTTTCATCGATAAATCAAGATCAAACATAGGAGTAAGGTTTTTACCTCATCGAAGGTCTCAAACCTGGGTAAATCTCCCCTTTGTTAGCTTATTGACGAAATGCGTTGCAGTGTTGAAGATGCTAATACTACTACTATATCATAGTCATTAGTCAACCCTGACCGTGTTTGTTTGTCTCGCAAGGCGCAAGAAGCAGGTTTGGGATGTGAAATCCCCAAACAGCCCGCATGGTGCCGTCACATCCCATCCCGCGTTGGCGTGCCCAGCTCTCCAATCTCTTGGCCCCGAAGGCAAAACCACAAGACCGGAAGAAAATTGTTGGGCTTAATTTCTCACCAGTTTCTCTTCTCCAAACAAGCACGCATTAAAAGTCCCACCCACCCGTAATAATCACCCATCCGCACCCTGACCTCGCCCCTCTCACGCGGACGCGGCGGGGGATCCCAAATCTTGTGCCCCGGAGACCTCCGGATTCCGCGACGCAGCAACCTCTCCTGCCCGCGGCGGCCGGCGGGCGCGGGAGAGAGCTGCTCGCTTGGAGGATCCCCTGCCCAAATCTTCCGTCTACTGATAGGTTTGGCGCGAGAGACAAGTGCTCCTCCGCTTATTCCTCAAATTCTGCGCTGTCCAAATGGGGCTGCAGCAACTAAGGAGGAGCTGCTGTACCAGCAGGTGAATTACGGCAACATCGAGGGGATTCGGACCCTCAAGGCGCAGGGTGCAGGCGTTGAGGCAAGGATAACAATTTCTATTTCTATTTCCCCCTTCCACATCCCACTCTTCTATCTATAAAATACCTGGGGATTCATTCACTTAATTTCGGCTTCAAATGTTGCTTGCAGTGGATCGACAAGGAAGGGAAGACGCCCCTCATGGTCGCCAGCATGCGCGCTGATCTGCACAACGTGGCTAAACTTCTGCTTGAGTTGGGCGCAAATGTGAATGCATACCGGCCTGGTATCTGCACGTTTCTGCTTAATGTATTGCCTTTAGTTCTCAATTATTATTCCTAGACTAGAATGCATGACAGAGATTTTTTTCTTTTCTTTTCTACTTGTAGGATCACACAATGGAACTGCATTGCACCATGCTGCCAAGAAAGGGCTTGAGCTGACTGTCCATTTACTCCTCTCACATGGAGGTATACCATTCAGTAGACCATGCCTCATTTTCTTGCTGCTTCAAAGTTTTCATATTAAACAACCTTTCTTTGGGGTTTGTTTGCAGCTAACCCCTTTATAACAAATGATGATTGCAATACTGCACTTGATCTGGCTAGAGAAAAGGGCCATGTGAATGTTGTAAGGGCTATAGAGGTATATTTTTTCTTTTCCCCTTGATATCCTTTTTTCCTCTAGTGTACTAACATAACTTACCCATTTTCATTGGTTGGTATTTGTTTAATTATTTTCAGGGACGGATTTCTCTTTTGTGGATGGATGAGGGAGAATTATGGTCCTGGTTTCTTGGAAGCGTTCGCTCCTCAGTTCCTGACTAGAAAGATGTAATATTCCCATAACCTTCTTCGCATTAGATTCTGCACAGTCTATGTTATTAATCAACCTGCATATCACAAGCACATACATGCGAGGATCATCGCGTAGTATATTTTATGCTTCTCTGTTCTAACTTGAATCTGCTCCCCAGTTGGGCGGTGATTTTACCTCGTGGAAGTAGGGAACCCAACGAGACCTGTCAAGCTTGAGTTGGCCATATATCCTGATTTGCAGGTATGGAAGTTTCGCTGGGCTGCTGCTTTATTTTGGGCTATTTTTATTGCATCTTCTGTGGATCTATGCTACCGAGTTTCTGTTATTTCTAATATTTTATTTTTATGAATAAGCAGGCTGCTAAACCTCGTGTTGTAGTTAAACTTTGGAAATCTCAAGTTGAGCAACCAAAGTATAATCTGGCTGATCCTTCCATGACAATTTTTGACAAAGTTACAAGTATGTGTAATAATGTTTTGCGTTTTCAGTTCATACTACTTGGAAATGCCTGTTCGCAGATTGTGTACATGCTTTATCAATATTTCCCAATTTAGTGCAATTTTATATTTTGTTCATCTGACTGTTAGAAATAATTTGCTAAAAGAACAGAACACATGGTTCTTTGGTGTTAAAAAGTTATTATGTGTTGTGAATTAATCAAGTTTATTATCCCATTTACCATGCTTTTTGGCATGAGGAAATGATATATTTCGTTTGTTAACTTTTCGTTAGAGCTAGGAACCTGGAGAGCTACTCTAGTGATGAACTCGTGATTTTCGTACTTCCCCATAAGAGAACAAAGATTGCTACACCTGCGCTCATAGTCATGCATGCTTGATCATTCTAATTGTTTGCAAATTTGAAATCTCTCACTCTCTAAAGCTACTTTGTTATATCTACATTGTAGAATTCATCTTGCTCTTTACACACCCACGCACATGTGCATACATGTATGTATTGAATTTTTAATCTCTTTATAGAAAGTGCACTATTGTTATTTCCTGCAAACTGCAAAGCTTTCTGATGAAATGGGTACTTTACATTTTGTAGTGACCTTTCAGTACATTTTATATAGTACTTGTACTTTCTATTATGGGCACTTGGACATAGCTTTGTTTCTCAGATGGTCTGCAGTTAAAAATGATACTTCAAAGATTAAACGGTGAACTGTTAGGTCATTCCGTTCTATTTTTTCTTTCAAAATTTACAGAATCTCGATACAAGATTTTATCGGCGAATGAAGGTGACAAGCAGCAGATTCGATCATTTTATAGTGCATGCTGTGGCATGGCACAGGTGATATAAGCTGAACTTTCTTAATGTTTCCCCTCGCTAACTAGTCATTCATGGTATATTCTGAATTATTACCTCCTTTCCAAAATATAAGCCTTTTTAGAAAGCTAATATAGTATTTTTGAAGAGTAACCTAGCTTTTCACTGTGTTCAACATTGTCTTTGAACGATGTAGATAAGTATATGGTTCGTTTTATCAGTATACAATGAGATTTTTTTTTTTTTTATTTAGTATTCCCTCCGATCCATATTACTAGTACTAAAATAGATGTTTGTACAACTAAAATGTGTCTAGATACATCTATATTAGCTTCAAGTAATATGAACCGGAGGGAGTAGAGTTTTTCCAATCTAATTTTCGCAAGATCCTCTTAGGTTGCCAGCATGGTTCCTGCACGACCAGTGAGTGCCCCAACTCCAAATCCATTACCAATAAATTCATGTTCAGCAGCTTCAGGGTCATCCACTCCCAGTAAGGAGGATGTTGAGTTAGCGATGGCTATCAATGCCTCCATCCAATCTGCTATAGCAGAGGGAGTGCCCGACCTTCAGCCAGTGACATCAACTACAAACAACAGTGGCTGGGCAAACAAGGCGAACAGCTCTCTCAATGGGTGGGGCCCACCAGACTCTACCACACCTTCAAAGATGAGTGGCCAAGTGCAGATTGATGCCCCAAGCAGCAGCACATACAATGGATGGGACATGCCTGGAACAAGCTCTAACCAAAGTTTATCAAGACCTCACAAAAGTCAAAACAACCCTTTGACTGTGATTCCACAGGTGGCACCTCTGGCTCTTCCAACACCAACTGTACCTCCCGTTCTTCCAACACCAACTGTGCTTCCGGTTCTTCCAACACCAACCGCGCCACCACTTGCTGAAGGAACCTTCTATGCTGGCCCTGTTCAGTATCCTTCCATAGATTTCACACCAGTTGATGTAACCATGCCACAGACTGAAGGTGATACAACTGTAAACTCTGCAAAAACTGGACAAAATGATGCTGATACAAGCAGCAGTGGCAACACTCCTTCGGGAACTTGTGTGATTTGCTTGGATGCTCCTGTGGAAGGAGCCTGCATTCCATGTGGGCACATGGCTGGTTGCATGTCCTGCTTGAAGGATATAGAGTCGAAGAAATGGGGGTGTCCTATTTGCCGTGCCAAGATTAACCAGATTATCCGCCTTTATGCTGTTTGAGCACTTCAAACAGTGGAGCGGCAAGTCACAACTGCAATTGGGGCTTCTCGCTAAAAGTTTCAATACAAGGGGTAATGTTATACTGCAGTTGGAAGTTTACTATCACAAACTATGCCTTTTGTGTCTCTCGAAGCACAACACGGAAGGCAACTTATGTATATACTAGAATGTATTGCGTATAGAAGAATGTATGTGCTTTGCCGTGCTGAGAATAATTCAGGGGAGCCTTGTATTGAGTATTGCTTCTGCTTTGGGTGATGTGTGTTGTAAGTTCCTATAGTTACCGGTCAATGAAGGCAGTGGTTACAAAGCCAGTTTTGCATACGGGCCTGCGAGCGAGCACCGCAAGTGCTTTCTAAGAAACTGTTCCCTACTTTCCTAACTCATGCCAGTTTTGTAACCTAGGTCTTTCAATGGGCATGTGTTGCATAATCCCTTCTGCGGCGTCCCTATTAACTAGCCAGGCTGCATCCTGTACCGCTCTCTCGTGTCGCCCCCTCCAGGCGACCGGGAGGGCGAACCCTAAATCGCCGCCGCCGCCCGCCCCCTCCCTCTCCCCCTCCTCCTCGCCGTCCTCGGAGGCGCCGCCGGCGAAGCAAGCGGCGCCGGTGAAGGGGGGCGGCGGGGATCCGAGCCCTCAGCCCCCCGCGCGGTTACTAGGCCGGAGGAACTCCGCGCCGGGATCTCCTTGCCGCGGCCGCGCTGCTCGGTGGTCTCCTCCCGGTGGTCCGCCTGCCGCGGTGGGGTCTCGCAGCCGGGCGGCGGCCCCGGGTGGGTGGACGGCGCCGGCCCCGCGGCAGGGGGCGTCCGTGGTGGGTGCGGTCCATCTTCCTCGGCCGCGCGGGCGGCGGGGAGACGGCGGCCGTGGTTCGGCGGAGTAGGTGGCTGGCCCTTGCTCCGGACTCCGAGGAGGAAGCCTTCTCCTACCCGATCTCGCGCGCCCCGCCAATCCCGGATCTTGGTGGCTCGGTCGCCGGATCCGGGTGCTCCGGCAGTGGGTGGGTGCCGGTGTGTGGTGCTGGGGGAAACCCTTGGTCAGCCTGGCCGGCCACGACGAGGACGCACGCCGCCGGCGCCGGCTCCCTTCCCGAAGGTCTCGTTGAGGTAACACCCCGGCTAACCCCTCCTCTAACCGGGCGAAAGCCCCGGTTCTCCGTGCGGATGGCGGCGGCGTTGAGGCGTCGTTCCCCTTCTTGGAGGCGCCATTCGGGGAACCGCAGAGGTGCAGGCGGTGCTGGCTGTGTTTGGTGGTGGCCGTGGCGACATTTCTTGCTTGGCGTCGCCCTCGCCCATGTCGTCCGTCAAGTGCTTGGTCCGGTGTCCGGCCGCGGAAAGGCCATTGCTTGCTGGTCGACGCCTCGCTCGGGCGAGAGGGGAAAGGGTTCCCTCTACGGCAACAATGGCGGTTTGGCGGTATGCGTATACGGGCTTTGGTGGTCTTGGGCAGCAACATGGGGTGGTGGCGTCCCTTCCGTCGCTTCGTCATCGGGTGCGTCTTCGTCCGGCAGCTTCGGTACGATGTTGCGGTGGTGCCTCGTGGTGGTGGTGGTCTCGGTGAAGCTTTCGGACGCTTATGGTGGATTCTCCCCCGGCAGCCTAGTCGTCTTAGGGTCCGCCGTGTTCTTGGGGGAACCGCTTGCCTCCTCGATGGTTCGACGCCCTTCGAACCGGGGCGAGGGACCGGGAGTCCTTTCCGGAGGTGAAGACGGTGGAGCTCGGGTCTAAGTTGCTCGGCTGGAGCAGACGCCGGCGTGTTCCCGGCTGCGCTTCTCCTCAACCTCGCTGCCTTAGGAGTCTTCTCGGTGTCGTGCTGTGGTGTAGGCATCTCTAGCTGTGTTTCAGGTGTATCCTTAGTTTGCTTGGTGCCTGTTTCCTGTAAGCTGTTTGTAAGCACTCTTGTATCTGCCGTATGTGGCTTTATTAATTTAAAGCTGGGCCTTTGGCCTTATGTTTAAAAATAATCCCTTCTGCCTTTGACTGAATGGTGGAAAGGAGTTTTTTTTTTGTTGCTATTTTGGTCTATTTTGTGTGAAATAAACACCTGGATTTCCCAGTGAGGGAATCAAGATCCACATATTCGTCAAAAAGAAATCAAGTTGGAGGAGGCGGAGCGATGGTACCAAGCATCGAACCAACACTACCACAGGCTGCCTGAGCAGCCATGGGAGCCGTGGGATAGACTAGGAGCCGTGGGATAGACTACAACATTTTGTGTAACTAAGTGACGCATGTGCGTTTACACGCTATGTGTACTCTGAATGATCAAGGAATTTTACGAAACAATATCTAAATAAACAGAAGCAACACTGTCCTTGTCTGGGAAAAGAAGGTATGCACCTCTCCTTTTATACTGTTTG
This sequence comes from Lolium rigidum, assembly GCF_022539505.1. NCBI lineage: Eukaryota > Viridiplantae > Streptophyta > Magnoliopsida > Poales > Poaceae > Lolium > Lolium rigidum. The sequence goes on from NC_061508.1 coordinate 277,093,095, forward strand.
TTGATCCACAAACCCATGCAATGCCATTTGCAAAACTGTCATCTGCTGTGCCTTCTTGAGAGCCACCTAGAGTGCAAAAACTTGCAGTTGAGCCATCTCCCAAGACGACCTCGCAAGGTCACTGTTGGAGCACAAGTCGCCGTCCCTACCCATGGCCTAGTCCTGTGCAATCCACTCGAACCAGAGTCATCCAAGCCAAAATGCTGAGCTAGCCAAAATGCCGATGTAAAGAAGACCAGTGTCCTTTATGCTAAACCCATGAACCCACCTAGCTGCTTAGGGTGGCAAAATTTTAGTCAGTTGACAAGGCAATGACCTCAAATTTACTAGGATCGCATAATCTTGTTGATCTTGGAGTTGAGCCATTTGCTCAGGATGAAGGCGACAAGAAGTAGACGAGATACATCTGTTGAAATATTGGGCCCATTTTTAGTGGCCCAAATTAGATTTCAGTTTTTCCTATAAATCTCAAAGCCCACATAGTGGCAGCCTTGTGAGTTTGAGCCCAAGTTGGTGGCAGCTCGTACTAGGGTGGCGAAGGTGGGAAGTTTAGTCCCACATGGAAAGTTGGGAGGAAGTTAGACCACCTTATAAGGTGGGTTGTTCCACCACTAGTAAGTGAGTGAGAATAGGAGTGCTACACGCGCGCTCCTCCTCCTCCCTGCGCTCGTCTCGTCTCGACTCGACTCGACTCCGAACTCGACTCGGCTCGACTCGTCACGTCACGCCACGTCACGACCGTGGAGCCTTCGGAGGTTGCCAAAGGGTACACCATGCAACTAGGGTGCATCGTCCATGAAACCGTGTCGATCAACACTCATGTCATCAGAAGCGAGGCCAACGCGGCTTTGGTCGATACCCTCATCCAGAAGCTTCACCAACGATACACTTTCCCGGAGCCGTTCAATAAAATGGTGGACTCTTTAGCTCTCACGAAGATGAGCACCGCCTTGAGCAGCTGGAGAAACCGGGTGAAGACAAAGATCGAGGCTTGTGAAAGCTGGGAGAACATAAGTAGCAAAGATCCGTCGCTCTCCAAAGAAGACGTTGATGCATTCAAGTCGTCCTTAGACACTAATAATGCTAAAAATGGACAAACTGGGGGAAGAAGATGCGGGAATTGAACATAGGGGTCCACAATTGTGGAAGCGGCGGATACCGAGGAAAACAACCCATTTGGGACAAGGAGGACCACGAGATTGAACGTACGGGAAAGAAACCCGGGCTACGAACACTACAAGAAAAGTTCTGATAGACAACGTCTCAAAATCGTCCGCTAAGGGGTATTTTTCGTCGCCTATGGGCCTAACCCGACGATATGGGTTCTGTTGTGGAAGCTGCGTCGAGCAAAGTCCTACGACGATTTTTCGGTCCGTCGCGCTTGGGCGCCCTTCCGCCACGGAAAATCGGACCGTTGCCCAAGGGTTTCAGGGAGCCCGTTGACTGCGACGTCATGCAAGCCGACACGTGGCGGACGCCGTTAGCGCGGTTAACGGCGTTAGCCGGCTGAAGCCCCGTGGTAGATGGTAGGCCCACACGAGGCATGCCCACGTCTTAAGCGGGCCGGCCCATTAAGTTTGCGGGCCGGGCCGGCGACTTAGGTTGACCGGTCAACTATATAGGTCAGGCTGGTCCATTAGTTACGTGGGTCGGGCCTAACCTCTAAGGTTAGTTGGTCAAAACTTTAATGGGCCGGCCCACTAAGCATGTGGGCCGGGCCGAGATGCACTCGTTTGACCGGTCAACGAGGCAAAAGGGCCGGCCCACAAGACATGTGGGACCCACTTTCTGGTATCGGGCGGCCCATTTACAAAGTGGGGTCCACATTAAAGCAGCTGGGCCGGCCCAAGAAGATTAGTGGGCCGACCGATTAGCATGTGGGTCCCACTTTCTGCTATCGGGCCGGCCCATTTAGTACGTGGGGTCCACATTTGATCAAATGAGTTGGCCCAACAAGCTGATGGGCCGGGCCAAAAGCAAGGTGGGTCCACTTTCTGTTAAAGAGGCCGGCCCATTTAGTATGTGGGGTCCACCATATAGCAAGTGGGTCGGCCCAACAAGATAGTGGGCGGGCCAAAAACACGAGTGGGTCCCACTTTCCGGTTAAAGGCGGCCCATTTAGTATGTGGGGTCCACCATATAGCAAGTGGGCCGGCCCAACAAGATAGTGGGCAGGGCCAAAACATCTTGGTGGGTCCCACTTTCTGTTAAAGGGCCGGCCCATTTAGTATGTGGGGTCCCGCATATAGCAAGTGGGCCGGCCCAACACGCTAGTGGGCCGGGCCAAAACTCAGGGTGGGTCCCACTTTCGTCTTAAAGGGCCGGCCCATTTAGTATGTGGGGTCCACCATATAGCAAGTGGGCCGGCCCAACACGCTAGTGGGCCGGGCCAAAAACACTGGTGGGTCCCACTTTCGTCTTAAAGGGCCGGCCCATTTAGTATGTGGGGTCCACCACAAAAGCAATTGGGCTGGCCCAACTAGTTAGTGGGCCGGCCCAGTAGTGGGTGGGGTCCACCTTAAAGCAAGTGGGCTGGCCCAATAAGAGTGTGGGGTCCACGATGAAATCAAGTGGGCTGGCCCAATAAGTAAGTGGGCCAGCCCGTTTAGTTCTTTGTTTATATGCCGGCGTAAAAGGCGCTTTAGGATTTTGCGGGTCGGCACGTATGTGATTTCGCTTAATTGGGCCGTTTAAGGGATGGGAATTCGTGATTTAGATGCGAGAATATTTACGCAGCATTGATTTACGTCGGATAGCCTCACTTACCACAAGCACCAAAGAAAAAATGCGCGAAAGAACTATAAAAACTAACTAAATATTACATCGAGTTGCAAGGGTTTGAAAAATATTACAGAACCCAGAGAAATTGAATGGTAATTAAACCTAGCAATACAATGAAGCGATCCGGCAATCTTTTAAGTTGTCCATGCAGCACCTATATATGAAACAAAGACATTACAAGTTAAGACAGCAACAATGGAAACGCAAAGACAACTGCAATATTGTTTGCCAAAGAATTTGGAACTCATCATTTCGTCGTTATAACAAGATCATTGTAATGCGCACAATAAGCAAACAAAGAGTGCATGCCGCATACCAACGGCCAATATAACAGAGCATGTTAGAATGAAACAGCGGACTTACTACTTGTCGAGTCCCATGCAAACCAACATGTTCGGGGAGTACAAAATTGGCATGAACAACATAGTAGCGAGGCTATAAATTTTGTAACAACGGCTGAGCAAGATGAAGTTATGATGGCTACATCTACGAGAGCGAGGAATGTAAACCAAAAATAGAAGTTACGATGGCAAAAGCTAAAGAGGAGGGAATGTGAACCAACATGTGCCAAGTGCAATTACTTCATTTTGGCCGTGAACTAAATAATACTCCTGAACTTATAGTGAAGGGGATGCAAATCAAGATGTTTCGGGATATAAACTTGTAATGAGCAACACATAGAGGATAGTTAATCCTGGAGCTTAGGATGGACCCAGATACTGAGAATATAGTGGGATCACACTGTGAACTTGTATAAGAGGGAATGCAAACCAATATGTTCAGCTTTCCATATGTGAGCGTCATGCCAAGTCGGAGAAACAAGTCAATAATGCAGCTTTTGAAGAACAAGATGGCACGCAAAATTATTATCTAGTAGTATGACAAGTTTATTTGTACTACGGGCTAGATAAGCGAGTGATAGCATGCCAAACTAAGTCCTTACTTTGTTAGCTTACAATGAACTAGATACAAAACAATGGCATCACCTGTAGTACGGGGAATGCAAGCCAACATGTTCATGGAGTAAAAAATTGGCACAAACAACATAGTAGCGAGGCCATAATTTTTGTAACAACGGACGAGCAAGATAAAGTTATGATGGCTAGATCTACGGAGCGAGGAATGTAAACCAAATATAGAAGTTACGATGCCAAAAGCTATAGAGCGGGGAATGCGAACCAACATGTGCAATTACTTAAAATTGGCCATGAACTAAATAATAGCAGGATGTTACTATAATACCTATAATTTTTGTAACAACGGCTGAGCAAGATAGAAGTTATGATGGCTACATCTACGGAGCGAGAATGCAAACCAAAATGTTCAATCGCTTAAAGTTAGCAATGAAGTAGAAAATAGCAACGTGTTACGGTCATAGCTAGGAATGAACTAAAAGAGCTTCAGACAAACAAGCATCTGACCCCAGAACATGGCGCTAAAACAAGGGACTTACATTAGGAGAAGCACTCTGTAGGAGTCACAGCGGATCTTCACGGGGTTGATAGATCCGGTGATGAAGTACGCTACATGTGCTACTTGGGGTTGGAGAGACGGCCATTACACTTCATGATTACGCATCTCAGCTGCAAAAACGTAACGGCGCGTCGTTAGCACAAACAGGTTCCCCCAAGATTAAACAAGAACTTGCGAGGCAAGCAATAGAAAAGCGACGAGTAGAAGAGTTTAGATCATGCACGGCGCCGGTGAAGCAGATCCGGTTCATGCACGGCGGTGTCGGTGAGCAAGATACGATGCGGTGGACGACGGATCCGGCGAAGCGGCTCCGGTGGGGTGGACGATACCGCAGGCTGAAGCCGACTGCGGTAGGCTCGCTGGATGAGCATATGGTTTCGAGGTACGGCGGGGATGATCCGGTCCGGTTGATGACGGCGTCGATGAAGCGGCTCCGGCGAGCAGCCGGATGACGAGGATCGCGAGGGCTCGGGTAGGCCGGGGAAGTCCGGCGGGGATGTTCCGGTGCGGTGGTCGTGGAGGTGGGAGAGAGGGACTTGGGAAGTTCCGGTGGGTGGTACGAGGAAATGAATTTTTTTTGGGAGGGTTTCGGGCTAGGGAGGTGGTGATCCAAAAAATGACGGGCAGACCCCCCACCAACCGACTTTGTTGCCATCTCCACGGGGGTAGAATGGGAATTTGGAAGCGTGTGAAATTTTTGTATTTTGTGGGCGGGAAGTTTTGCCGCTATGAGATTTTGAATTTGGCCACGGTCCAAGTATAATGATAAAAAATTGTGAGACCGTACTAGTACCTCTGTTCAAGGCCGAGTGCAAAATCAAATCATCATCACGTTGAAAATTTGTTACCAACTTACCATGATCATGATCTACCTGTGAAAATGGGCGCATCCACTAAAACTTGCAAAGTATAATGATACAAATTTGTGAGACCGTACTAGTACTTATGTTCAAGGTCGAGTGCAACATCAAATCATCATTACATTGAAAATTGTGTTACCATGATCATGATATTTCTCTGAATTTGGCGCATCCGCTAAATCTCGCAAAGGATAATGATAAAAAAATGTGAGATTGTACTAGTTCTTATGTTCAAGGCCGAGTACAAGATCAAATCATCATCACGTTGAAATTTGTTACAATGATCATGACATATCTCTAAAATTGGTGCATCCGCTAAATCTTGCACGTGGCGCATCTCGGTGCGGAGCAACAGGTCGGTGCTATCAAGGTTGAGGCGTCGGTAGCGTCATCGGGCTCTCCTCTCTTGATAGATCTTCTACATGGCGCGGCGCACCACCCGCCGATAAGCAGTCACATGTGAGACCGAGGTGGAGACGTCCCCGGCATCCTCGAGGCGCGGCCGCCCTTCTACGAGCCCGCGTCGACTCAAGGTATGAATCCATGTGGTGCCTTAGATTTATTGTTCTTCTCTTATGATTATTTTGAGCCGAACATGTGTGCTCTTTCTCTGAATATATTGCTTGAAAAGCTTACCAAGTTACTTAAATTCACTTCGTTCTTAATCTTGCGAGCTAATATTGTTATTTTTAATGAACGGTGGTGCGCGCAAGCGAAATTATTTGTGGGTGTGTTGGTGCTGTTAGGCATAAGTCTAAATCCTCATCTAAACGAGGCCTCGGCTTAACACATAAAAAAGGTGTTCAATCTCGCCCACAATACCCTCTTCTTTCCTCTCCCTTTATTGGAACTTGTTTTGCAGACAAGGAAAGTGGCACGTGTAATGTGAGTAAAACCCTCTTAGCCAAAATCATCTACGAGCAAGATTTTCTATATTGTAGATGCCCCAATTGACTCTCATCCCCAAAGTAGTTTTTTATGTCAGTATAGACTTCTTTACTGGATGTATACTATCGTACATGGCATGCATTTGCCTAATGAGCAGCATTGTATTGCTATTCTAGCCAACCTGATCGATATGTCAAGCTTCATGCACGAGATGCCATGTTTAATTTACTCCCCGCTCTGATCCATATTTCTTGATGTGAAATGAATGTGAATCGGAGGGAGTACTTTTCTTAGATAGTACTATATCATTTCAAAAAAATACTACTACATCACAAATGCATCAAAAGAGTACTACATCACAAGACCACCACGGTTGTACTAGTAGAGTTTAATGCTGAACTTCAAAGGGATTAAGATTACACATATGAACTTTAAACATGACCAGGAGCATGAGGGCCAGCGAGCGGGGCGTTGACGTGGAGCAAGCTAGGCAAGACGTAATTCTGGAGGAAGAGGCCATATGACGCGTGCTTGGCCTGGGTTGCAGGGCGGTGTTTCCCCCTATGTACTTAGGCCTACACCCATCGCATGTTGGATCAGGCTGTGGATGTCCTTCTAGAGAAATTTGCCACATAATGGGCAAAATAGCTCCCCGCGCATGCAGAAACGAATTTCACCACCCTTCAACCGCTTGAGAACATAGCGGCTTTTCCGGTCCCTGCGCACCTAGCTTGTTGTTGTCCATGTCATCAGAATACTCCTATGAATTATTAAGTACTACATAATCAGGTTTTTTATGACGGATCGAATAAATACTCCACTAACATAATCAAACCTTAGAAACCCTAAAATTAAATGTGTAGAACAAGTAAATGGCAGAAGAAATCGTAATAAATCATGAGAAACCCTATGAACAACCATGAACATAAGCCACAACAATTGCAAGTCCACTAAGTATGAACACATAAATTGATTATGTGACTACATGGCGGATTAGTCGAAATTAAACTAGAATCCGATCTTACGAATCGTAGAATCAATTACATCTACAAGAACAAGGTAGGATATCAAATCAATCAAGAACCAGGCTCGTGCAAACCATGTGAACAACAATATGACACAAAGAGGGTTGGGACGGTTTCGGTAAAGAGAAGTACCTCCTCGTCATCACCCTCAACATCCTCCGGGCCCGAACGTTTGGGCGAAATCGTCGAAGGGGTCGAGGTTCGCGTCCGGCACGAGCCTAGGAAGACCTGCCGTGGTGGCCCGCACGCCGTGCACATCTTCGGCGGGATAAACATCATTGGTATCCACCTTCGGCCGACGGCCGGGACGCCGTTCGGCCGAGGTCGAAGAACCAGACAAGCGGAGGAGACGAGCGGCATGGGTGCCCGGTGAAGCCGTCACCCGTCGTGACTGGCCGGGACGCCCATTTCGGCCGAGGTCGAAGAATCAGACAAGCGAGAGAGACGAGCGGCCAGGTGCCGGTGAGCCTCACCCACCGCAACGGCCACACCGTAGAGGCATCCTCTGCGTGGGCGGTCGCTTATTGCTCCGCCTATGTAATACCTATCCATAGCTCATGCACAACGGATTTGTACACGGCAATGGTTCGTTGAACCCCTGCTGTAAAGTTTGTCCAACGATTCATCATAGGCAAAGAAACGATTCTGGATCTGATTTTGAACAGATTCCAGAATATTTGCAAAATTAAACGGTTGATATCTTTTGATTCGTGCATAAAATAATCGGTCGAGATCCCATAAATTAAGCTGATTGAGATCCCATTATTACTTGCATAAATTAACTCGAACAGTAGAACTCCAAATCTTAAACGAAATCAAGAAGGGATCAAAGCAAAATGGAATAAAATCGGCGCAAATATTAACCCAATACTCAACCATCTACGAGATCGGCACTAATAGTTACTAGGGAACCGGCAAAAATAGGGTTCAAAAAGGAATGGGGAACAAAAAAGGGAGCAAACCATAGTTACCTCGTTCCATGGGTCGTCCATGCAGGTGTCGTAGGGGTTCGGAGGCGAGATGTACGGCACCGGCTCATAGGGGTCCCATCCCGGCGGGATACGACCGCCACGGCGGCGGCGACGGCCTTTGAGGGGACGACGTCGAAGAGGGAGGCGTCGCGCTTGGAGCCGACGGCGTCATGGACGATGGGATTCGCATTCTCCATGTCCATCTCGCCGGCGAGAGAGGAGAGGGTTTTTGCTTTGGAGAAGATGATGGGACGTGAGAGGCGGCGTTGCATGAGCGAGTGTGAGTGACGGAGAGATAGTGCGAGGAGGCGTCTATAAAGGCGAGGGCTGGTTAATGCGACCCGCGTCCTACGCGTCCACCATTTAACGTACGCACGTCTTGGAGCTACTGCAACGCGACACGCGTCCACGATTGCACGTCTTCGACTTCGCACCGCGACTCGCGTCGGTACCCGTCAACAATTGCACGTCTTCCCTTACGCACCGCAACACGCGTACTCGAGTCTAACCACGGAAATTTAGATATACTCTCGAGTCTTATACTTGTAGCATTTTTTGTGTGCTCGGTTTTCCCCTTGAGTACTAATGCGGCTAGTGCAATATACTCGGTTTTACCTCAAGTGCCTGGTCAACGAGAGAGTCAACAAATGGGATTAACTAGTTAAATGAGTCAACAAATGGGATTATCAGTTCGTTTTCACGTGTTAAACTTGTCTAAATATTGGTCAAACCTAGGATTTGACCAAGATTCAAATGGGCAGAAAATTAAAAAAAAACAGAAAAATGAAAAACCAAAGCACATAGTCTTCTTATGTCATATAGTAAGCATTAAAGGTGATAAACAAGGTCTAGACATATTCAAACCATACAAATCATGTATCTACCCCCTAACCCCTAAACTACTGTCTTATGAAGTCAAGCATGAAGAGAAGTGGTTTTGGGTTTCAAACATGGAAATTTCAAAAACCTCCCAAAAACTTCATTTTAGAGTGACTAAGAAGGATACATGCTTCCCTTTTCATTTTCATGTTTTAAACTTGTTTAAATCTTGGTCAAACCTAGGATTTGACCAAGATTCAAATGGGCATTAAAATTTAAAAATCAGAAAAATGAAAAACCAAAGCACATAGTGTTCTTATGTCATATAGTAAGCATTAAAGTTGATAAACAAGGTCTAGACATATTCAAACCATACAAATCATGTATCTACCCCCTAACCCCTAAACTCTGTCTTATGAAGTCAAGCATGAAGAGAAGTGGTTTTGGGTTTCAAACATGGAAATTTCAAAAACCTCCCAAAAACTTCATTTTAGAGTGACTAAGAAGGATACATGCTTCCCTTTTCATTTTCATGTTTTAAACTTGTTTAAATCTTGGTCAAACCTAGGATTTGACCAAGATTCAAATGGGCATCAAAATTTAAAAAAATCAGAAAAATGAAAAACCAAAGCACATAGTTTTCTTATGCCATATAGTAAGCATTCAAGTTGATAAACAAGGTCTATACATATTTAAACCCGACAAATCATGTATCTATACCCCTAAACCTTAAACTCTGTCTTATGAAGTCTAGCATGAAGAGAAGTCGTTTTGGGTTTCAAACATGGAAATTTCAAGAACATCCCAAAAGCTTCATTTTAGTGTGACTAAGAAGGATCAAGGCTTACCTTTTCATTTTCATGTTTTAAACTTGTTTAAATCCTGGTCAAATATAGGTTTGACCAAGATTCAAATGGGCATAAAATAAAAATATAGAAAAATGAAAAACCAAAGCACATAGTCTTCTTATGTCATATAGTAAGCATTAAAGTTGATAAACAAGGTCTAGTCTTATTCAAACTAGACAAATCATGTATCTACCCGCTAACCCCTAAACTCTGTCTTATGAAGTCTAGCATGAAGAGAAGTCGTTTTGGGTTCAAACATGGAAATTTCAAGAACATCCCAAAAGCTTCATTTTAGTGTGACTAAGAAGGATCAAGGCTTACCTTTTCATTTTCATGTTTTAAACTTGTTTAAATCCTGGTTAAATCTAGGATTTGACCAAGATTCAAATGGGCATAAAATAAAAAAATAGAAAAATGAAAAACCAAAGCACATAGTCTTCTTATGTCATATAGTAAGCATTAAAGTTGATAAACAAGGTCTAGACTTATTCAAACTAGACAAATCATGTATCTATCCGCAAACCCCTAAACTCTATCTTATGAAGTCAAGCATGAAGAGAAGTGCATGGTTTTGGGTTTCAAACATGGAAATTTCAAAAAACTCCCAAAAAATTCATTTTAGAGTGACTAAGAAGGATACATGCTTCCCTTTTCATTTTCATGTTATATACTTGTTTAAATCTTGGTCAAACCTAGGATTTTACCAAGATTCAAATGTGCATCAAAATTCCAAAAAAATCAGAAAAATGAAAAAACAAAGCACATAGTTTTCTTATGTCATATAGTAAGCATTAAAGTTGATAAACAAGGTCTAGACATATTCAAACAAGAAAAATCATGTGTCTACCCCCTAACCCTAAACTCTGTCTTATGTAGTCAAGCATGAAGAGAAGTGCTTTTGGGTTTCAAACATGGAAATTTCAAAAACCACCCAAAAGCTTTATTTTAGAGTGACTAAGAAGGATCCATGCTTATCTTTTCATTTTCATATTTTAAACTTGTTTAAATCATTGTCAAACCTAGGATTTGACCAAGATTCAAATGGGCATAAAATTAAAAAAATCGAGAAAAATGAAAAACTAAAGCACATAGTCTTCTTATGTCATATATATAGTAAGCATTTAAAAGATGATAAATAAGGTCTAGACAATTCAAATAATACAAATCATGTATCTACCCCTAACCCTAAACTCTATCTTATGAAGTCAAGCATGAAGAGAAGTGGTTTTTGGTTTCAAACACGAAAATTTCAAAAACCTCCCAAAAGCTTCATTTTAATTAGACTAACTTATTAATTATGAAGGATCCAGGATTGATTACCTTTTCATTGTCATGTTTTAAACTTGTTTAAATCTTGGTCAAACCTGGGATTTGACCAAGATTCGAATGGGCATAAAAATTAAGAAAAAAATCGTAAGAATGAAAAACCAAAGCACATAGCCTTCTTATGTCATATAGTAAGCATTCAAATTGATAAACAAGGTCTAGACATGTTCAAACCAGAAAAATCATGTATCTACCCCTAACCCTAAACTATGTCTTATGAAGTCAAGCATGCATGAAGAGAAGTGGTTTTGGGTTTCAAACATGAAAATTTCAAAAACCTCCCAAAAGCTTCATTTTAGAGCGACTAATAAGGATCGATGCTTACCTTTTCATTTTCATGTTTTTACTTATTTGAATCTTGGTCAAATCCTAGGTTTGACCAAGATTTAAACAAGTTTAAAACATGAAAATGAAATGGGAAGTGTGTATCCTTCTTAGTCGGTCTAAAATGAAGCTTTGAGATGTTCTTGAAATTTCCATGTTTGAAACCCAAAACCACTTAAGACTGAGTTTTTGGTTAGGTGTAGATACATGATTTTTCTTGTTTGAATATGTCTAGACCTTGTTTATCAACTTGAATGCTTATGACATAAGAGGCTATATATGTGCTTTGGTTTTCCATTTTTTCATTTTCGATTTTTTATGCCCATTTAAATATTGGTCAAATCCTAGGTTTGACCAAGGTTTAATCAAGTTTAAAACATGACAATGAAAAGGTAAGCATGAATCCTTTCTTAGTCACTCTAAAATGAAGGTACTTGAAATTTTTATGTTTGAAACACAAAACCCGAGTTCTCTTCATATGTTTGACTTCATAAGACGAGTTTAGGGTTAGGGGTAGATATGATACATGATATTTCTGGTTTGAATATGTCTAGACCTTGTTTATCAACTTGAATGCTTACTATATGACATAAGAAGGCTATATATGTGCTTTGGTTTTTCATTTTTTTTTTTTTTGAATTTTTACGCCCGTTTGAATCTTGGTCAAATCCTAGGTTTGACCAAGGTTAAAACAAGTTTAAAACATGGCAATGAAAAGGTAAGCATGGATCCTTCTTAGTCACTCTAAAATGAAGCTTTTGGGAGGTTTGTGAAATTTCCATGTTTGAAACCAAAATCACTTCTCCTCATACTTAACTTCATAAGACGGAGTTTAGGGTTAGGGGTAGATACATGTTTTGTGTGGTTTGAATATGTCTAGACCTTGTTTATCAACTTGAATGCTTACTATATGACATAAGAATACTATGTGCTTTGGTTTTCATTTTTCTGATTTTTTAATTGTTAAACCCATTTGAATCTTGGTCAAATCCTAGGTTTGAGCAAGATTTAAACAAGTTTAAAACATGAAAATGGAAAGCTAAGCATGAATCATTCTTAGTCACTCTAAAAATCTTTCGATCTGCGAGAAGAGTCGAATGCGCAATCAATAGTTACAAAAGCGACCCACCTTAGGGATGGATAATAAGACTTGGGCAATATAAACGTTGATACTTACTTTGTGATACTAAAATATATGTATCTAGACATATTTCAGTTGTAGATACATCCATTTTAACATCAAGTAATATGGATCGGAGGACTAGCTAAAGAACAATGAGAGGCAGTGTTTCTCTCCCCCGGCCTACTTGGCGGAGTGGCCCTCCATCAGGACAGGTGGTGATTCCGCTTCTCTCGTTGGAATTCCTTATCCCCCAGCCTACTCGGCGACGTGCGCTCCTCGGTGACCTGCGCGAGGGCGCCTCGGCGACCTACGCAAAGGTGGGCTGGACTCGGAGCGCATCGACTTCCTTACGCGGTGCACGGATTGGATCGACCATCCCGCGCGTGTCCTCCACCATATTGTTTTTCTTCAAGATGCTGTCATCCATCATCTTCTTCACCGCATCATGTTGGGTGTTGAGGCTCCCGTTGAGAGCTTGAACGCACTTGTTTGATAGCTCGACGTTTTCTTCGCGAAGAAAGCCGCACTCGATCTTAAGCATCAAATTCTCGCCCTTGAGCTTCTTGATGACGAGTTCGTTTCCTCACTTGATGGAACGCTCACATCATGCAGCTTGCCCCGGCCTGTGACCTCGTCCTTCAAAGTATCGACATCATCGCGAAAGTTGGAGGCGAGTTCCACGAAGTTTTAAGCTCATCTACTGAAACACGCCGATGCTTCTGCATGGCAATATCATCGATACCGAAACAAAGTGACGAGAGGAAGACGAAAATGTCCAATCGGTGGTAACCTCTAAGCGCGGGAGACGGGGGTTGAAGTCGTCATGAGAAGATGTCGGGGGTGCGTCGTGGGGCACGAGATATGTATAAAAAGGATTAATACGGAATAAAGAGTTGGGACCTCCGGGCCGGGAAGAATCAAGAAACATGGCGATGGAAACCAACCGGGAATCTTCGACCGCACGGCCGACGCCGTTCGAGACGAGCGCGAAGCGGGGCCTTCGTTTTACGGCGGGCCCTTTCTCGCGGCCAGCATCTGGATAGACCGCCGGCGGGAACTCTCCGCGTCCTTGGTCAACACTAGATGGTGCTTCTTCAAGCGAGATGGTGGCCTTGACTTCGGAGGCATCGGCTGGAAGTGGAAGGAGGCTGGAAGTGAAGCAAGAAGGGGATGGAAGAAGTACTCCCCCTATTAAAACCGGACAACCGTCTCCTGCCCTCGCTTCGAGCAACCTGGTCCGCCCATCCTAAATCAACGGCCGAGAGGGGCTCCCTTGCGAGCGAGATCCGGTGACTTTACCCAACGAAGTTACCATGAACTTTACCTATACGAGCCATCGGGTTAAGATCCAACGAACATGGTCGATCTAAAATTTGAAATTAAAATTTATGTAGCTCGAGAAAAAAACAGAAAAACTTTACATTAAGACGTATTCTCGGAAAGTTCCAGTCCATTTAAAATATTAGTTTAGTTTAAGTTCGAAATTTGGATCAACCGCGAGCGTTGGATCTTGATCGAATGGCTCACGTGTGTAAAGTCGCATGGTGACTTCTCTTAGTGAAGTCATTCGGATCTCGATCCGCGAAGGGTCGGGACGCGGGAGCGAGAAGCAAATGAATCGAGAGCGGTCCGGAGTATCTGTCCAGTCCACCGTAAATCAACGGGACGGAGCGGCTACCTTCTCTTCGAAGGCTGCGGCGCGCAAGCCGAGGAATGGACATCTGTCGGCTAGTATAGAATTTTATAGCACGCCATTAATCGAGCTAGCGATCTTGTACTACTGGACTACAACTGCGATGGACGTCCAAAGCTACGAATAGTCGGGGAAACAATGAATGCGAGCCGGGGTAGTACGTACTTTGTAGTAGTGAAGCAATGGGGATTATGCTGGAGCAAGTACGGAGTGCAGAGTACGATACTACAAAAGTGCTTGTTCGTTGTTTTCGCGAGTTCATTTTAGCGTAACGTCCGAGGTTGTTGTCGAACCAGTTGTTAGATTTTGGGTAATTATTGTTAAGTTGCTTGCTTCTTAATTAAAATTTATCAAAGTCATGTAGACTAGATCGATTTGTGAGAACATCCCAAAAGCTTCATTCATTTTAGAATGACTAAGAAGGATCCATTCTTACCTTTTCTTTTCATGTTTTAAACTTGTTTAAACCTTGGTCAAACCTAGGATTTGACCAAGATTTAAATGGGCATAAAAATTCAGAAAAAATCAAAAAATGAAAAACCAAAGCACATATATAGCCTTCTTATGTCATATAGTAAGCACTCGAGTTGATAAAAACACTGTCTTATGAAGTCAAACATATGAAGAGAACTGGTTTTGGGTTTCAAACATGGAAATTTCACAAACCTCCCAAAAGCTTCATTCTACAGTGACTAAGAAGGATCCAGGCTTACCTTTTTCATTTTCAATTTCTTAACTTGTTTAAATCTTGGTCAAACCTAGGATTTGACCAAGATTCAAATGGGTATAACAATTCAAAAAAAAAACGGAAAAAAACCAAAGAACATAGTCTTCTGATGTCATATAGTAAGCATTCAAGTTGATAAACAAGGTCTAGACATATTCAAACCAAACAAATCATGTATCTACCCCCTAACCCTAAACTTTGCCTTATGAAGTCAAGCATGAAGAGAAGTGATTTTGGGTTTCAAACATGGAAATTTCAAAAACCTCCCAAAAGCTTCATTTTAGAGTGACTAAGAAGGATCCATGCTTACCTTTTCATTGCCATGTTTTAAACTTGTTTTAACCTTGGTCAAACCTAGGATTTGACCAAGATTCAAATGGGAGTAAAAATTCAGAAAAATTCAAAAAAAATGAAAAACCAAAGCACATATATAGCCTTCTTATGTCATATAGTAAGCATTCAAGTTGATAAACAAGGTCTAGACATATTCAAAGCAGAAATATCATGTATCATATCTACCCCTAACCCTAAACTCTGTCTTATGAAGTCAAACATATGAAGAGAACTGGGGTTTTGGGTTTCAAACATAAAATTTTCAAGTACCTTCATTTTAGAGTGAGTAAGGAAGGATTCATGCTTACCGTTTCATTTTCATGTTTTAAACTTGTTTAAACCTAGGATTTGACCAAGATTTAAATAGGCATAAAAAATTCGAAAGAAATCAAAAAATGAAAAACCAAAGCACATATATATAGCCTTCTTATATCATATAGTAAAAAATTCAAGTTGATAAACAAGGTCTAGACATATTCAAACAAGAAAAATCATGTATCTACACCTAACCATAAACTCTGTCTTAAGTGGTTTTGGGTTTCAAACATGGAAATTTCACAAACCTCCCAAAAGCTTCATTTTACTGTGACTAAGGAGGATCCATGCTTACCTTTTGGCTTAAACGTTTGAAACCAAAAACCACTTCTCTTCATGCATGCTTGACTTCATAAGACAGAGTTTAGCTAGGGTACGTTAGGGGGTGTAGATACATGATTTTCCTGGTTTGAATATGTCTAGACCTTGTTTATCAACTTAATTGATTGCTTACTATATGACATAAGAAGACTACGTGCCTTGGTTTTCATTTTTTTGTTTTTTTGAATTTTATGCTCATATATTTGAATCTTGGTCAAATCCTAGGTTTGACCAAGATTTAAACAAGTTTAAAACATGAAAATGAAAAGGGAAGCATGTATCCTTCTTAGTCACTCTAAAATGAAGCTTTTGGGATGTTCTTGAAATTTCCATGTTTGAAACCCAAAACGACTTCTCCTTCATGCTAGACTTCATAAGATCAACACGGGGTAGATACATGATTTGTCTGGTTTGGATATACCTAGACCTCGTTTAACTTGAATGCATACGATATGACATAAGAAGACGTACTATACGTGCTTTTGTTTTTCATTATTCTGATTTTTTTGAATTTTGTGCCCACCCATTTGTATCTTGGTCAAATCCTAGGCTTGATAATGATTTAAACAAGATTAAAATATGAAAATGCAAAGGTAAGCATGGATCCTTCTTAATTAGTCACTCTAAAATGAAGCTTTTGGGAGCAAAACCACTTCTCTTCATATGCTTGACTTCATAAGACGGAGTTTAGGGGTTAGGGGGTATAGATACATGATTTGTCTAGTTTGAATATGTCTAGACCTTGTTTATCAACTTAATTGGCTTACTATATGACATAAGAAAACTATTTGCTTTGGTTTTTCTTTTTCTGATTTTTTTCAATTTTGATGCCCATTTGAATCTTTGTCAAATCCTAGGTTTGACCGAGATAATTTAAACAAGCTTAAAACATGAATATGAAAAGGGAAGCATGTATCCTTCTTTGTCACTCTAAAATGAAGTTTTTGGGAGGTTTTTCAAATTTCCATGTTTGAAACCCAAAACCACTTCTCTTCATATGCTTGACTTCATAAGACAGAGTTCAGGGGTTAGGGGGTATAGATACATGATTTGTCTAGTTTGAATATGTCTAGACCTTGTTTATCAACTTTAATGCTTACTATATGACATAAGAAAACTATTTGCTTTGGTTTTCTTTTTTCTGACTTTTTTCAATTTTGATGCCCATTTGAATCTTTGTCAAATCCTAGGTTTGACCAAGATAATTTAAACAAGCTTAAAACATGAATATGAAAAGGGAAGCATGTATCCTTCTTAGTCACTCTAAAATGTAGTTTTTGGGAGGTTTTTGAAATTTCCATGTTTGAAACCCAAAACCACATCTCTTCATGCTTGACTTAATTTATAAGACATAGTTTAGGGGTTAGGGGGTAGATACATGATTTGTATGGTTTGATATTTCTAGACCTTGTTTATCAACTTTAATGCTTACTATATGACATAAGATGACTATGTGATTTGGTTTTTCATTTTTCTGTTTTTTATTTTATTTTTCTGCCCATTTGAATCTTGGTCAAATCCTAGGTTTGACCAAGATTTAGACAAGTTTAACACGTGAAAACGAATAAGTAAGCCTGGATCCTTCTTAGTCACTCAAAAATGTACCAATCGATAGATGTGTTAACTTTGCTTCATGGAAATAATAATGTCATGTAAATGAGTTAACTTGGATTTCCTACCCTTGAATCCATAGGAAACTTTGTTCTAATGCACTATTATAATCAACCGAGTTTTTACACCAACAGGTCTGTCACTTACGTGTGGTGCCCACGCTTGAGGTCCCACACTTCAGTGAGCACAAGTCACGTGCAATAGGTACGCAAACTCCCAGCCATCTTCTTTGTCAAGAGAAGACGCATCAGGATGCGTATTGGAAGTCTGTGGGTCCTTCTGGATCCTTCGGTTGTCCCTCTCACAAAAAAAACAAATCTCTCTCATTCTCGGCCTCGCTCGACTCGCTCGCTCGCTCGCTCGCACCTCCTGCTCACTGACAAACCCTGCACAAAAGTCAACATCATCACCCGAAAAAGGGGAGACACCATAATGCTCTCCCTTCTTCTCTCCTTCCGAGTGATCCCTCTTCCTCCGAGTTTCACTCGACGGGCAAACACCCATGTGCTGCATAGTAATAATAAAAAGGTAGTACTCGTAGAAAAATCGATATACGAATCCTGTAATTAAATAGGTTAAACTAGGGTTTTGCCCGAGTTCTACGAGATCAAGGGTTCAAAAAATCCAACTACGGGGTTCGAACAACACGATTCTAATCCAAGAATTTTTTCGACCTAGGTCACCCAAATGGCCTCAAACTATAGGGTTAGCATCTAGTGCGGTATGTGTGAAAATGTATGCACTATGTGTGCTATAACTTGTATGTCTTTCAAATTTGAACCAAATTTGAATAAGTTTGAAATATTTGAAAATGGGCTTTTGGCTTAAACGTTTGAAACCAAAAACCACTTCTCTTCATGCATGCTTGACTTCATAAGACAGAGTTTAGCTAGGGTTAGGGGGTAGATGCATGATTTTCCTGGTTTGAATATGTCTAGACCTTGTTTATCAACTTAATTGAATGCTTACTATATGACATAAGAATACTATGTGCCTTGTTTTTTTATTTTTTGATTTTTTTAAAATTTTATGCCCATTTGAATCTTGGTCAAATCCTAGGTTTGAACATGGTTTAAACAAGTTTAAATCATGAATATGAAAAATTAAGCATCTATATATCCTTCTTAGTCACTCCAAAATGTAGCTCGATCTTGGGAGGGTTTTCGAAATTTCCATGTTTGAAACCAAAAACCACTTCTCTTCATGCATGCTTGACTTCATAAGACAGAGTTTAGGGTTAGGGGTAGATATATACATTATTTTCTGGTTTGAATATGTCTAGACCTTGTTTATCAACTTGAATGCTTAATTACTATATATATATGACATAAGAATGTTATGTCCTTTGGTTTTTCATTCTTTTGATTTTTTATGAATTTCTATGCCCATTTGAATCTTTTGGTCAAATCCTAGAGGTTTGACCAAGATTTAAACAAGTTTAAAACATGAAAATGAAAAGGGAAGCTTGTATATCCTTCTTAGTCACTCTAAAATGAAGTTTTTGGGAGGTTTTTGAAATTTCCATGTTTGAAACCCAAAACCACTTCTCTTCATGCTAGACTTCATAAGACAATTTAATTAGGGGTTAGGGGGTAGATACATGATTTGTCTGGTTTGAATATGTCCAAACCTTGCTTGTTTATCAACTTGAATGCTTACTATATGACATAAGAATGCTTACCATATGTTTGAATTTTAAAAGCATATAGTCTTCTTATGTCATATATATAGTAAGCATTCAAAAGTTTTTCTTTGAGAGAGTAGCATGCATTCAAAAGTTGATAAATAAGATTTGGACATATTCAAACCAGACAAATCATGTATCTACACCCCCTAACCCTAAACTCTGTCTTATGAAGTCAAGCATGAAGAGAAGTGCTTTTGGGTTTCAAACATGGAAATTTCACAAACCTCCCAAAAGCTTCATTTTACGGTGACTAATTAAGGAGGATCCATGCTTACCTTTTGGCTTAAACGTTTGAAACCAAAAACCACTTCTCTTCATGCATGCTTGACTTCATAAGACAGAGTTTAGCTAGGGCGTTAGGGGGTAGATACATGATTTTCCTGGTTTGAATATGTCTAGACCTGGTTTATCAACTTAATTAATTGATTGTTTACTATATGACATAAGAAGACTATGTGCCTTGGTTTTAAATTTTTCTGTTTTTTTTGAATTTTATGCCCATATATTTGAATCTTGGTCAAATCCTAGGTTTGACCAAGATTTAAACAAGTTTAAACATAAAAATGAAAAGGGAAGCATGTATCCTTCTTAGTCACTCTAAAATGAAGCTTTTGGGATGTTCTTGAAATTTCCATGTTTGAAACCAAAAACGACTTCTCTCTTCATGCTAGACTTCATAAGATCGACAGGGGGTAGATACATGATTTGTCTGGTTTGGATATACCTAGACCTCGTTTATCAACTTGAATTCATACGATATGACATATGAAGACTATGTGCTTTAATTTGTTTTTCATTTTTCTGATTTTTTTGAATTTTGTGCCCACCCATTTGTATATTGGTCAAATGCTAGGCTTGATAATGATTTAAACAAGTTTAAAATATGAAAATGCAAAGGTAAGCATGGATCCTTCTTAGAAACTCTAAAATGAAGTTTTTCGGAGGTTTTTGAAATTTCCATGTTTGCAACCCAAAACCACTTCCTCTTCACATGCTTGACTTCATAAGACAGAGTTTAGGGGTTAGGGGGTATAGATACATGATTTGTCTAGTTTGAATATGTCTAGACCTTGTTTATCAACTTTAATGCTTACTATATGACATAAGAAAACTATTTCCTTTGGTTTTTCTTTTTTCTGATTTTTTTCAATTTTGATGCCCATTTGAATCTTGTCAAATCCTAGGTTTGACCAAGATAATTTAAACAAGCTTAGAACATGAATATGAAAAGGGAAGCATGTATCCTTCTTAGTCACACTAAAATGAAGTTTTTGGGAGGTTTTTGAAATTTCCATGTTTGAAACCCAAAACCACATCTCTTCATGCTTGACTTAATTTATAAGACATAGTTTAGGGGTTAGGGGGTAGATACATGATTTGTATGGTTTGATATTTCTAGACCTTGTTTATCAACTTTAATGCTTACTATATGACATAAGATGACTATGTGATTTGGTTTTTCATTTTTCTGTTTTTATTTTATTTTTCTGCCCATTTGAATCTTGGTCAAATCCTAGGTTTGACCAAGATTTAGACAAGTTTAACACGTGAAAACGAATAAGTAAGCATGGATCCTTCTTAGTCACTCAAAAATGTACCAATCGATAGATGTGTTAACTTTGCTTCATGGAAATAATAATGTCATGTAAATGAGTTAACTTGGATTTCCTACCCTTGAATCCATAGGAAACTTTGTTCTAATGCACTATTATAATCAATCGAGTTTTTACACCAACAGGTCTGTCACTTACGTGTGGTGCCCACGCTTGAGGTCCCACACTTCAGTGAGCACAAGTCACGTGCAATAGGTACGCAAACTCCCAGCCATCTTCTTTGTCAAGAGAAGACGCATCAGGATGCGTATTGGAAGTCTGTGGGTCCTTATGGATCCTTCCGTTGTCCCTCTCACAAAAAAAACAAATCTCTCTCATTCTCGGCCTCGCTCGACTCGCTCGCTCGCTCGCACCTCCTGCTCACTGACAAACCCTGCACAAAAGTCAACATCATCACCCGAAAAGGGGAGACACCATAATGCTCTCCCTTCTTCTCTCCTTCAGAGTGATCCCTCTTCCTCCGAGTTTCACTCGACGGGCAAACACCCATGTGCTTGCATAGTAATAATAAAAAGGTAGTACTCGTAGAAAAATCGATATACGAATCTGTAATTAAATAGGTTAAACTAGGGTTTTGCCCGAGTTCTACGAGATCAAGGGTTCAAAAAAATCCAACTACGGGGTTCGAACAACACGATTCTAATCCAAGAATTTTTTCGACCTAGGTCACCCAAATGGCCTCAAACTATAGGGTTAGCATCTAGTGCGGTATGTGTGAAAATGTATGCACTATGTGTGCTATAACTTGTATGTCTTTCATATTTGAACCAAATTTGAATAAGTTTGAAATATTTGAAAAGGGGCTTTTGGCTTAAACGTTTGAAACCAAAAACCACTTCTCTTCATGCATGCTTGACTTCATAAGACAGAGTTTAGCTAGGGTTAGGGGGTAGATGCATGATTTTCCTGGTTTGAATATGTCTAGACCTTGTTTATCAACTTAATTGAATGCTTACTATATGACATAAGAATACTATGTGACTTGTTTTTTATTTTTTGATTTTTTTAAAATTTTATGCCCATTTGAATCTTGGTCAAATCCTAGGTTTGAACATGGTTTAAACAAGTTTAAATCATGAATATGAAAAATTAAGCATCTATATATCCTTCTTACTCACTCCAAAATGTAGCTCTTGGGAGGGTTTTTCGAAATTTCCATGTTTGAAACCAAAACCACTTCTCTTCATGCATGCTTGACTTCATAAGACGAGTTTAGGGTTAGGGGTAGATATATACATGATTTTCTGGTTTGAATATGTCTAGACCTTGTTTATCAACTTGAATGCTTACTATATATATATGACATAATAATGTTATGTCCTTTGGTTTTTCATTCTTTTGATTTTTTATGAATTTCCATGCCCATTTGAATCTTTTGGTCAAATCCTAGAGGTTTGACCAAGATTTAAACAAGTTTAAAACATGAAAATGAAAAGGGAAGCTTGTATATCCTTCTTAGTCACTCTAAAATGAAGTTTTTGGGAGGTTTTTGAAATTTCCATGTTTGAAACCCAAAACCACTTCTCTTCATGCTAGACTTCATAAGACAATTTAATTAGGGGTTAGGGGGTAGATACATGATTTGTCTGGTTTGAATATGTCCAAACCTTGCTTGTTTATCAACTTGAATGCTTACTATATGACATAAGAATGCTTACCATATGTTTGAATTTTAAAAGCATATAGTCTTCTTATGTCATATAGTAAGCATTCAAAAGTTTTTCTTTGAGAGAGTAGCATGCATTCAAAAGTTGATAAATAAGATTTGGACATATTCAAACCAGACAAATCATGTATCTACACCCCTAACCCTAAACTCTGTCTTATGAAGTCAAGCATGAAGAGAAGTGCTTTTGGGTTTCAAACATGGAAATTTCACAAACCTCCCAAAAGCTTCATTTTACAGTGACTAAGAAGGATCCAGACTTACCTTTTCATTTTCATGTTTTAAACTTGTTTAAATCTTGGTCAAACCTAGGATTTGACCAAGATTTAAATGGGCATAAAAATCAGAAAAAACAGAAAAAATGAAAAACCAAAGAACATAGCCTTCTTATGTCATATAGTAAGCATTCAAGTTGATAAACAAGGTCTAGACATATTCAAACCAGAAAAAGCATGTATCTACCCCTAACCCTAAACTCTGTCTTACGAAGTCAAGCATGAAGAGAAGTGGTTTTGGGTTTCAAACATGGAAATTTCAAAAACCTCGCGAAAGCTTCATTTTAGAGTGACTAAGAAGGATCCATGCTTACCTATTCATTTTCATGTTTTAAACTTGTTTAAACCTTGATAAAACCCAGGATTTTACCTATTTAATCATAGATTCATAGGTCGATTTTTTACTTTTTTATTATTACTATGCAGCACATGTGTGTTTGCCCGTCCGGTGAAACTCGGAGGAAGAGGGATCACACGGAAGGAGAAGAAGGGATAGCGATCACGGGGCCCCTCTTATTATTTATGGTGTATATCTTTTTTCGGTGATGTTGAGCTGTTGTGCGGCGTTTGTCGGTGCGCGGGAGGTGCGAGGCTGCGAGCGAGCGAGTCGAGCGAGGCCGAGAATGAGAGAGATGTTTTTTTCTTTTTCTTTTCCGTGAGAGGGACAACGAAGGATCCGGAGACGACTTCCACTACGCATCTGGTGCGCGTCTTCTCTTGACAAAGAAGATGGCTGGGAGTTTGCGTACCTACTATAGTACTACTACACAAGAACCATATACATGTCAAACTTTTCAATCATGACCCACATGCATTTTATGTATATATTCACAACTTTTAATGCATGCATGAAAACTCGGCAAAATATGTGCATTTTGGGTTGTCGCACATAAATGTGCTTTTACTTGTCTGCCACCAATCCAATTTTCATGTGAGGGGGAACATGACACACGATGGACATTTCCAATGTTTCACGAATTAATTATCTCAATTTGCATCCATATATATATGCGCACTAGTTGCTTGAAAGATCGAACCAAAGGTGAACTTGAAACGTTTTCATTTTCATGTTTTAAACTTGTTTAAATCTTGGTCAACCCTTGGATTTGACCAAGATTCATAAAAAATTCAAAAACATAGTCTTCTTATGTCATACAGTCAACATTCAAGTTGATAAAACAAGATCTAAACATATTAAAAGAAGAATCATGTATCTACCCCCTAACCCTAAACTCTGTCTTTTGAAGTCAAACATGAAGATACGTGGTTTTGGGTTTACAAGATGGAAATTTCAAAAACCTCCGAAAAGCTTAATTTTGGAGTGACTAAGAAGGATACATGCTTACTTTTTCATTTTCATGTTTTAAACTTGTTTAAAGCTTGGTCAAACCTAGCTAGCTAGGATTTGACCAAGATTCAACAAGTGCGCATAAAAAATTCGAAAAAACCCCCAAAAATGAAAAACCATAACACATAGTCTTCTTGCGTCACATATATTGTAAGCATTCAAGTGTTGATAAACAATATCTAGACATATCAAACAAGAAAAATCATGTATCTATACCCCTAACCCTAAATTTGTCTTATGAAGTCAAGCATGAAGAGAAGTGGTTTGGGTTTTCAAACATGGAAATTTCGAAAACCGCCCAAAAGCTTCATTTCGGACTGACTAAGAAGGATCCATGCTTACCTTTTCATTTTCATGTTTTAAACTTGTTTAAATTCTTGTTCAAACCTAGGATTTGACCAAGATTCAAATGGGCATAAAAACAATCGAAAAAATCAAAAATGAAAAACCAAAGCACATAGTCTTCTTATGTCACATAGTAAGCCATTCAACTTGATAACAAGGTCTAGACCTATTCAAACCAGAAAAATCATGTATCTACCCCTAACCCTAAACTCATCTGTCTTATGAAGTCAAGCATGAAGAGAAGTGGTTTTGGGTTTCAAACATAGACATTTCAAAAGCCTCCCAAAAGCTTCATTTTGGAGTGACTAAGAAGGATCCATGCTTAATTTTTCATTTTAATGTTTTAAACTTGTTTAAATCTTGGTTAAACCTATGATTTGACCAAAATTTGATTCGGCATAAAAATTCAAAACAAATCAAATAAATGAAAAACCAATGCACATAGTACATCTTCTTATGTCATATACTAAGCATTCAAGTTGATAAGCCAGGTCTAGACATATTCAAACTAGAAAAATCATGTATCTACCCCTAACCCTAAACTCGATTTGTCTTATGAAGTCAATCATGAAGAGGTGTTTTGGGTTTCGGACATGGAAATTTCAAAAACCTTCCAAAAGCTTCATTTTGAAGTTACTAATTAAGAAGGATCACTACAAGAAAAGTTTGGCAACTTTTCTTGTAGTGGATCCAGGCTTAATTTTTCATTTTCATGTTTTAAATTTTGGTCAAACCTAGGATTTGACCAAGATACAAATGGGCATAAAAATTCAGGGTAGCATCATACCCCCTCCTTCCCGCGTAGAAAAAGTGTTAGGCGAGTAGTAGAATGGCATGACCAACAAGTTTCAAGTAAAATTTTGAATATGACCAAAATATACCAATTGATAGATGTGTTAACTTGGCTTCATGGGTGTGTGACCTAAGATTGAGCCATGGTACATTTTGCCAACAAAGTAGCAATTGAGTTGGCTTTCTACCTTAGTAGGCGTGCATTGGAAGGATGCATTATGCCGGCAAAGTTTTCAAACGTTCAAACTTTTCCGGTTTCTCATACGGTATTTGGCTCCTTGAGAAGCATTGATGTGATCATATGAGGTTATGCAAAACTTCGCCTTTCCCGTACTTGCCCGAGCACTCGACACCCCTCGTCCCATGGCGACTCCTCCGGCCATAGCCCCGTGCACCCAGGCTCCACGACTCGGCCTCGGAGGGGTGTGCGCTAAAAGCTCGCAAATGTACGTGTGCCATTGGTGTGCGATGAAGCGAGGCGGCTACGTGTCTTCTTGTGGCTAGACTCCTGGCGCCCTTTGATCTAGGAGAGGGAGAGGAGGGAGGGGGGCCCATGAAGCGGCGGTGGCCCGGGTATCGGCGGCGGCCCGGGCAGCGGCGGCAAAGTGGGCTGGTCGGAGCATAGGCATGCGCCGGGGGCGAACCTCGCCGGGTGAGGATGCTTCCATTGTGAAGAAGCACTTGCCATCCCGGGCTTCGGGTTCGCCAACAAACTCAGCGCCTCGGTCCATGGCGTTGCCGTCGTGGGGACGTCGGGGGCGGCGGCGACGTGCTTGCAGCCCCGGCCTTTAGTGGGGACCAAAGTGCGACCGACCACATCACGGCGTCGGCGGCATTGGGGATGCCGATGGGCATCCACTGCCACACACGGATTTGGGAGGTTACGGCCGGGCCGAGTTCCAAACTTCCATCATCGGAGCCGAGGGCTTGGTACTTCAAATTCCGAATCGGGCAATCCTTCGACCCCAATCAGCTTACGCTGTGGTCCAAATCCGAGATATCTTGGCGGCAGCTATGCTTGGTTAAGCTTAGCCGGACAGCGGCAATCGACGATCTGCAAAACCTAGATGCCTTAGAGGATTTGCGGCAGCCGTCAATGCACTCGTGGAGGCATCGCATGCTTGGTAGCGGCGGCGAATGCGGGTATGTTGTTTTACTCCCTTTGTATGCTTTTGTCATAAAAATCAATTTGCTAATTCTCATTCGATTGAAAATTAGACCCATTCACCATCAACTCTCAAACAGTGGACACTAGTAATATGTAGAACTAGAAATTACACAAGATTTATGTACTCCTAGTACTATTACTTCGACGCTACATATTGTTTACACGAGGAAATTGCACAAACTACCGCTTATTGCTGTGCCTTCGTTGCGTAAAACACTTTTTTAAACTGTAATTTTTTCCGCACAAACCACCAACTATCGTGTTCTGTTGCAGGGAGGTTCAAATTTAGGATTGAGCTGTTTAAGAGCAAATCAGATGATCGGGGACCACCAACTACTATAGTTTTAATTGCAAATAGAATCGATTTTGCAAAATTATGAAACGCACATAACGTTTGAATTACTACAATTTTTTTGAAGGTTTGATATTTTCATCATTTTTGTGTGAATCTTACACCAAGTAACACAACTTTCGGACGGAATACAAAATATTTTCAAACTTCCTAGATTTGATAGCTCAAATATTTTTAATTACTAGTTTTTCGGTATTTTAAAAAGTCGAAACACTATATTTTTGCTTGAATGTTAGAAAATATATTTCATGATTATCCCATATTAGTTAAGAAGTACATAAACTAGTAGTAGTAATAAAGAACGAGAGGGAGTTTATGGAGATACATCCATTAAGGGCATGTTAGTGTGTGTTGGTGTATTACTTATGCCTTCTTTGGTTAATACACTTCTCTAGTGATCCCCGCAAACCCTCTATTCTTGCCTAGAATACAAAAACTCCCCATCAAAGTATTAGTGCATTTTTTGGATGAGTATTCGAGAGGATTGGGTGAACACCAAGGATTTGCATAGGAAATTGGTACAATTGAATCCTTGGCTGTTTGATTTGTAGGATTGTTTCCGATAGGAATTTTTCCTAAGGATTTCTTTGCACCGATTCCATAGAAAATTAAACATCTACTCATGCCTCTTTTTAAGAATGCTTTACTTTTCCTATGGTGGAATCAAACAAAGTTTGGATTCTATGAATTCCTATAGGATTGGAGTGGACATGACATTGCAATCCTACATTTCCCTATTCCTACATCTTTCGGTAGGCATTTGCCTAGAATAAATAACCATGTGTATTACGGAGTAGCAATAAAATATAGGTTTATTTCTCTAAAGCATCTTGCATTGTACTAGTACATGGCTTAAGAGACAATATTTTTACCATTTTTTTTGCGAGAAGACAATATTATTACCATAGTTACTAAGTACATTTTATTGGATGATGAAGTGATAGCCCTCATCAATGCATTGTGAATTATTAGGGCATGGGTCGCACGTGATTTACGAGTACACCGCACGATCGAGAGCCGCCGTCCCTCTTTGCTTTCTACCGATGCGGCGGAGCTCCTCCCCACACCCACGAATAGCTGAAAGCCACAAGCTAGCTGGGGAAAAGTCTTGCGCCGAGAAAATCTACAACCGTGGTTGAGTACATGTGTTTCTTAAGATACGAGTGCTCCAATGCATTTTTTCTTTCCTTTTACTAATTTACCTTGAAAATCCCGCACGTCCACTTATTTGTGGACGGAGGGAGTATCACGCCAAGAGGAAGTAGGACAATAGTGGGCGCTTATAGCCCGCCTACGTGGTACTTTTGCCAGCTGTTGGCTCTTCTATTGTTCTTGCTCTAAAGAAACCCCGATTGTGAAAGGCCAAGGCGTACTTCTTTTGGTCACGCAAAATTCAAAATACTGCCATGGACATTGAATTGACATGACAACACATAGCTTGGGATGTCCAAATTTGCACGTTAGACCAGTGACTTGTTCTTCACCTTTTCAGAGGGAACAGTGACTTTTTATTATGGGTCTATACACTTTCCAAGAAACAAGAGGAGATCTCTGTAGAGTGTAGAGGAGCGAAGTCAAGCGCCCCGCCCCCACCTGCCCTATTTCGGTTCACCTCCATCGTCTACCTCCGCCCCCGCCCGCACCAATCGACCACCTTCCATAGCACGCGCCGGTGCCGCCGCCATGCGGCTTTAGAATCAATTCCACCGCCCGGTTTGAGAGCCTCCGTTCTTCATCTTCCCCGCCACCTGCCGCCATCGAACCCAAATTAAACTCCAATCAGTTGAACCCAAACCTCATAGACCCACCCCCTGCCCTGCGATGGCGGCATCGAACAAGGAAAATGATGACTCTGAACTGTTTCAGAAGGTCTTTTCCGAAGGTCCCCTTGAAGAACTCGTAACAAGATGCGACGTCATCACCGCCGCGAGCCTCGTCGGTTCGTCCAAACTATTTTTCGACTATGCAAATGATAGTGCAACTCTATCTTTTTCTCTCCCGTTTGGCCTCCCATGTGTTCTTCATTCTCACCCGACGAAGGTAGCACGGGATTGCAAGGCGACGCCGGCTGGACGGGTTCTCCTCCGACGTTGTGATGCCGGACGGTACGGGTAAGCGGTGGGTAGGTGCCAATGGAGATTGGGTTGCCATGGTTGACAACGGCTTTCACGCTTGCAAATGGAAACTTGTCAACGTCTACACTCGCCGTGAAATTCCTCTCCCTGTGCCGTTTGAAACCACCCACATTCCAAATATATACCACCACAACCTTCGTGCTATTATATTTCACAAGATATATATTTGCCAAGTTCCCACAGTTGCTAGGGGGTACAAAAATTTCTCTCTTGTTGCTTGTTTTTGACATCGAGTTGCCCTCCTTTGCGGCGAAGATTACGGATGGACGAGTTCTTACGAGCCCAAGTCCCACATCTTTTACAATTACGGCGATGCAATTCTCCACAATGGGCTTGTGTTTGCCACAACTCATACGCCTCTGTTCACGCATGGAATCCTCGGCAAGGCTGGTAATTTTCCTCCGGACGTAGTGTATGATGAGCTTCATTATTCATGGCTGTAAAGATAATTTTAATGCACAAACTTATTAATTTTCGAACCTGGTGATCGACTTGGAGGCTTGGGGCATATTTGCTTCGGATGAAATTTCATTGGTATTTAGACTTTTTATTCGAGATGATTACCATAGAAAAATTTGAGGATTGTATAATTAGGAGTTTTATTCTCAGATTGAATTATGTTGGATTTTGACCTCTACTTGAACTTCTTGAAATGAATCCTTTGGTTTCCCATGTGATGTACTCAAATACACCAATATGCTTTATTATTGAATGGAAATGCCATTATATCATCCCATCTGAATCCTAATGCGTTTTCCCAATTCTTACGTTTTCAGATTTGTGCAAACCAAACATACCCTTCTTAACAGTAATTTCGTTTTCAAGCGGGTCCTCCGCTGATCGTAGAGCCACCGCCCATTGTGTTTGAATGGCGGTGTGCACTTGATGATGCTCTTGGCCATGATCACGAGGTCGATTATGGCATGTGGTGGTTAGCAAGATCTATAGATGGTTCTAGACTTCTTCTGATCCATACACTTGGGCATTCTTGATGAAAGGGAATATTCTGTAAAGTTTGCCATCTTGCTTCGATCGTCGTGTTCATCATGGTCGCCTTTGTTGGCAACTATGCTTCAGGTTTGGTTGACTGGTGTTCACGAAGGACACTAGTAAGTTAAATGAAGGTATTCCATGGGAAAAGATTGATGACCTTGGAGAATATTCTCTTTTCCTTGGAGTGAACTATCCGATTATGCTGCCATTAGGCGGTGCAGATGTTGTCCTAGGATGTCGACGAGAAGAAATTGTGTGTACACCTTGCCGAATGAAGCATGGCTTCGCAATTCGCAGCTGCACTGAAATATGCCGATTCAGTCTGAATCGTGAAGATTGCGCCGTTGGTTTCCAAACCAACGCCTTGGAGAAAACATGCAAAACAAAAAAAGATAGGTACCTGGTAAAGACACCGCTTTGGTTCATCCCAAACTTCGCCAACGCCCGGATTGGAACAAGTGTGATGTTTAATTCGAAACGGGGCCTGCGGCCATTGTAGCTACTGATAGTATGTAATTTCATAGCTAATGAACGAGGCAATTGTGGTCTACTAATTACAACTGTTTTGTAAAGAGGTGGTCTATAAGTATACCCCTCTCTTCATTGATGCATTTGTGGTCTACATGATGGTACTCTTAAATATATGGGTGTGGCTCCTCAACACATAATGTGGGGGTATTATTGTGTTAAAGTTGAAGGCTTGATCAACTATAGGTTCACTTCTCTAGTTACATTACTAGGTACTCCGGTTGGCTATGTTGTGATGAACACATTGTGTTCTGTTGTTCGGTGAAGACAAAAGTAGAACTATGGTATGCTTATGTTTAAGAGCAAGCGAGGGTTTAGCTTGAGATGTTAAAATTCAGATTTGAACTATTTTTTGATATGGAAATTTGAAATATATATGGTACTGTATATGATTATGTATAACAACAAGCGACGAAAGGGCTGATGCTCCTATTCCTTGTCGGCGGGAGGACTATGTGTGCGGCGACTTGAGCCAAATTAGAAGGCCATAGCTATGTTGATTGGTCCTTGAAGTTGGAGGGGCTAGGATTTCGGATGAGCGGAGTGGGGGAAGTTGTTGCTCATGGAACAAAAGTCCTTAAAATAGTAATGTTAGTATATAGGAGTACAAGGTATATACTTGTACTATTTTAGTACTATAATAAGTATATCGGGTTCATCAAAAAGAATTATCTCGGGTTCACAACCACGTGGGGTCAAGGTGAGGGAAAGTTGGTCAATACCTCTTACCGCTATATCCCCGCCCCAAGTTCTAATGCGCAAGTGCTTGTTATTTTTTTAAAGGGAAATAGTGGTTCCTCTCCCCCGGAAACATGCCCCGCATCTCCACCTCCTAGTATCGTAGTACTACTACTGCATCTTCTCCAAAAAAAACCCTCTTCTGTCTCTTTCTCCCGTTCACCCCTCTCTCCCTTGCATTAGATTACCGACTCCAATGAAGCAGAAGCGTAAGGTTGAGGAGATTCCTGATTGCTACCACCGGTCCATGGGGTGGGGCAACCTCCACTACCCACTGGTGGAGAACATAGCCGAGCGGGCGGATATCCTCGGCACTGGTCGCCTCGCTCGAGGCATGATCGGCATGCGGCATGCCATCCGCGGAGCGCATAAGGTTCCGTTCGGTTTACCGAGCCTGCTCCACTTGCGACCCGAGACATGGCCAGACGACCGCGACAATGCTGTAAGAGTATTTATTTATTTACTCATCTCGTTTCAGCTTGTGTTTTTTCAATCCACTTTTCTTATTGCCAAACATCATGCATGAATTTAGACTCAACATCATCACCTGATTTGGGAATCTTGTAAGGTTTGCTTGCCTTCACTATGCACATGTACTCTTCGGAATTGCTTTATTTATCCATTACATACGTAGCTTCGGTTCTGCACAATCCGCTCTTCATTACGTCGAATACCTTGCATGCATAGACAATTTTGAAACAAATCCTATTTGCGGGGCATTCACGCGTTGCTGATGCCATTAGACAAGCCGACAGTTCCGGCATTTATCCATACCAAGGAGGAAGCTGGATGGACATGGACCCATGCCTTGGGTGGGTTGTAACGGCGGCTGGGTGGCATTTGTCCGGCAGGACGGGCACTTGACGATCCGCAACATATACATATCAGATACTATTATACCTCTTCCATCTATGCAAGATGCAGGAATTTCTTTGGGCCCTACTAGTGAATGGTGGCATGGCAGCCCACCATTCCTGTTCAAATACAAAATAGATAAAAGTTTGGAACTGCTCAAAGTACGGATCGTCAAGATGCCGTACAAAGATGATCTAGCGGGGCCATGGCATTACGAGGTAATCGTTGTATTTGACGAATTGATCGCTATCCTACAAGCGCCCCTAGAAAAGGAGTGGAATATCCTGAGAAACCACTGAATTCTTTGATAGAAACAGCTATGTCGATGCCATGGGCATTCCTGGATATGGTACAAGTTCACACCTACATCGTGTATACGCGGTTACATATCCGTATGGAGATGTTCTGGTTTGGGAACCATATACTGTGGTGAGTCTTTGTTTTATGTCTTAACTAGTAAATGGCATGCTGCACATGTTGGACCAATTACGATTCGCAATACTTGATGTATAAAAGTTGCGTTCTAAATGTTGTTCAAACTTTCAATACAACTAATAATTTGGTTATACCATCAAAATAAGTGTGAGCATACGGTTTATAAATATGAACAAAAATTTGGAACCTTTCTTAATCACTATCAAGTGGGACGTGTGATATCGGTGTGAGGCTGCTCCGATTTTTCTTCATAATGGAAACATGACGGTTCTAGAAACACGTGGACAACTGGTGTGGTATTTTTTCACGCGAATACCTCTAATCCCAACCGTTAGATTTTGGACACCAAGCTGTTGGAATTGCTGCTACATGTCTTGTTAAAAGCTGGTGCCTTATAGTAGTAGAAAATAGAAGATAGAAGAGAAGAGATAATTTTCGGTGTAGTTCCTACTTGCTGCATTGTGGTTGATCTTTGTGCATTGCGGGGACACATGCAGCCCCGCGTCTCATTGACGCCCTTGTCATTGAAGATGAAGAAGCAGAAGTGGCTGCAATTTTCGCTCAAATCGAGGGAGATCTTGTCATGGAAGATGATGAAGCAAATGTGGCTCAAGGCGATGGAGGTGCCGATGAAGATAATGATCTTGATGAAGAAGAATTAGAAGAAGAAGAATTAGAAGAAGACGAATTCGATGATGAAATTAGATGATGAAGAATTAGATGATGATGGTGATAATCATAATTATGAAGATGAAGATGTATTTCTTGGATTTTCGGACCAGCGCACTTGGTTCACTGGCACCAATGAGAGCGGAGTCCATTGCTTGGTGAATCGATCTCGCGTGGATTCGGGTTAAAGGTTATCGGCCCATCCTCGGTCCTCCAATATTACATATGGGTAACAAGGCTGAGGTCTTATCCTTTGGTACGGTGCTACGTTTTCTTGAGATCTGCCCATACCTTGGACCACTGTAGAAGAGGCAAGGTGGGAAAGATTGAACAATTTGAAGGGCGTTCTTTATTTCTTGGACTCAATCACCCAATTTTCATGCTACCCCCGCCAATCGACGCGGAGGCTGCGAGACCAGATTTCCAATTGTTCAAACCTGTTGTGTCTTTGCTACCCACAATCGCGCCGTGATACATGGATACGTCCAAGGCCAAATTGGTGCGAGAATGCACGTCAATGGAGGTCCTGCCATAGGCTCAAGATTGCGGTACAAAAAGAGAAGATTGAACATAGAGCCGAAGCACCCATGTGGTTCGTCCCAACACTTCCACCTGTTTTTCCTTGAGAAATAAGAGACAGATGGTGACCTTATTTTATAGAGAAAACATAGTGTTCGTGAACTTAACCTCATGAACATTCGTTGTTCGGTTTTTGCTGAAATCAAAATTTTGCAGAGATGAAGATCTTTGTTTGAATCCCGTGCTTGAACATATTTTTCACAAATTAGCTACCCGTATTGTGATGAATACATGCTGGTTTGTTGTTTGGTGCGATATGGAGACATGAAGATCTTTGTCACGAATACCACAATGGACATCTTTTTTTCTTCAAAAATTAGCTAAGCTCAC
Source organism: Lolium rigidum (assembly GCF_022539505.1). NCBI lineage: Eukaryota > Viridiplantae > Streptophyta > Magnoliopsida > Poales > Poaceae > Lolium > Lolium rigidum. Next base: position 277,127,041 of record NC_061508.1, read on the forward strand.
GCTATTAGGCGCAAATGCCTATTAAGAGATTTGGTGCTCTTGGGCACCAGTGCTCCTGCTATTTTAGAAAAAATAAAAATATATTTATTTGTTCAAAAAATTAGAAAAAAAATCATGGAGTAGCTAATGAATTGTCCCATAAACGTGCAAAATTTCAGTTTCAAATACAAAAAATTCTGGGCTACACAAAAGTAACAAACGTGTGGATGTGGGTATGCATATTTCAAATCTCCAAATTTCAACAGATTTTGTCTTTTTTGTGTAGTCTACAATATAAAGAATGTCATATTAAAATTTTACACGCTTGTAGGTTACTTTATTTATTATGTCTACATTCATTTTCAGATTTTTTGAAACAAATATGTATGATATTTGATTTTTTTTAAACAGCGAGAACCTTGGTGCCCATTAGCCAAAGACACTTTTCGCAAATGCCTTCAATAAAGGAACGGATGGTGACCTTATTTTATAGAGAAACCATAGTGTTTGTGAACTTAAAGTGATGAACACACGGCTGTTCGGTTTTTGGTGAAATCAAAATTTAGCGAGAGATGAAGATCTTTGTTTGAATCCCGTGATGAACACATTTTTCCTAAATTAGCTACCGGTATTGTGATGAATACATGCCGGTCTGTTTTTCGGTGGAGTAGCGGACATGCGGGGGATCGAAAGAAACGGCAAAGTAGCCGGAAATCGGGGGTCAAATATAAATTCGAGAAAGGAAACGTTTATTCAACGGTCGGGCTGACATGTGGGACGTATCTTGCGGCCGCGGCCTCAACATTTATCATTCGGAGAGGATGACATGTGGGACCCACGAACCGGCATCGTTCTCGACGTTTCTCAAAGGGGCGAGGAGATCGAAAGAAAAAGGCAAGTAGCTCGAAATCGGGTGTCCAAAAAATCCAAGAAAGGAAAGGTTTATCGCACAAAGAGGCTGACATATTGTACCCGGTTTGCGGCGGCGTCATCAACGTTTCAAAGGCGGTGGAGTTCGAAAGAAAAAGGCAAATAGCCAGAAATTAGGGGTCAAAAATAAATCCGGCAAAGGAAACTTTTATCGTACAAAGAGGTGACATGTGGGACCCGGCCGGCGGCGTCCTCAACGTTTCTAAGGTGGCGAGGCAATGGAAAAAAGGCAAATAGCCAGAAATTAGGGGTCAAAAATAAATGCAACAATAGAAACTCTTATTGTTCATAGAGGCTGACATGTTGGACCCATGAGCCGGCGGGGCCCTCAACGTTTCAAAGGCGTCACGGGATCAAAGAAAAGAACCAAGTAGTCATTAATTAGGTGTCAAAAATAAATCCAAGAAAGTAAATGTTTTACTTTTCATAGAGGCTATCATATGGGACCCATGAGCCGGCAGCGTCCTCAACGTTTCTAAGGCGGCTGGGGATCGAAAAAAAAAGCGAAGTAGCCATTAATTAGAGGTCAACAATAAATCCAAGAAAAGAAATGTTTATTGTTCTTAGAGGCTGACATGTGGGAGCTATGCGCCAGCAGCGTCCTCATCGTTTCAAAGGCGGTCGGGGATCCAAAGAAAAAGGCAAATAGCCAGAAATCAGGGGTAAAAAAAATCCAAGAAAAGAAATATTATTGTTCATAGAGGCTGGCATGTGGGACCCATGAGCCAGCGGCGTCCACAATTTCAAAGGCGGCACATGATCGAAAGAAAAAGGCAAGTGACCAAAATCCGGGGGTAAAAAATCCAAGAAAAAAACTTTATTGTACATAGAGGATGACATGCGGGTCCCATGAGCCAACAACTTACTCGTCGTTTCAGAGGGCCGAGGCGGCATGAGATCGAAAGAAAAAGGAAAGTGACCAAATATCGGGAGCAAAAAATAATCCATGAAAAGAAACTTTCATTGTACATAGAGGATGACATAGGGTCCCATGTTGTAGCGGCGGTACGAACGTTTCAAAGACGACATGAGATCGAAAGAAAAAGGCAAGTGACCAAATATCGGGAGCCAAAAATAATCCAAGAAAAGAAACTTTTATTGTACCTTTGAGAGTCGGCATGAGATTGAAAGAAAAAGGCAAGTGACCAAATATCAGGAGCCAAAAACCTAGAAAAGAAACTTTTATTGTACATAGAGTATGACATGCGGGTCCCATGACGCTGCGGCATCCTCAACGTTTCCAAGGCGGCGGGGATCAAATGAAAAGGAAATAGCCAAAAAGCGAGAGGGTGAAAAAAATCGAAGAAAAGAAACTTTTATTGTTCATAGTGGATGACATGTGGGAGCCATGAGGCAGCGGCATCCTCAACGTTTCCAAGCGACGGGGGATCGAAAGAAAAAGGAAATAGCCAAAAATCGGAGCGTGAAAAATAATCCAAGAAAAGAAACTTTTATTTTACATAGAGGATGACATGTGGGTCCCATTTTGCGGCGGCGGTCTCAACGTTTCAAATGCGGCTTGAGATCAAAGAAAACGAAAGTAGCCCGAAATTAGGGGGAATAAAACTCCAAGAAAAGAAAGTTTTTTGTACATAGAGGATGACATACGGGTCCCAAGGCGGCGGGGGAACAAAAGAAAAAGGAAATAGCCAAAAATCAGAGGGTGAAAAAAAATCCAAGAAAAAAGAAACTTTTAGAGTTCATAGTTCATAGAGGATGACATGCGGGTCCCATGAAGCAGCAGCGTCCTCAACGTTTCCAAGGCACACAGGACCAAAAGAAAAAGGATGTACCCCTGCTGGGCCTTTTGATCAAAAAATAATCCAAGATAAGGAAGATATAAATTGGGGCTGCCTGGCCATCTGGGCCTTGTAACCTGTTGGACGTCTTTTGACTCGTACAATTTCAGCCCACTCCAAAACAAGAAAGTCCTATGCTTCGCAAAAACAAAACAAAAACAAGGAGATTCATATTAGTTCGTTTATGTAAAAATAAAGATTTAATTTATCCGTTTGCAATAGCTCGGAGCGAAATACACTTTTTATTGTATGCAAAATAATCAAGATATCACATGTTTCTTGTACGGGGAGGCTGACATCGGGACCCATGAGCCAGCAGCGTCGTCAAAGTTTTAAAGGCGGCAGGGGATCGAAAGAAAAAATAAATCAAAAATCAGTTGGTAAAAAAATCAAAGAAAAGAAACATTTATCGTTCTGAGAGGATGACATGCGGGACCCATGTGGCAGCAGCATCCTCAACGTTTCCAAGGCAGCACGGGATCCAAAAAAAAGGCAAAATAGCCAGAAATTAGGGGTCAAAATAACTCCAAGAAAAGAAAGGTTTATCGTCCATAGAGGCTGACATGTGGGACCCATTAGCGAGCAGATTCTTCAACGTTCAAAGGCGGCAGGGGATCAAAGAAAAAGGAAGTAGCCAGAAATTAGGGGTAAAAAATAACTCCAACAATGGAAACTTTTATTGTTCATAGAGGATGACATGCGGGACCCATGAGCCGGCGGCTTCCTCAACGTTTCAAAGGCGGCATGGGATCGAAAGAAAAAGGCAAGTGACCAAATATCGGGAGCCAAAAATAATCCAAGAAAAGAAACTTTATTGTACATAGAGGATGACATGCGGGTCCCATTTAGCGAGCGGCGGTATCACCGTTTGAGATGCGGCGGGGAGGTCGAAAGAAAAAAGGCAAGTGACCAAATATCGGGGGCCAAAAAAATCCAAGAAAAGAAAGTTTTATAGTACATAGAGGATGACATGCGGGTCCCATTTTGCGGCGAGTTGTATCACCGTTTGAGAGGCGGCGGGGGATCGAAAGAAAAAGGCAAGTGACCAAATATGAGGTGCCAAAAATAATCAAAGAAAAGAAAGTTTTCAACGTTTCAAAGGCGGCAGGGGATCAAAAGAAAAAGGAAGTAGCCAGAAATTAGGGGTCAAAAATAACTCCAAGAAAGGAAACTTTTATTGTTCATAGAGGATGACATGCGGGACCCAAGCGCCAGCAACTTCCTCAACGTTTCAAAGGCGGCATGAGATCGAAAGAAAAAGGCAGGTGACCAAATATCAGTACCCGAAAATAATCCAAGAAAAGAAATTTACTTGTACATAGAGGATGACATGTGGGACCCATTTTGCACGGGACCAAAAGAAAAATGAAGTAGCCGAGAAATCGGGGGTGAAAAAAATCCAAGAAAAGAAAGATTTCAATTGGGCTGCATACGGACATACGGGCCTTCGAACTATCTGCTGGGCCTTTTGACTCGTACAATTTCAGCCCACTCCAAAACGGGAAAGTTCGGTTTTTTCTCAAAAAAAAAAACAGGAAAGTCCTATGCTTCGCAAAAACAAAAAACGAGGACACTCAACATATAAGTTTGTTTATGTAAAAATGAAGATTTAATTTATCCGTTTGCAATAGCTCGGAGCGAAATACACTTGTTTATTGTACGGAAAATAATCAAGATATCACATGTTTCTTGTACGTGGAGGCTGACATCGGGGACCCATGAGCCGGCGGCGTCGTCAACGTTTCAAAGGCGGCGGGGGATCGAAAATAAAATAAAAAACTAAAAATCAGTTGGTAAAAAAATCCAAGAAAAGAAAACATTTATCGTTACGAGAGGATGACATGCGGGACCCATGAGGCGGCGGCATCCTAACGTTTCCAAGGCGGCGGGGGATCAAAAGAAAAAAAAGGAAATAGCCGAGAAATTAATTAGGGGTAAAAAATAAATCCACCAAAGGAAACTTTTATTGTTCATAGAGGATGACATGTGGGACCGACACTGCCAACGAGCGTCCTCATCGTTTCAAAGGGGCGGGGATCAAAAGAAAAAGGCAAATAGCCAGAAATTAGGGGTCAAAAATAACTCCAAGAAAGGAAACTTTTATTGTTCGTAGAGGATGACATGGGGGACCCATGAGCCGGCGACTTACTCAACGTTTCAAAGGCGGCATGAGATCGAAAGAAAAAAACGCAAGTGACCAAATATGAGGTGCCAAAAATAATCCAAGATTTATTGTACATAGAGGATGACATGCGGGTCCCATTTTGCGGCGGCGGTCTCAATGTTTGAAATGCGGCTTGAGATCAAAAGAAAAAGAAAGTAGCTAGAAATTAGGGGGTCAAAAAAAATCCAAGAAAAGAAAGTTGATGGACATAGAGGTTGACATGCGGGTCCCATGTGCCGGCGGCTTACTCAACGTTTCAAAGGGGCCGGGGGATCAAAAGTAAAAGGCAAATAGCCAAAAATCGGAGGGTGAAAAAAAATCCAAGAAAACAAACTTTTATAGCACATAGAGGATGACATGCGGGTCCCATGAGCCGGCGGGTTCCTCAACGTTTCAAACGTGGCATGAGATCGAAAGAAAAAGGCAAGTGACGAAATATCGGGAGCCAAAAATAATTCAAGAAAAGAAACTTGATTGTACATAGAGGATGACATGCGGGTCCCATGTGTAAGCGGCTTACTCAACGTTTCCAAGGCGGCGGGGCATCAAAAGAAAAAAGGAAATAGACAAAAATCGGAGAGTGAAAAAAAACCATAGAAAATAAACTTTTATAGCACATAGAGGATGACATGCGGGTCCCATGAGCCGGCGGGTTCCTCAAAGTTTCAAACGTGGCATGAGATCGAAAGAAAAAAACGCAAGTGACCAAATATCGGGAGCCAAAAATAATCCAAGAAAAGAAAGTTTTATAGTACATAGAGGATGACATGCGGGTCCCATTTAGCGACGGCGGTATCACCGTTTGAGAGGCGACGGGGGATCGAAAGAAAAAGTAAAGTACCAAATATGAGGTGCCAAAAATAATCCAAGAAAAGAAAGTTTTATAGTACATAGAGGATGACATGCGGGTCCCATTTAGCGACGGGTTCCTCAACGTTTCAAACGTGGCATGAGATCGAAAGAAAAAGGCAAGTGACCAAATATCGGGAGCCAAAAATAATTCAAGAAAAGAAACTTGATTGTACATAGAGGATGACATGCGGGTCCCAATTAGCGGCGGCGGTATCACCGTTTGAGAGGCTGCACGGGATCGAAAGAAAAAGGCAAGTGACCAAATATCGGGAGCCAAAAATAATCCAAGAAAAGAAATTTTATTGTACGTAGAGGATGACATGCGGGTCCCATTTTGCGGCGGCGGTCTCAACGTTTCCAAGGCGGCACGGAACCAAAAGAAAAATGAAGTAGCCAGAAATCGGGGGTGAAAAAAATCCAAGAAGAAAGATTTCAATTGGGCTGCATACTGGACATACGGGCTTTCGAACTATCTGCTTGGCCTTTTGACTCGTACAATTTCAGCCCACTCCAAAACGGGAAAGTTCGAATTTTCTAAAAAAACAGGGAAAGTCCTATGCTTCGCAAAGACAAAAAAACAAGGAGATTCAACATATAAGTTTGTTTATGTAAAAATAAAGATTTAATTATCCGTTTGAAATAGCTCGGAGCGCAATACATTGTTTATTGTACGCAAAATAATCAAGGTATCATATGTTTCTTGTACGGGAGGGTGACATCGGGGACCCATGAGCCAACGGCGTCGTCAACGTTTTAAAGGCGGCGGGGGATGGAAAGAAAAAATAAACCAAAAATCTGTTGGTAAAAAATCCAAGAAAAGAAACATTTTCGTTACGAGAGGATGACATGCGGGACCCATGAGGCGGCGGCATCCTCGGCGTTTATTGTTCATAGAGGTTGACATGTGGGACCCGTGAGCCGGCGGCGTCCTCAACGTTTTAAAGGCTGCGAGGTGATCGAAAGAAAAAATAAGCCAAAAATCGTTTGGTCAACAAAATCCAAGAAAATAAACATTTACCGTTACGAGAGGATGACATGCGGGACCCATGAGGCGGCGGCATCCTCAACGATTCCAAGGCGGCGGGGAAATATCCAGAAATTAATTAGGGGTTCAAAATAAATCCATCAAAGGAAACTTTTATTGTTCATAGAGGATGACATGTGGGACCGACCTGCCAACGAGCGTCCTCATCGTTTCGGAGGGGCGAGGAGATCAAAAGAAAAAGGCAAATAGCCAGAAATTAGGGGTAAAAAATAACTCCAAGAAAGGAAACTTTTATTGTTCGTAGAGGATGACATGCGGGACCCATGAGCCGGCGGCTTACTCAACGTTTCAAAGGCGGCATGAGATCGAAAGAAAAAGGCAAGTGACAAAATATCGGGAGCCAAAGATAATCCAAGAAAAGAAACTTTATTGTACGTAGAGGATGACATGCGGGTCCCATTTAGCGACGGCGGTCTCAACGTTTCAAATGCGGCTTGAGATCAAAAGAAAAAGAAAGTTGATTGTACATAGAGGATGACATGCGGGTCCCATGAGTCGGCGGCTTACCCAACGTTTCCAAGGCGGCGGGGGATCAAAAGAAAAAGGAAATAGCCAAAAATCGAGAGGGTGAAAAAAAATAAAGAAAATAAACATTTATAGCACATAGAGGATGACATGCGGGTCCCATGAGCCGGCGGGTTCCTCAACGTTTCAAACGTGGCATGAGATCGAAAGAAAAAGGCAAGTGACCAAATATGAGGAGCCAAAAATAATTCAAGAAAAGAAAGTTTTATAGTACATAGAGGATGACATGCGGGTCCCATTTAGCGGCGGCGGTATCACCGTTTGAGAGGCGGCGGGGGATCAAAAGAAAAAGGAAATTGCCAAAAATCGGAGGGTGAAAAAAAATCCAAGAAAATGAACTTTTATAGTACATAGAGGATGACATGCGGGTCCCATGAGCACGCGGGTTCCTCAACGTTTCAAACGTGGCATGAGATCGAAAGAAAAAGGCAAGTGACCAAATATGAGGTGCCAAAAATAATTCAAGAAAAGAAAGTTTTATAGTACATAGAGGATGACATGCGGGTCCCATTTAGCGGCAGCGGTATCACCGTTTGAGAGGCGGCGGGGGATCGAAAGAAAAAGGCAAGTGACCAAATATGAGGTGCCAAAAATAATTCAAGAAAAGAAAGTTTTATAGTACATAGAGGATGACATGCGGGTCCCATTTAGCGACGGCGGTATCACCGTTTGAGAGGCGGCGGGGGATCGAAAGAAAAAGGTAAGTGACCAAATATGAGGTGCCAAAAATAATTCAAGAAAAGAAAGTTTTATAGTACATAGAGGATGACATGCGGGTCCCGGTTAGCGACGGCGGTATCACCGTTTGAGAGGCGGCGGGGGATCGAAAGAAAAAGGCAAGTGACCAAATTTGAGGTGCCAAAAAAAACTCCAAGAAAAGAAAGTTGATTGCACATAGAGGATGACATGCGGGTCCCATTTAGCGACGGCGGTCTCAACGTTTCCAAGGCGGCAAGGGATCAAAAGAAAAAGGAAGTAGCCAGAAATCGGGGGTCAAAAAAATCCAAGAATAGAAAGAATTTTGGTTCATAGAGGATGACATGCGGGACCCATGATCCTGCATCGTAAACGGCTCGATCGGAGAACGTTGAACGAGATGGCGCGATCGAGAAAAAAAACAATGCCGGAGAGGCTGCCATCCGGGCCCTACATCCCTCGGCGGTGCGGATTTGCGTTGACTCGGCCGGCGAACCGAGAATTCGCGATGCACCACGTCCCGGGCCACCATACGCGACGTTTTGGCCGCTTTCGTCGGGCTAGGTGGCCTCAAAAACGAGAAAAAAAAGTTTTGACATGCACCACGGAGGGACCAAAAATCGTCGGTCATGGTACACCAGCAACCACGGCGCGACTTCAACTTCGTCGGCCATGGCAACTTTTCTTGTAGTGGAATCGCAGATTTACAGACTAGGCAATTTGTCTAGTCGCGCTACTACTTAGACTCGAAGACGGGGGAATTTGTTACGGGTGACCCCGCCGTGAAGGATTTCGAGAAGCACCTGGTAAGGATAGTCTATATTATTGCGTTCATCTTATTAGGCAATGAAGCCAAATGGGCTAACCTTATGTTCCTTTGTCTGAAGGATGACGAGTTGAAGGCTGGCCCGTCGTCCCAGGGGTCGACGAAACCGTGGGACATGACTTTCAGCAGGCGACGAACAGATACAAGAATAGGGACCTGGAGAAGCTGCCGATGTCGGCTGGCCGTGTGTCCGGCTTTGGCACAAGTATGAAGGTATTCGAGTACTACAGATCGGATGCCAAGACGAGAAAGGAGAGGAGGACGTCGACTAAGGATAAAGCCGAGGTTTAGGAGCTGAAGAAGAAGGTGGAGTCACTAGAGAAGATGGTGGCCGAAAAGCCGGCGGAGAACACCGAGGTGATGAGTAAATTACTGGACGAGAGGCTTTGGCAGATCATCCCCCTGGTTGATGGAGAGGTTAGCTTCTTGGAATGCGGAAGGTCAAAAGGGGCCGATTCATGTGCCCAGCGTCAGCGGCAGCAACTCAAGCTTCCAAGTGTCGTCGGAACTGGTGACCCCGCCGCCGCTGCTCCAGCTGCTCACATCGACGCCCCCAACTGCGGAAGCTGATAGGGTGGTGGTGCTTGATAATGCACCCGAGAATGAGCGGCCCGGCGCCGGCACCGACGCCCTTGTATCGACATTAGCTGAGATCGACGCCATCAAGAAGGTAACTCATTAGTTAGTCCTCCGCGTCATCTTCTTTAACTATATATGCCTTTCGTGACTGCCATCTCATGATGCCCAACATGCCCCTGACTTAGGACGAACCTTGCATACTCATGCATACGGTAGAGCCCGACGGCAAGTTGATGGAAGTTGATAGCGGCAAGTCATGGCCAGCCGCGATATGCACCACGCTAGAATTGCGGAAGACCTGGTGAGGGTCAAGTTGGCACTGGTAGTGCCGGAGTACCGCGACATCACCCCCCCATAAACCTCCGGGCGCAGACGAGGACAACATTATGGTCCTTGGGGATTGCACCTCATGGATTATGACATGACAGAAGAACCAGATTCGTCTTTGGGGGGTCTTCCGAGTGTTAGGCGCAGCACCGGTGCCACCTCCCCTATCATCCGGCCCAAGATCGCCCGGCCCCGCGCTGCCGCCACCGTGAAGGAAACGACGGTCGCCGCTGCCACCCTGACGGAAACGGCGGTCACCACCGCCACCCGGAAGGAACCGGCGGTCACTGGCGCCACCCGGAAGGAACCGGCGATCGCCGCCGCCACCCGAAAGGATCAACCGGCGATCGCCGCCACCACCACACGCCACCAACAGCTGTTGGGAATGCTACCGCAACGACCGTCGACCAAACACAAGGTACTCCAAGCGGCGGCATCGCAACCGCCACCACCTAAGGTCGTGGACATGGCGCCACTTGATGGCAAGGATGGAGATGATGATGATGACAACGATGCTTACATCAACATTGGCGCCTGCAACCAAGATATGTACGTGCCTCCTATGGATGAAGAAGTCTTCCGCACTCACGGCGATCAACTTGGTCGTCCCACTACAGTCACACAGCGCCTGACCTTCACGGGTTTTTCTCTGCAAGACACTCCACCGGAGGCTGTCAATCCAACTCAAGTCAAACTGGCTACCATTTTCAGCCCTAACACGCTGCATAAGATGATCGTCGGGGAGCCACCCAAATCAACCCCAGCACCCCAAGCAAAACCAGCACCACCAGAATTTCCTTGACCTGTGAAGGAACACAATCTGTCATTTCCTTGACCTGTGTGACCACAAGAATTAGGTGTCTGAATTGATTTCTTTTGTTGATGCTCCTGAACTTTCCCATGCAATAATGGCTACTAATTAACCTTTACCTTCGTATTTTGGCCAATACTCAGGCGTTACATCATGCGTGTACATGACAGCAACTAATTTCTCTGCAGATTCACCGTACTCCTAGTTGAAGTGTATACATTCTGGTGCGTACGTTTGCTTGGATTGATCTTCGTGCAACAGGCAGCTATAGCCGTATCAGAAGTTGACTGGTAAATTTCTTACATATCATGTCTCTTTTGATGATAAAAGAGTGCTTAATTGTCCAGTAACTACAGTAAATTTTCCTCAAGATAGAAGCAGAGGAAAAAAATCACTGGTAGAAAAATGGCCTTTAGTCGCGGTTCGCAACTGCCATTAGTCGCGGTTGCGCAACCGCGACCAATTAAGCGCGACTAAAGGCCCCCCCCTTTTAGTCGCGGTTGCATACGAACCGCGACTAAAGGTCCATCCACGTGGGCGGCTAGCGTGCGCCTGGGCGAAGGACCTTTAGTCGCGGTTGGTGTCCCCAACCGGGACTAAAGGCTATTTCGTTAAAAAAAAATTAATTCATTTGTTTTTTTTTCTATTTTTTTAGAATTTCTATTATTTCAGTTATTTGCATAGCTTAGTCTCTATCTCTAACTACAATTATCTCTAGTCAAATTACTTACTCGTGGTCAAACTTCCCGCTCGGTCACCCATCCTCCCACTACTCCACCTCTAGCACGCTTAACTTCCGAGTTCCATCCCGTCCCGCATCCAAGTGCTACGCGCACATGTATGTGATACTAGTATCATATCAATCCTATTACCATGTTGCTCGATGTCACATTTTTTTTATTGTTTGAATTTCAAATAATTTTTTTATAAACAAAAATAATGATGTAATAATAATCGTGAATAAATAAATGAACATTAACTTTTTAATTTTTTTTAATTTTTTTAAATATTTTTTTTGCCAAATCTAAAACCTAAAAATTTGAAAATCTAAAAATTGGGTAAAAGTATTAATAATCTTTATGCTGGATGCAATTATTAATTTTATTTTTTTTGAAAAATTTAAAAAATATAAAATCCATAATTTATAGCAAAAACTAAAATCTTCCTGCTTTCGTATTTTCATTTGGAATTTTGAGAATCTAAAAATTGGCTAACCGGGTAAACCCCGGTGAATTCGGATGTAACTTTTTCCCAGGATTTTTTTTATATATTATACGTTTTTTTCCGACGTCGTATGCAAAAGTTATTGCGGTTTTACCATTTTTTAACTTTTTTTGCAAAAAAAGTGAAAATTCGAATTTCTTAATTTCTCCGAATAGTAGGTTGCATAATAAACAAGAATCTGAAAACAATTTTGTTCTGAATTTTCTATCATTTTCTTTTGTATTTTACAAACCAAAAAAGGCGATCCACGGGGGGGGGGGTGCAGGGTGCGTGGGAGTAAAAAAACTCGGAAAAACCTTTAGTTGCGGTTGGTGTACCCATCCGCGACTAAAGGTTTTCCGCCGGCCGCATCCCTCCATCACCCTTTTAGTCGCGGTTGGTGGGTACCTTTTCGTCTCGGATGGAGCATTAGTCGCGGGTTGCCTCCCGAACCGCGATTAAAGCCCCCTTTAGTCGCGGTTCGAATATTTCCGGGACTAATGGGGGTGGACGGAAGCCTCTTTTTCTACTAGTGAATGTGATTTTAGGTACGTTCTAACCAGAATTTATACCTGATGGATAAGATTCATTGCATTGTACGAGTACCATTGTTCACACACCATTAACATATTAATTAGCTATTGAATTGCAGGAACAAAGCTTGCACCATCTTCTGTTTTGATGAACCAGATGAATACTAATCCCAGTGAAGTGAGTACCAACAGGCATCTAGATGGATTCACCTTCACTCAATAAGAGCGTGCGATACTTGTCTCTAATCCGTAGTAGCTCTGTCGTAGCATCACCAATCTGCATGAGATCAGTTGGCAGTTCCTTCGAACATAATATCCCTATCTGCAGAACTGAGGTGATGCATGCAGTTCTCATCTCTTTGGCGCTCTCAGTTATTTCTGTCCCTTCCCCGAGTGATGATAGCAAGCACAGATCCACCATGTTGGTGGATTTATCTTTCATTGCTATCTCGACGTACCGATGCAGGTTTAGATCTTGCCGAAATTCACCATCTGTTGGCCTTTTACCAGTGAACAACTCTAACAGCAGTATTCCATAGCTGTAGGTATCACCAATCACCATAGACCGAGACTTCATTTCCTTGACCGTACTCTGGAAGAGACGTGTATGGGAAAATTAGTTTCCAGTGAGAAAGCATTGCAGAATTCTGTCGAGGAATTCAGTGTTATGATGGAAATGTCTTACTATTTGGGATTACAATGCTTCATTTATTATTAAGACATGGTTACACAATGGGTATTTGCTTATATGGTACTCTGACTTTCTAAAACTGCAGACAACCTAAGTAGATAAAAAGTGCAAATTAAACCTCAGTTTATTTATAGTACTCCCTGTGCCCTGAATTAGATGTCACATACTTATCTAGGTGCGCATGTATCTATACACTAAAAAGCATTGCATCTAGACAAATCCGTGACAAGTAATCACTACGGGAAAAACTTTCTTTGCCGTGCAACTATTTGCACGGCAAAGGCTTTGCCGTGCGTTGCCGCACGGCAAAGACCGCACGGTAAAGCAATCGACGGCAAAGGTTTCTTTGCCGTGCGCCACGCCAATGTTGCACGGCAAAGGTCTTTGCCGTGCGACGCCGCACGGCAAATGTTGCTTCTTTGCCGTGTGCTAAATATGGTTTATCTAAAAAAAAGCTCCAAACTGATCGGTCTGGGATTCGAACCTAGGACGCAGAGTAGAGAAAGCGTGCAACCTTGCCACTGAGCTAAGCGTTCGTTTGTTGATAACTATACCACGCCACACCTTTTGAGCTGAGAAGAAATCCAGTTTTTACATCTTTGCCGTGCGCTTACACTAGGCAAAGGCTTGCTTTGCCGTGTGTTTGTTAAAAACACTAGGCAAAGACTTGCTTTGCCGTGCGTTTGTTAAAAACACTAGGCAAAGGCGTGCACGGCGATGCCTTTTGTGCTTTGCCGTGTGCCAGCGTCTTTGCCGTGTAGCCTATCTTTGCCGTGCGCTATGTTGGTCCTTTGCCGTGCAACTTTCTTTGCCGTGCGCTCACTTCCGTCGTTGCCGTGAATCAAATCTTTGCCGTGCGCTCGTGTCTGTGTTTGGCGTGGCCAAAATCTTTGCCGTGCGTTTTTCTACGTGCGCACGGCAAAGAAATCTTTGCCATGCGGAAACACATGGCAAAGATGCAATGCACGGCAACTGCAGTTTTTCCGGTAGTGAATTTGGGGCAGAGGGAGTAGCTCATAGAAGTGTTTAAATATCTTTTGAATTAAGACCGCTACATAAAGGTTGTAACATAAAGAAATTAGCATACAAAGATGAACAGCAGGGGTTAATGGCTAACCTGGGGCAGCATAACCAATTGTTCCCCTTCTTGTAGCCCAACCACATGATATCTCTGGGAGTCTAGTATCATCTTGATGCAAGAACCTTGCAAGTCTAAAGTCACCCACATGGGCAACCTTGTCAATATCCAAGAGAATATTGCTTGGCTTAAGATCACAATGAACTATTGGCACTGGCTTATAGTGGTGAAGATATTCAAGTGGCAAAGCTACATCAATGGCAATATCCTATCCTTTGGGTAAGGCTGAGCGCCCCATGGCTCCCATCATCCAAGAGATGGTTGTGTAGCCATTGATCTAGATTTCCATTTTTCATAAACTCAAACACGAGAGCTTTGAAGTCGAGGCCCCTGAAATCAATACTTGAGCACACGGTCAATATATTCACAAGGTTCCGATGTCTAATGCATCTTAAAGTCTCACACTCTGCAACAAAGCTTTGAGATGCCCCTCGCTGCTGGAGATTGAGCACCTTCACAGCGACAATCACTTCTTGATCACCCTCCATCATTCTTCCCATGTACACCGAGCCGAAGCTTCCCGTGCCTAAGAGGTTCTCAGAAGAAAACCCACTTGTTGCTTGATGTCTACGCCTCCCTCCTTTTCCTGTAGACAGTGTTGGGCCTCCAAGAGCAGAGGTTTGTAGGACAGCAGCAAGTTTTCCCTTAAGTGGATCACCCAAGGTTTATCGAACTCAGGGAGGAAGAGGTCAAAGATATCCCTCTCATGCAACCCCGCAACCACAAAGCAAGAAGTCTCTTGTGTCCCCAACACACCTAATAGGTGCACTAGTTCGGCGAAGAGATAGTGAAATACAGGTGGTATGAATATATATGAGCGATGGCAACGGCACCGAGAAAAGTGCTTTGCCCAGGACAGTAAACAAGCAGTAGTAACGCAGCAGTAGTAACGCAGTAGAACAGTAAACAAGCAGCGATAGCAGTATTTAGGAACAAGGCCTAGGGATCATACTTTCACTAGTGGACACTCTCAACATTGATCACATAACAGAATAGATAAATGCATACTCTACACTCTCTTGTTGGATGATGAACACATTGCGTAGGATTACACGAACCCTCAATGCCGGAGTTAACAAGCTCCACAATTCAATGTTCATATTTAAATAACCTTAGAGTGCACGACAGATCAACACAACTAAACCAAGTACTAACGTAGCATGCACACTGTCACCTTCATGCTAAGAAAGGAGGCATAGATCACATCAATACTATCATAGCAATAGTTAACTTCATAATCTACAAGAGATCATAATCATAGCCTACGCCAAGTACTAACACGGATGCACACACTGTCACCATTACACCGTGCAGGAGGAATAAAACTACTTTAATAACATCACTAGAGTAGCACATAGTTGAATTGTGATAAAAAAACACATTGCAATCATAAAGAGATATAAATAAGCACTTCACTATGCCATTCATAACAGTGAATAAGTATTCTGTGAAATATAGCCTAAGAGACCCACACGGTGCACACACTGTCACCTTTACACACGTGGGACAAGGAGTCTCCGGAGATCACATAAGTAAAACTCACTTGACTAGCATAACGACATCTAGATTACAAGCATCATCATATGAATCTCAATCATGTAAGGCAGCTCATGAGATTATTGTATTGAAGTACATAGGGAGAGAGATGAACCACATAGCTACTGGTACGGTCCCGAGCCTCGATGGAGAACTACTCCCTCCTCATGGGAGACGAGCAGCGTTGATGAAGATGGCGGTGGTGTCGATGGAGGAGCCTTCCGGGGGCACTTCCCCGTCCCGGCGGCGTGCCGGAATAGAGACTCCTGTCCCCCAGATCTTGGCTTCGCGATGGCGGCGGCTCTGGATGGTTTCTCGTACCGTGGCTTTTCCGTTATCGAGGTTTTAGGTCTGGGACCTTTATACAGGCGAAGAGGCGGAGTCGGAGGGGCGACGAGGCGGTGACACCATAGGGCCGCGCGGCCAGGGGGTGGGCCGCGCCGGCCTATCATCTGGTGGGCCCGTGGCCCCCCTCCGTCTCCTCTTCGGTCTTCTGGAAGCTTCGTGGCAAAATAGGACCCTGGGCGTTGATTTCGTCCAATTCCGAGAATATTTCGTTACTAGGATTTCTGAAACCAAAAACAGCAGAAAACAAGCAATCGGCACTTCGGCATCTTGTTAATAGGTTAGTTCCAGAAAATGCACGAATATGACATAAAGTGTGCATAAAACATGTAGATAACATCAATAATGTGGCATGGAACATAAGAAATTATCGATACGTCGGAGACGTATCAGCATCCCCAAGCTTAGTTCTCGCTCGTCCCGAGCGAGTAAAACGATAACAAAGATAATTTCTGGAGTGACATGCCATCATAACCTTGATCATACTATTTGTAAAGCATATGTAGTGAATGCAGCGATCAAAACAATGTATATGACATGAGTAAACAAGTGAATCATATAGCAAAGACTTTTCATGAATAGCACTTCAAGACAAGCATCAATAAGTCTTGCATAAGAGTTAACTCATAAAGCAATAATTCAAAGTAAAGGTATTGAAGCAACACAAAGGAAGATTAAGTTTCAGCGGTTGCTTTCAACTTGTAACATGTATATCTCATGGATATTGTCAACATAGAGTAATATAATAAGTACAATATGCAAGTATGTAGGAATCAATGCACAGTTCACACAAGTGTTTGCTTCTTGAGGTGGAGAGAAATAGGTGAACTGACTCAACAATGAAAGTAAAAGAATGGTCCTCCATAGAGGAAAAGCATCGATTGCTATATTTGTGCTAGAGCTTTGATTTTGAAAACATGAAACAATTTTATCAACGGTAGTAATAAAGCATATGTATCATGTAAATTATATCTTACAAGTTGCAAGCCTCATGCATAGTATACTAATAGTGCCCGCACCTTGTCCTAATTAGCTTGGACTACCGGATCATCGCAATGCACATGTTTTGACCAAGTGTCACAAAGGGGTACCTCTATGCCGCTCGTACAAAGGTCTAAGGAGAAAGCTCACATTGGATTTCTCGCTATTGATTATTCTCAACTTAGACATCCATACCGGGACAACATAGACAACGAGATAATGGACTCCTCTTTTATGCATAAGCATGTAACAACAATTAATAATTTTCTCATATGAGATTGAGGATATATGTCCAAAACTGAAACTTCCACCATGGATCATGGCTTTAGTTAGCGGCCCAATGTTCTTCTCTAACAATATGCATGCTCTAACCATAAGGTGGTAGATCGCTCTTACTTCAGACAAGACGAACATGCATAGCAACTCACATGAAATTCAACAAAAGGTAGTTGATGGCGTCCCCAGGAACATGGTTATCGCACAACAAGCAACTTAATAAGAGATAAAGTGCATAAGTACATATTCAATACCACAATAGTTTTTAAGCTATTTGTCCCATGAGCTATATATTGTAAAGGTAGAAGAATGGAAATTTAAAGGTAGCACTCAAGCAATTTACTTTGGAATGGCGGAGAAATACCATGTAGTAGGTAGGTATGGTGGACACAAATGGCATAGTGGTTGGCTCAAGTATTTGGATGCATGAGAAGTATTCCCTCTCGATACAAGGTTTAGGCTAGCAAGGCTATTTGAAACAAACACAAGGATGAAGCGGTGCAGCAAAACTCACATAAAAGACATATTGAAAACATTATAAGACTCTACACCGTCTTCCTTGTTGTTCAAACTCAATACTAGAAATTATCTAGACTCTAGAGAGACCAAATATGCAAACCAAATTTTAGCATGCTCTATGTATTTCTTCATTAATGGGTGCAAAGCATATGATGCAAGAGCTTAAACATGAGCACAACAATTGCCAAGTATCACATTACCCAAGACATTTTAGCAAATTACTACATGTATCATTTTCCAATTCCAACCATATAACAATTTAACGAAGAAGAAACTTTGCCATGAATATTATGAGTAAAGCCTAAGGACATATTTGTCCATATGCAACAGCGGAGCGTGTCTCTCTCCCACACAATGAATGCTAGGATCCATTTTATTCAAACAAAACAAAAACAAAAACAAACCGACGCTCCAAGCAAAGCACATAAGATGTGATGAAATAAAAATATAGTTTCAGGGGAGGAACCTGATAATGTTGTCGATGAAGAAGGGGATGCCTTGGGCATCCCCAAGCTTAGATGCTTGAGTCCTCTTGAAATATGCAGGGGTGAACCACCGGGGCATCCCCAAGCTTAGACTTTTCACTCTTCTTGATCGTAGTATATCATCCTCCTCTCTTGACCCTTGAAAACTTCCTCCACACCAAACTCGAAACAAACTCATTAGAGGGTTAGTGCATAATCAAAAACTCACATGTTCAGAGGTGACACAATCATTCTTAACACTTATGGACATTGCCCAAAGCTACTGGAAGTCAATGGAACAAATAAATCCATCCCACATAGCAAAAGAGGCAATGCGAAATAAAAGGCAGAATCTGTCAAAACAGAACAGTCCGTAAAGACGAATTTTATTGAGGCACCAGACTTGATCAAATGAAAATGCTCAAATTGAATGAAAGTTGCGTACATATCTGAGGATCACTCACGTAAATTGGCATAATTTTCTGAGTTAACTACAGAGAATTTTGCCCAGATTCGTGACAGCAAAGAAATCTGTTTCTGCGCAGTAATCCAAATCTAGTATGAACCTTACTATCAACGACTTTACTTGGCACAACAATGCACAAAACTAAGAGAAGGAGAGGTTGCTACAGTAGTAAACAACTTCCAAGACTCAAAATAAAAACAAAGTGCTGTAGCAAAATAACACATGGGTTATCTCCCAAGAAGTTCTTTCTTTATAGCCATTAAGATGGGCTCAGCAGTTTTAATGATGCACTCGCAAGAAATAGTATTTGAAGCAAAAGAGAGCATCAAGAGGCAAATTCAAAACACATTTAAGTCTAACATGCTTCCTATGCATAGGAATCTTGTAAATAAACAAGTTCATGAAGAGCAAAGTAACAAGCATAGGAAGATAAAACAAGTGTAGCTTCAAAAATTTCAGCACATAGAGAGGTGTTTTAGTAACATGAAAATTTCTACAACCATATTTTCCTCTCTCATAATAACTTTCAGTAGCATCATGAGCAAACTCAACAATATAACTATCACATAAAACATTCTTATCATGATTCTCATGCATAAAATTATTACTCTCCACATAAGCATAGTCAATTTTATTAGTTGTAGTGGGAGCAAATTCAATAAAGTAGCTATCATTATTATTCTCATCATCAAATATAGGAGGTATATTGTAATCATAATCAAATTTATCCTCCATAACAGGTGGCAACAAAAGACTACTATCATTATAATCATCATAAATAGGAGGCAAAGTATCATCAAAGTAAATTTCCTCCTCAATGCCCGGGGGACTAAAAAGATCATGCTCATCAAAGCCAGCTTCCCCAAGCTTAGAATTTTCCATAGCATTAGCAACAATAGTGTTCAAAGCATTCATATTAATAACATTCCCATTAGCATGCATATAAAGTTCCATGGGTTTTTTAATTCTCTCTTCAAACACATCATGTCCTAATTCAAGATAAAGTTCATAAAGCTCTCTCATATTTTTGTTGTTTTCCATTATGCCTAACTAGTGTAAACAAGAAACAAAAAGTTGCAATTGCAGGATCTAAAGGAAATAGCTTCGAGTACTTACAACGGTGAAAATAGCTTAGTAGCCGAGATCCGGAGTGTGAGTACCTTTTACCTTTCCTCCCCGGCAACGGCGCCAGAAAATAGCTTGATGTCTACGCCCCCCTCCTTTTCCTGTAGACAGTGTTGGGCCTTCAAGAGCAGAGGATTGTAGGACAGCAGCAAGTTTTCCCTTAAGTGGATCACCCAAGGTTTATCGAACTCAGGGAGGAAGAGGTCAAAGATATCCCTCTCATGCAACCCTGCAACCACAAAGCAAGAAGTCTCTTGTGTCCCCAACACACCTAATAGGTGCACTAGTTCGGCGAAGAGATAGTGAAATACAGGTGGTATGAATATATATGAGCAGTGGCAACGGCACTCGGAAAAGTGCTTTGCCCAGGACGAGAAACAAGCAGTAGTAACGCAGCAGTAGTAACACAAGTAAAACAAGTAAACAAGCAGCGATAGCGATATTTAGGAACAAGGCCTAGGGATCATACTTTCACTAGTGGACACTCTCAACATTGATCACATAACAGAATAGATAAATGCATACTCTACACTCTCTTGTTGGATGATGAACACATTGCGTAGGATTACACGAACCCTCAATGCCGGAGTTAACAAGCTCCACAATTCAATGTTCATATTTAAATAACCTTAGAGTGCACGATAGATCAACACAACTAAACCAAGTACTAACGTAGCATGCACACTGTCACCTTCATGCTAAGAAAGGAGGCATAGATCACATCAATACTATCATAGCAATAGTTAACTTCATAATCTACAAGAGATCATAATCATAGCCTACGCCAAGTACTAACACGGATGCACACACTGTCACCATTACACCGTGCAGGAGGAATAAAACTACTTTAATAACATCACTAGAGTAGCACATAGTTGAATTGTGATAAAAAAACACATTGCAACCATAAAGAGATATAAATAAGCACTTCACTATGCCATTCATAACAGTGAATAAGTATTCTGTGAAATATAGCCTAAGAGACCCACACGGTGCACACACTGTCACCTTTACACACGTGGGACAAGGAGTCTCCGGAGATCACATAAGTAAAACTCACTTGACTAGCATAACGACATCTAGATTACAAGCATCATCATATGAATCTCAATCATGTAAGGCAGCTCATGAGATTATTGTATTGAAGTACATAGGGAGAGAGATGAACCACATAGCTACCGGTACAGCCCCGAGCCTCGATGGAGAACTACTCCCTCCTCATGGGAGACAGCAACGTTGATGAAGATGGCGGTGGTGTCGATGGAGGAGCCTTCCGGGGGCACTTCCCCATCCCGGCGGCGTGCCGGAACAGAGACTCCTGTCCCCCAGATCTTGGCTTCGCGATGGCGGCGGCTCTGGATGGTTTCTCGTACCGTGGCTTTTCCGTTATCGAGGTTTTAGGTCTGGGACCTTTATATAGGCGAAGAGGCGGAGTCGGAGGGGCGACGAGGCGGTGACACCATAGGGCCGCGCGGCCAGGGGGTGGGCCGCGCCGGCCTATCATCTGGTGGGCCCGTGGCCCCCCTCTGGCGACTCTCGGGTGTTCTGGATGCTTCCGGGCAAAATAGGACCCTGGGCGTTGATTTCGTCCAATTTCGAGAATATTTCCTTACTAGGATTACTGAAACCAAAAACAGCAGAAAACAGCAACTGGCCCTTCGGCATCTCGTCAATAGGTTAGTTCCGGAAAATGCATAAATATGACATAAAGTATGCATAAAACATGTAGATATCATCAATAATGTGGCATGGAACATAAGAAATTATCGATACGTCGGAGACGTATCATTGCTTTCACTAGTTCAGCATATGTAACCCTTGTGTGTTGTCCACCATGGAGTGATGGAACCCTTCTCATCTTTCCAAACTTGCTTCTAAAATTCCGTTGTGCAAATAGTGCAAGTCTTTAAAAATAAAAATATTTATGTGGTTCCTAAGTAACAAGGTTTTATTAACTAAAGATAATTTAGCTAAACGGAATTGGAATGGGTGTATGAAGTGTGTCTTCTGTGGAGAACAGGAAACTGTTGAACACCTTTTCATTGAATGTCCTTTAGCTAAACTTCTTTGGCGTACGGTTAATTTCACTTTTGATCTTCCACCTCCAACCAATATTATAAATTTGTTTGGGAATTGGTTAAATGGGGTAGATAGACAATCTAAAGCTTTTATCCGTGTGGGGGTGTCTGCTTTATGTTGGTCTGTTTTGGAGGACAAGAAATGATCTTATTTTTAATAAAAAACAATCTTTTCACTACTTGCAGGTTATTCATATGGTGGCTCACTGGGTTCAGTTATGGGCTCTCCTTTCGCCGGAGGGACTACGGGATGCCATGGCTTCTGGCTGCACACGGCTCCAGATGGTCGCTCATGATATCTTGTGCCAGGCTGGCTGGCGACATACTAGGAGACTACAATGATTTTTAGTTATTTGATGTTCTTTTGGTTCCGCTGGTTAATTCTTGTATCAACTGTAGGCGATGATTGAGATGTGTTTTATGTAAGACTTTTTGATACTTCATTAATAAAAGGCTGTGTGCATCATCATGATGCAAAAGCCGGGGTTGAACTCCCCATTTCAAAAAAAAAATAGTGCAAGTATCAAGACAATGCACAAAACTGCGCTGCCTACTGAGATTGAGACGACAAGATTGTGAGAGCACCTCTTGGATGTATGACCTGAGCAGGGAGGCAAATTAAATTGGGGGATACCTCCACATACGCCATAGTTCCCTTCAATCAGAGCTGCACTTGCATTCAGAAATAATCCCTGTTCTGGGACTGCACCTTCAAAGTTGTTGAATGATATGTTCAAGGTGGCGAGCCCCTGCATGTACCCAAGGAAGACTGGGACGTCCCCGGACAAGTTGTTTCTTGAAACATCAAGAACCAGAAGGCCTTTCAGCTGTGACATTGATGCTGGAACTGTGCCTTGAAACTGGTTTCCGTTCAGACCGAGATACTCCAAACTTCGGCACTGACCTAGAGATGCAGGAATTGTGCCAGATATCTTGTTGTCAGACACATCAAGATATCCAAGATTTACCAGATTACCAACTTCTGGAGGAAATGGCCCGGTTAACTTGTTTCCTTGGAGCTGCACCTCAACAGATAGTGTAGATATGAGGAAAATCTCTTTTGGTATTGGACCGACAATCTGATTGATTGCTAAGACCAGTGCCTCCAAAGGACAGTTCCTAAGGCTGGATGGTATGGGGCCAGTAAGCACATTTTCTCCTAGCACGAGGCTATTTAACAGTGTGAGATTTCCGAGTGTTGGTGGAATTGGTCCAGATAAACTGTTATTTAACAAGTATAGTTCACCCAGTACCCCAAGATTGCCAATGGACTCAGGAATGTTTCCATCTAGGAAATTATTTTCCATGTACAAGAACTGCAGGTTGGCTAAGTTTCCAATTCCTTCAGCTATATTTCCATGTATCATGTTGCTTTCCACGCTGAATTCTATTAAATTTGTGGAAAGATTTGCTATTGAATTTGGCATCACCCCTTCTAGTTTGTTATAGCCCAGATCTAGGACGTTCAACATACTACAGTTTGTCAAGCTAGAAATGAAGCCCCAATCGGCATCATTTCTTGCTTTTAGCTGACCATATCCAAGAGTCACTACCAGTAAGCTTTTAGCCCCAATTTTGGTATCACACCGGAAAGAAAGTTAACACCCAATTGAGCATATTCAAGCATTGAAGCATTGCACAAAGACTCCGGAATGGGCCCTTGAAATTGATTATGATCTATTACAAGTTGCTGGAGTTCTGGAAACTTATTACCCCACTCATTCGAAATGGACCCACTGAGATTGTTAAATTGTACGACAAAATTTTGGAGGGAGGAAAGATTGTAAACAGAAGGTGGAATAGAACTCTCCAGTAGATTATGGTTCAGATAAAGTGCGGTGAGAGAACTGAGTTTTCCAAGCATGTGAGGGATTGAGCCTGTAAGACTATTATCGGTGAGAGAAAGGGTTTTGAGGAGATTCAGATCTCCTAATGATTCAGGGATACTACCAGTTAGGCCATTGTGTTGGAATGCTAGAACTAGTAGAGATGACAGGTTTCCTAGGGAAGGTGGAATCGAACCTGAGAGCTGGTTTTTCGATAAGTACAGATTCTGTAACTTCTGGAGGCCCTCGAGAGAAGTGGGGACAGGACCTGTCAGACCATTGGAATCAAGAAATAAATCGGTTAGGTTTCTAAGATTTGCAATTTGTGTTGGGATTTCTCCTACTATCATGTTTGATCTCAGATTAAGATACATCAGGCCTTTCAGGTTTCCGATCTCCACAGGGATATTTCCTGTAAGGTTATTGTACCCAAGAGAGAGTACCTCAAGATTCTGCAGCGATGCCAATTCGCGGGGAACTGAACCTTCCAGCATGTTGTAACTCAGAGAAATAACTCGAAGGTTTGACAAGACACCAAGGGCTGAAGGTATCACCCCTTGGAGGTTGTTTTGTCGGAAACAACTTGAAGATGCACACACGAGGCCAGCGAGGGCGGGATATTCCCGCTGATGGAATTGCTGCTGAGGTTCAAATGCTCAAGTCCTACAAGTTGTCCAAGTGCTTATGGTATGGTACCATAAAAGCGGTTCTCTTGGAGGCCCAGCCGCCTGAGGTAAGTAAGATTACCTATGGAAGAGTCAATGGTGCCGAGAAGATTGAACCCGCGAAGATCCAGTCCAATGACACGGCCACGGCGGTGGCCGCGCATGCCGCAGGCCACGCCGCGCCATCGGCACATATGGATGGACTGGTTTCCCCATGAATTCAGAGCCTGGAGTGGATCTCCTTTTATCAGAGACCTAAACGACACGAGCGCTTGGTGGTCACTGGCGCTTGTTGTGCCAGTTTCAGCCGGGGACAAGGTGGCTACATGCACGGGACTGGCCGAACATGGGAGACAAAGGGAGACAAACATGAATGACCGCCATGATTGATATGTTTAAGTGACAATTGGAAAGGCTGGTCTTGTTGTGGTTGTAAGTGATTCTTTCTTTTTTGTTGCTGGAAACTTATATGCAGTTGAAATATACATGTATGTGGTTAAAACGTAGCGTACAAATAAGATCTTTCAACCAAACATTGCAATTGACTAGCTAATATTCTTGCAAAGTGCAAAGCCCCTTGGGGCAAGGCACCATTAGTCTTACCTTTCTTACCATAAGCCTATCCCAAGTTTCTACCTTACAAGTTTTTACTTGTTTATTCAAAGAATTACTTTTATAGTTAACTTTGGTCAAAGTGAAAGAAGGTTACTAGAGTAGCAAAGTTAGTCTCAAGCTAGCCAAGAAAGATAGCACCCCTCATGATTAGTGCTAGTGCTAAATACTAAAACTTGACTACTCTAGATGGGAACATGTGAATGATGAATCATTCCATTGAATGAATTTTGAAGGTGAATATGACCAAGGGAAGATGGTGATTTTTGATAAAACTGATATTGGTTTGAATGCGATACCTTTCCAATATTGAGTACCCCCACAATACCTGATTATGGGTAGGGCTTAACTGGAAATTTATACATCTTAGTATGAGTTCCCTCTGAACACACATCATAGGGGTTATGCTTGAGGCTGCCTCCGTTGTTGAGAAATGATGTGAATTGTGGTGAATTGTACGGCTAAGCCCTGTGCAGTTCCCAGGTTGACAGTTGGTCTTCACTGGGAGGCCAAGCTCATGGGGAGAGGTGCTCATACTAGGGTTTGTAAGTGAAAGGTTATGGTTGATGATCCGCGTACTGTGTCATGCTGATTCGGGATAATCCCGACGGATGAAATCAAATGTTGTGGCACAAGTGTGCAACCTCTGCAGAGTATAAATCTATTCGAATAGCCGTGTCCACGGTTACGGACGGTTGGAAAGGCCATACAGTTTCCGGTGTCAGATTCTTGAAAATGATGGTGAAATGAATGGTGAATTTGTGATTTGTTGTGAATCACAACAAATGTTGTGGGAATGACACTAATGTTCCCACTTGAGTTAGTTAGCACATGAATAAGTCTGTTCTCAAATACTTGTGAACTAAAATTGGCTTTATGCAAATAAACTAGAGCTTAGCACCCTTACTAGAATTGTCTAGCACTTACACTAGTATTTGTTTGCGAGTACTTGAAGTACTCACAGCTTTGTCCCTGGCTATTCAAATGGCCAGAGTATGAAGATGAACAGAAATATCAAGGAGATGACCAACAGGACGCCTACGACAACTAGGAGTCTTCCAACGTCAAGCGTTGGCCTGTGGACTAGAGAGTCCATTTATCTTTACGCTTCCGCTATGAACTTATGTTTGTTCGTTGATCAATAGATCAACTATTCGTGTAATATGGATCATGTGATTCCAATTGTAAGACAATATGGTTTGTAATGAATGATGACTACGATACTTAACTATTATACCTCGCAACAACAATATTCCTGGGATTGCGATGAATGACATAATAGGCATCCGGACTTAAAAATCCGGGTGTTGACAAGTTGGTATCAGAGCCATTGTTTGACCTTAGAAGACCCTAGTTAGAATGGACGTTCAGAAAAACTTAACTTTGAAATCAAATGAAGAAAATATTTGTGAAAATTTACTTACACTCTTGTCTTTGAGACTTTTTCAAAATTTGATGAACCATGCTATTTCTTATCTACTTAAAATTTTGCCACACTTGTTGGCTCTCTAACTTACTCATCCATTTCGCTTTCAGATGGAGCCGAATTAACCCATCAACACCAAGTTCTACCAGCTTGGGAATGGGGGAAGCTTGATCTTCGAGCACGACCTCAACGCTGTCTCGGACTTCCTTGGACGCCCACACCCCGAGTTTCATGGGATTCAGTTGGACGACACCCCTGGAGGAGAGTTGCAGTGGGTGATCACTACCGACTTGAGGTGCAAGATGGAGCCTCCCACCTCGGAGAGGATACTCTTCTCCTTCCGTGAGAGCAACTGGCTCGACGGACTCGCACGTGGCCTTCAGGAGGCACTTGCGCGTCTCTGTGGACAGAACGTGGTGCGCCTCCTGGCTTCGCGCTTCGCGCATCTCGTGAGGCGTGATGCCATGGGAGTGCCCATGGAGCTGCAGCCGCACCCGGAGTTGAGGCACCATGCTGAGCACCTTGACTTCATGCTCTACCAGACTCAGAAGGATCTAGACGCCTCCCGCGTTTACGCGAACCAGACCCACGCTCACATCATCGAACAGGGTGAGGCGATCAAGCTCCTCAACAACGACCGCAAGGCCCTTCGCCAGCAGTGTGCCAAGAAGGACGCTACGATTATGCGCCTTCGCGCCAAGATAGCATCTCTTGAGGACACTGTCAAGGCTCAGGAGGATCAGCTGAGAGAGATGGAGGAGGACGACGGAGGTATCGACCTTCAAGGAGGAGGAGCCTTCCTGAGCGACGACGACGACTTTGAGGAGGACGAGTTCACCGAGGAGGAGGACTACGAGTTCCTGGAGGCAGGACCCGACGACTACGTCCCGATCGATGTCGAGGATGAGGAGTAGTTGCACTAGATCACTTATGTAGGTGTGAGTTGTATCCCGCCCGTTTTATCGTAGCATGAGAATGGTTCTTAAAACCATTGGAGTATGAGTGTGCTAGTTTGTAATGTGTGTTGAATGAATGAATGAATGTTGTGTTTGTCATGAAAAGACTTCAAGTTTCAAATTTTATGAACTTACTCAAAATAAACCATAGAAATTTCCCTCTTATCTCATGATCTTCTCTATATTCAGATGGCCCCTCCCAATCGCACCAACAACGATGCGATGATGCAACTACTACAAACCCTAATCACAGACTGGGAGACTGAAAGAGCTGAACGCCAAGCCAACATCGCAGCACTGCAAAACCTTGCCAACCAAGGCCATGGAAATCATGACCATCCCGGATCCAAGCTCAAGAACTTCCAGGACACCAACCCTCCGGTGTTTAGCAAGACTGAAGAACCCCTCGACGCCGACGACTGGCTCCAGACTATGGAGAACAACTTGGAAGTAGTCGGAGTGGAAGCCAACGAGATGGTCTTGTTTGCAACCCACTATCTCGCTGGACCAGCCCGAGCCTGGTGGACTAGCACTCGTGCCATGAACGGAGGTCAATTCATGACTTGGGCAGATTTCAAGCTCAAGTTCAGCAAGTACCATGTGCCCCCGGGTCTTATCAAGAAGATGAGGGATGAGTTCCGTGAACTGAAGCAAGGTCGCATGACGGTGGTAGAATACCGCGACAGGTTCCTTACACTGTCAAGGTACGCCCCCGACGAGACCGACACCACCGAGAAGAGGCAGGAGAGATTCCTGAACGGACTGCATGATGAGATGCAGACTGTCCTCGTCAAAATCCCCTTCGCCGACCTTGAAGCCCTTGTAGACTCCGCCATCCAGATGGAGGGCAAGCTGAACCAAGCCAATGAGAACCGCAAGCGCCGCATGATGCACCAGAGTGGGCCTAGCAACGCCCCGAAGTATCGCCCTAGCTCAAGCGGAGGTTTCACTCCGAGAAACAACAACAAGTCCCAGATGCAGAACTCGCGCCCCGGTTATCAGAACCGGAGTGGAGGAAACTCCAGGCCAGGAGGCCACAACAACAACAACTACTACAACAACAACAACAACTTCAACCGCGCTCCGCCCCGAGCCCCCAACAACAACAACAACAACAACACCAACACTGCCCCCAGAACCGGAAGCAACGCCATCCCCGTTGCGACCAAGGACAAGGCCACCATCACTTGTTATGAGTGTGGTGTAGTGGGACACTACTCCAACGAGTGCCCCAAGAGACTCGCCAAGCTCGCAGGCAACACCGCTGCACCTGCTCAGCAGCAACGCCGTGTCTCCACCGGCAAGAAGTTCGCCCCCAACAACCCCAATAACCGCAACGGCCGTCTCTTCCACATGAACGCCGAAGAAGCCCAGGAAGCACCAGATGTTGTACTGGGTATGTTTTCTATCAACCACATCCCTGCCAGAGTGTTGTTTGATTCTGGAGCATCTCATTCTTTTGTCACTGAAGACTTTGCATCCACAAGTAAAATTCAACCTATCAGTTTGAAGCACGTCATGATAGTTCAAATTCCCGGAACAACCACCAAAGCTAGAAAATTTTGCAAAAATGTACCCATCAAAATCCATGAAGTAGATTTTTATGCCAATCTGATAATTCTGGGAACCAAAGGTTTGGAAGTCTTACTAGGAATGGACTGGATGTCAAAACACCATGGATTGATTGACTGTGCCAAGAAAGCCATCACCATGACTAGCAGCACCGGTATCGTAGTAGAACATGCCTCTGAAAGACTACCCAGAAAATTCACCTGCAACCAAAGTGTAGCCAAGCCAACTCTGGATCAAATCAGGGTCGTCTGTCGATACCCTGATGTGTTTCCGGATAATCTACCCGGTATGCCCCCGGATTGGGATATCGAGTTTATCATCGAGTTAATCCACGGAACTAGACCTATAGCGCAGAGAGCCTATAATATGAACCCAACAGAGCTTGTGGAGCTGAAGAAGCAGATCGATGATATGTTAGCCAAAGGTTTGATTCGACCTAGTGCATCTCCCTGGAGATCACCCGTTTTGTTTGTGGACAAGAAGGATGGTGCCACTCGTTTATGTACGGACTACCGTAAGCTTAACGATGTCACCATCAAGAACAAATACCCCCTACCCAAGATAGAAGACTTGTTTGATCAGTTGACAGGAGCCAAAGTTTTCTCAAAGATAGACCTTAGGACTGGTTATCATCAGCTGAAGATTCGAGCCACCGACATTCCAAAGACTGCTTTTACCACCAGATATGGGTTATATGAGTACAGCGTCATGTCGTTTGTATTAACCAATGCCCCCGCTTATTTCAGGAATCTCATGAATAAGATCTTCATGAACTATTTGGACAAGTTTGTCGTTGTCTTCATCGACGACATTCTTATATACTCCAAGTCCGAAGAGGAACATGAACAACATTTGGAGATTGTCCTAGAAACCCTTAGACACCACAAGTTGTATGCCAAGTTAGGCAAGTGTGAGTTTTGATTGGAGGAAGTAGGATTCCTGGGACATATCTTGTCTGCAGGAGGAATTGCCGTAGATCCCGCCAAGATCAAAACTGTTATGGAATGGCAAGCCCCAACCGCCCAAACCGAGGTCCGCGCTTTTCTTGGATTAGCCGGATATTACCGCAGATTCGTAGAAGGCTTTTCAAGTATCGCTCGACCAATGACCCAACTACTGAAGAAGGACAAGAAGTTCGAATGGACTGACAAACGTGAAGAGAGCTTCCAACAGCTCAAGAGTAGACTAACCTCTGCCCCAATCCTGATCATGCCAGACATTGATACGCGTACAGCACTCGTCCGTTGGGAACCCCAAGAGGAAGGTGTGATGCGTACAACATCAAGTTTTCCCTTAGTAAGAAACCAAGGTTTATCGAACCAGTAGGAGCCAAGAAGCACGTTGAAGGTTGATGGTGGCGGAGTGTAGTGCGGCGCAACACCAGGGATTCCGGCGCCAACGTGGAACCTGCACAACACAACCAAATTACTTTTCCCCAACGTGACAGTGAGGTTGTCAATCTCACCGAATTGCTGTAACAAAGGATTAGATGTATAGTGTGGATGATGATGTTTGAAGAGAACAGTAAGAACAAGTATTGCAGTAGATTGTATTCGATGTAAAGAATGGACCGGGGTCCACAGTTCACTAGTGGTGTCTCTCCATAAGATAAATAGCATGTTGGGTGAACAAATTACAGTTGGGCAATTGACAAATAAAGATGGCATGACAATGCACATACATATTATGATGAGTAGTGTGAGATTTAATTGGGCATTACGACAAAGTACATAGACCGCTATCCAGCATGCATCTATGCCTAAAAAGTCCACCTTCGGGTTACCGTCCGCACCCCTTCCAGTATTAAGTTGCAAACAACAGACAATTGCATTAAGTATGGTGCGTAATGAAATCAACACAAATATCCTTAGACATAGCATTGATGTTTTATCCCTAGTGGCAACAGCACATCCACAACCTTAGAACTTTCTGTCACCGTCCTGCATTTAATGGAGGCATGAACCCACTATCGAGCATAAATACTCCCTCTTGGAGTTACAAGTAACGACTTGGCCAGAGCCTCTACTAATAACAGAGAGCATGCAAGATCATAAACAACACATAGATGATAGATTGATAATCAACATAACATAGCATTCCATATTCATCGGATCCCAACAAACGCAACACGTAGCATTACAAGTAGGTGATCTTGATCATGTTAGGAAGCTCACAAGATCCGATAATGATACCACAATGAGGAGAAGACAACCATCTAGCTACTGCTATGGACCCATAGTCCAGGGGTGAACTACTCACACATCACTCCGGAGGCGACCATGGCGGTGAAGAGTCCTCCGGGAGATGATTCCCCTCTCCGGCAGGGTGCCGGAGGCGATCTCCTGAATCCCCCGAGATGGGATTGGTGACGGCGGCGTCTCTGGAAGGTTTTCCGTATCGTGGCTCTCGGTACTGGGGTATTCTCGACGAAGGCTTTAAGTAGGCGGAAGGGCGGAATCGGAGGGCTGACGAGGGGGCCACACGCTAGGGCGGCGCGGGCCCCCCTTGGGCCGCGCGTCCCTAGTGTGGCGGCGCCTCATCGCCCCACTTCGTTTCCCTTTCGGTCTTCTGGAAGCTTCGTGGAAAAATAAGACCCTGGGCGTTGATTTCGTCCAATTCCGAGAATATTTCCTTACTAGGATTTCTGAAACCAAAAACAGCAGTAAAACAACAACCGGCTCTTCGGCATCTTGTTAATAGGTTAGTGCCGGAAAATGCATAAATATGACATAAAGTATGTATAAAACATGTGAGTATTGTCATAAAACAAGCATGGAACATAAGAAATTATCGATACGCTGGAGACGTATCAGCATCCCCAAGCTTAGTTCCTACTCGTCCCCGAGTAGGTAAACGATAACAAAGATAATTTCTGAAGTGACATGCTATCATAATCTTGATCAATACTATTGTAAAGCACATGAGATGAATGCAGCGATTCGAAGCAATGGTAAAGACAATGGTTAAACAACTGAATCATATAGCAAAGACTTTTCATGAATAGTACTTTCAAGACAAGCATCAATAAGTCTTGCATAAGAGTTAACTCATAAAGCAGTAAATTCAAAGTAAAGGCATTGAAACAACACAAAGGAAGATATAAGTTTCAGCGGTTGCTTTCAACTTGTAACATGTATATCTGATGGATAGTTGTCAACATAAAGTAATATGATGAATGCAAATATGCAAGTATGTAGGAATCAATGCACAGTTAACACAAGTGTTTGCTTCTAAGATAGAAAGAAGTGGGTAAACTGACTCAACATAAAAGTAGAAGAATGGCCCTTCGCACAGGGAAGCATGAATTGCTATATTTGTGCTAGAGCTTTTATTTTGAAAACATAAAGAGAGCATAAAAGTAAAGTTTTGAGAGGTGTTTGTTGTTGTCAACGAATGGTAGTGGGCACTCTAACCCCCTTGCCGTACAGACTTTCAAAGAGCGGCTCCCATGAAAGATTTTTATTTTTGGGTGGCACTCCTTCCAACCTTTGCTTTCACAAACCATGGCTAACCGAATCCTCGGGTGCCTGCCAACAATCTCATACCATGAAGGAGTGCCTTTTTATTTTAGTTTTTATTTAGATGACACTCCTCCCCACCTTTGCTTTCTCAAGCCATGGCTAACCGAATCCTTGGGTGCCGTCCAACAATCACATACCATGGAGGAGTGTCTATTTGTAAAATTATGAAAGTTAATTAATTTGGGGCTGGGAACCCCATTGCCAGCTCTTTTTGCAAAATTATTGGATAAGCGGATGAAGCCACTAGTCCATTGGTGAAAGTTGCCCAACAAGATTGAAAGATAAACACCACATACTTCCTCATGAGCTATAAAATATTGACACAAATAAGAGGTAATAACTTTTGAAGTGTTTAAAGATAGCACTCAAGCAATTTACTTTGGAATGGCAGAGAAATACCATGTAGTAGGTAGGTATGGTGGACACAAATGGCATAGTTTTTGGCTCAAGGATTTTGGATGCACGAGAAGTAATCCCTCTCAATATAAGGCTTAGGCTAGAAAGGTTGTTTGAAGCAAACACAAGTATGAACCGGTACATCAAAACTTACATAAGAACATATTGCAAGCATTATAAGACTCTACACTGTCTTCCTTGTTGTTCAAACCCTTACTAGAAAATATCTAGACTTTAGAGAGACCAATCATGCAAACCAAAATTTAGCAAGCTCTATGTATTTCTTCACTAATAGGTGCAAAGAATATGATGCAAGAGCTTAAACATGATCCATATGAGCACAACGATTGCCAAGTATCAAATTATTCAAGGCATTATACCAATTACCACATGTAGCATTTTCTGTTTCCAACCATGTAACAATTAACGAAGCAGTTTCAACCTTCGCCATGAACATTAAGAATAAAGCTAAGAACATATGTGTCCATATGCAACAGTGGAGCGTGTATCTCTCCCACACAATGAATGCTAGGATCCAATTTTATTCAAACAAAACAAAACAAGAACATACAGATGCTCCAAGTAAAGCACATAAGATGTGACGGAATAAAAATATAGTTTCACTAGAGGAACCTGATAATGTTGTCGATGAAGAAGGGGATGCTTTGGGCATCCCCAAGCTTAGATGATTGAGTCTTCTTGAAATATGCAGGGATGAACCACGGGGGCATCCCCAAGCTTAGAGCTTTCACTCTCCTTGATCATATTGTATCATCCTCCTCTCTTGATCCTTGAAAACTTCCTCCACACCAAACTCAAAACAACTCATTAGAGGGTTAGTGCATAATCAAAATTCACATGTTCAGAGGTGACATAATCATTCTTAACACTTCTGGACATTGCACAAAGCTACTGAAAGTTAATGGAACAAAGAAATACATCAAACATAGCAAAACAGGCAATGCGAAATAAAAGGCAGAATCTGTCAAAACAGAAAAGTCCGTAAAGACGAATTTTTACGAGGCACCAGACTTGCTCAAATGAAAATGCTCAAATTGAATGAAAGTTGCGTACATATATGAGGATTACTCACGTAAATTGGCAGATTTTTATGAGTTACCTACAGAGAATACTACTCAAATTCATGACAGCAAGAAATCTGTTTCTGCGCAGTAATCCAAATCTAGTATGAACCTTACTATCAAAGACTTTACTTGGCACAACAATGCAATAAAATAAAGATAAGGAGAGGTTGCTACAGTATTAACAACTTCCAAGACTCAAATATAAAACAAAAGTACAGAAGTAAAATCATGGGTTGTCTCCCATAAGCGCTCTTCTTTAACGCCTTTCAGTTAGGCGCAGAAAGTGTGAATCAAGTAACATCAAGAGATGAAGCATCAACATCATAATTTTCACAACTTGTCACAATAGGTATCTTAGATGCTCCATTATCTATAGTGGTATTAAGAGCTTTATCAATTTTAGGCCTATAATGGTTTTTTGGTTTGGGCACCTTGGAGACATACATGAACTTTTGCTCCTTACCCACATAAGCTTTCTCCTTAAATTTAATAGAAGAAAAAGTTGAACCCAAGGTTCCCATATCTTCAAGTTCACTAATCCTTTGGGTTTGATTATCATGAATAGCACAAGCTTCTAAGATGGCAATTCTCTCATTAATTCCACCTAGAGATTTGTCAAGTTTATCATTGCTATTAAGTAATTCTCCCAATAATTTAGTCTCAACACTTGGAAGATTTTGCTCTATGGTCTCCAACTTTTTCATGACATCTTCAAGAGAGATTTCAATTTTAACTTCATGAATACGTGGTATTCCAAATAGACTCTCAATAATGCAACTAGCTTCTAAAGCAGGAGTGCCTAGGAAATTACCTCCCGCGAGACAATCAAGAACATACCTATTCCAGCTAGAGATACCAACATAAAAATTCCTGAGTAGGATAGTGGTGGAGTGTTTCTTAGTGCACCTATTATGAGCATCACTAATTCTATACCAAGCATCTTTTAAACATTCTCCCCCTTGTTGCTTAAACGAACGAACTTCAACTTCAGGATTACTCATTTTAGCAATAGTAAATAAAGAAAACTAGATAAAGTAAATGCAAGTAGCTAATTTTTTTGTGTTTTTAATATGGAGAACGCAAACAAGATAGTAAATAAAGTAAAGCAAGTAACTAATTTTTTTTGTATTTTGGTATAATGCAGCAAACAAAGTAGTAAATAAAATAAAGCAAGACAAAAACAAAGTAAAGAGATTGGAAGTGGAGACTCCCCTTGCAGCGTGTCTTGATCTCCCCGGCAACGGCGCCGTAAAAAGAGCTTGATACGCATACAGCACGCGTCCGTTGGGAACCCCAAGAGGAAGGTGTGATGCGTACATCAGCAAGTTTTCCCTCGACAAGAAACCAAGGTTTATCGAACCAGTAGGGAGCCAAGAAGCACGTTGAAGGTTGATGGTGGCGGAGTGTAGTGCGGCGCAACACCAGGGATTCCGGCGCCAACGTGGAACCCGCATAACACAACCAAATTACTTTGCCCCAACGTGACGAGTTGAGGTTGTCAATCTCACCGTCTTGCTGTAACAAAGGATTAGATGTATAGTGTGGATGATGATGTTTGAAGAGAACAATGAAGAACAAGTATTGCAAGTAGATTGTATTCGATGTAAAGAATGGACCGGGGTCCACAGCTCACTAGTGGTGTCTCTCCATAAGATAAATAGCATGTTGGGTGAACAAATTACAGCTTGGGCAATTGACAAATAAAGATGGCATGACAATGCACATACATATTATGATGAGTAGTGTGAGATTTAATTGGGCATTACGACAAAGTACATAGACCGCTATCCAGCATGCATCTATGCCTAAAAAGTCCACCTTCGGGTTAGCGTCCGCACCCCTTCTAGTATTAAGTTGCAAACAACAGGCAATTGCATTAAGTATGGTGCGTAATGTAATCAACACAAATATCCTTAGACATAGCATTGATGTTTTATCCCTAGTGGCAACGAAGACATCCACAACCTTAGAACTTTATGTCACCGTCCCGCATTTAATGGAGGAATGAACCCACTATCGAGCATAAATACTCCCTCTTGGAGTTACAAGTAACGACTTGGCCAGAGCCTCTACTAATAACGGAGAGCATGCAAGATCATCAACAACACATAGATGATAGATTGATAATCAAAATAACATAGCATTCCATATTCATCGGATCCCAACAAACGCAACATGTAGCATTACAAATAGATGATCTTGATCATGTTAGGCAGCTCACAAGATCCAACAATGATAGCACAATGAGGAGAAGACAACCATCTAGCTACTGCTATGGACCCATAGTCCACGGGTGAACTACTCACACATCACTCCGGAGGCGACCATGGCGGTGAAGAGTCCTCCGGGAGATGATTCCCCTCTCCGGCAGGGTGCCGGAGGCGATCTCCTGAATCCCCCGAGATGGGATTGGCGGTGGCGGCGTCTTTGGAAGGTTTTCCGTATCGTGGCTCTCGGTACTGGGGTATTCTCGACGAAGGCTTTAAGTAGGCGGAAGGGCGGAGTCGGAGGGCTGACGAGGGGGCCACACGCTAGGGCGGCGCGGGCCCCCCTTGGGCCGCGTGGCCCTAGTGTGGCGGCGCCTCGTCGCCCCACTTCGTTTGCCTTTCGATCTTCTGGAAGCTTCGTGGAAAAATAAGACCCTGGGCGTTGATTTCGTCCAATTCCGAGAATATTTCCTTACTAGGATTTCTGAAACCAAAAACAGCAGAAAACAACAACTGGCTCTTCGGCATCTTGTTAATAGGTTAGTGCCGGAAAATGCATAAATATGACATAAAGTATGTATAAAACATGTGAGTATTGTCATAAAACAAGCATGGAACATAAGAAATTATCGATACGTTGGAGACGTATCAGACATCACCAAGCCCTTTGACGTATATTGCGACGCCTCCAAGACTGGTCTTGGATGTGTACTTATGCAAGAAGGCAAAGTTATATCCTACCTTTCAAGACAGCTGAAGCAACATGAGCAGAACTACCCAACCCACGACTTAGAGCTCGCAGCCTTTGTCCTAGCCTTGAAAGTTTGGCGTCATTACCACTTGGGTAATCGATGCGAGATCTACTCCGACCACAAGAGCCTGAAATATATCTTCACCCAGAAGGAGCTGAACATGAGGCAACGCCGATGGATAGAATTGATCAAGGATTACGACATGGAGATTCACTACCACCCCGGCAAGGCCAATGTGGTAGCGGATGCTTTGAGTCGACTGCCGTGTCAGTTGAACTCCAAGATCACAATCGAGCAGCCCAACCTGTTTCAGGAGTTTGAACAGTTTAGATTGGAACTTGTTAGTGAAGGATTCCTAGCCAGCATAGAGCTTCAACCCACCTTGGTTAGCCAGATCAAGGAAGCCCAGAAGGGAAACGCTAGCATCGATGGGATCAGGAAACAGATAGCCGCAGGAAAAGCACCAGGATTCACCGTAGATGAAGCCGGAGTTCTTTGGTAAAAAGGACGCCTTTGTGTACCATCGGACTCAGACTTGAAGCAGGTCATCCTGAAAGAAGCCCATGACACCCTTTACTCAATCCACCCCGGAGGTACCAAGATGTATCAAGATCTGAAGGAGAAATTCTGGTGGCATGGGATGAAGAGAGAAATCGGCAGCTACATCGCCAAGTGTGACATCTGTCAGAGAGTCAAGGCGGAACATCAGCGACCCGCAGGACTGCTACAACCACTGCAGATACCAGAATGGAAGTGGGACTCCGTAGGAATGGACTTTATCACAGGTTTGCCCAAATCCAGCAAAGGCAATGATTCAATATGGGTAGTTGTCGATAGACTGACCAAGGTAGCCCATTTCATCGCCGTCAAGACCACATACCAAGGCCCAAAGTTAGCTCAACTGTACATCTCCAGAATAGTCGCCCTGCACGGAACCCCGAAGTCGATAGTGTCAGATAGAGGATCACAATTCACCTCAAGATTCTGGCAGAAAGTGCACGAAGGACTAGGAACCCGTCTGAATTTCAGCACCGCCTACCACTACAAGAAAAGTTCTGATAGACAACGTCTCAAAATCGTCCGCTAAGGGGTATTTTTCGTCGCCTATGGGCCTAACCCGACGATATGGGTTCTGTTGTCGAAACTGCATCAGGCAAAGTCCTACCACGTTTTTTTCGGTCCGTCGCGCTTGGGTGCCCTTCCGCCACGGAAAATCGGACCATTGCAGAAGTGTTTCCGGGAGCCCGTTGACTGCTGACGTCATGCAAACTGACATGTGGCAGACGCCGTTAACTGGCAGTTAACGGCGTTAACCGCTGAAACCCCGTGGTAGATGGTAGGCCCACACGAGGCCTCGCCACGTCTTAAGCGGGCCGGCCCATTAAGTTTGCGGGTTGGGCCAGCCGACTTAGTTTGACCGGTCAACTATATAGCCGGGCTGGTCCATTAGTTACGTGGGCCGGGCCTAACCTCTAAGGTTGACTCGGTCAAAACATTAATGGGCCGGCCCACTAAGCATGTGGGCCGGGCCGAATGCACTCGTTTGACCGGTCAACAGACAAAAGGGCCGGCCCACAAAACATGTGGGACCCACTTTCATGTTATCGGGCCGACCCATTTACCAAGTGGGGTCCACCTTAAAGCAAGTGGGCCTGCCCAAGAAGTTATTGGGCCGGCCCAATTAGCATGTGGGTCCCACTTTACTGCTATCGGGCCGGCCCATTTAGTACGTGGGGTCCACATTACATCAAATGGGCCGGGCCAAAAGCAAAGGTGGGTCCCACTTTCCTGTTAAAGGGCCGGCCCATTTAGTATGTGAGGTCCACCATATAGCAAGTGGGCCAGGCCAAAAACACAGGTGGGTTCCACTTTCCAGTTAAAGGGCCGACCCATTTAGTATGTGGGGTCCACCATATAGCAAGTGGGCCGGCCCAACACGCTAGTGGGCAGGGCCAAAAACACAGGTGGGTCCCTCTTTCCTCTTAAAGGGCCGGCCCATTTAGTATGTGGGGTCCACCATGTAGCAAGTGGGCCGGCCCAACAAGATAGTGGGCCAGGCCAAAAGCACAGGTGGGTCCCACTTTCCTGTTAAAGGGCCGGGCCATTTAGAACGTATGGTCCACCATATAGCAAGTGGGCCGGCCCAACAAGATAGTGGGCCGGGCCAAAAGCACAGGTGGGTCCCACTTCGTCTTAAAGGGCGGGCCCATTTAGTACGTGGGGTCCACCACAAAAGCAATTGGGCTGGCCCAACTAGTTAGTGGGCCGGCCCAGTAGTTTGTGGGGTCCACCTTATAGTAAGTGGGCCGGCCCAATTAGTGTGTGGGGTCCACCATAAATCAATTGGGCTGGCCCAATAAGTAAGTGGGCCAGCCCGTTTAGTTGCTGTTTATATGCCGGCATAATAGGCGCTTTAGGATTTTGCGGGCCGGCACATATGTGATTTCGCTTAATTGGGTCGTTTAAGGGATGGGAATTCGTGATTTAGATACTTAGAATATTTACGCAGCATTGATTTCTGTCGGATAGCCTCACTTACCACAAGCACCAAAGAAAAAATGCGCGAAAGAACTATAAAAACTAACTAAATATTACATCAATCTGCAAAGCTTTGAAAAAATATTACGATAACCCAAAGAAATTGAATGGTAATTAAACCTAGCAATACAATGAAGCGATCCAGGCAATCTTTTAAGTTGTCCATGCAGCACCTATATCTGAAACAAAGACATTACAAGTTAAGACAGCAACAATGGAAAGGCAAATACACTACAATATTGTTTGCCAAAGAATTTGGAAGTCATCATTTCGTCATTATAACAAGATCATTGTAATGCGCACAATAAGCAAACAAAGAGTGCATGCCGCATACCAACAGACCAATATAACGAGCATGTTAGAATGAAACAACGAGACTTACTATCGTCGAGTCCCATGCAAACCAACATGTTCGGGGAGTACAAAATTGGCATGAACAACATAGTAGCAAGGCTATAAATTTTGTAACAACGATCGAGCAAGATGAAGTTATGATGGCTACATCTACGAAGCGAGGGAATGTAAACCAAACATAGTAGCGAGGCTATAAATTTTGTAACAACGACCGAGCAAGATGAAGTTACGATGGCAAAAGCTAAAGAGGAGGGAATGTGAACCAACATGTGCCAAGTGCAATTACTTCATTTTGGCCGTGAACTAAATAATACTCCCGAACTTATAGTGAAGGGGATGCAAATCAAGATGTTTCGGGATATAAACTTGTAATGAGCAACACATAGAGGATAGTTAATGTCTGGAGCTTAGGATGGACCAGATACGGAATATAGTGGGATCACCTGTGAACTTGTATAAGAGGGAATGCAAACCAATATGTTCAGCATTCCATATGTGAGCGTCATGCCAAGTCAGAGAAACAATTTAATAATGCAGCTTTTGAAGAACAAGATGGCACGCAAAATTATTATCTAGTAATATGACAAGTTTATTTGTACTACAGGCTAGATAGCAGAGTGATAGCATGCCAAACTAAGTCCTTACTTTGTTAGCTTACAATGAAGTAGATACAAAACAATGGCATCACCTGTAGTACGGGGAATGCAAG
Organism: Lolium rigidum; assembly: GCF_022539505.1. NCBI lineage: Eukaryota > Viridiplantae > Streptophyta > Magnoliopsida > Poales > Poaceae > Lolium > Lolium rigidum. The sequence goes on from NC_061508.1 coordinate 277,167,548, forward strand.
CCAACATGTTCATGGAGTAAAAAATTGGCACAAACAACATAGTAGCAGGCCATAATTTTTGTAACAACGATCGAGCAAGATAAAGTTATGATGGCTAGATCTACAGAGCAGGCAATGTAAACCAAATATAAAAGTTACGATGCCAAAAGCTATAGAGCAGGGAATGTGAACCAACATGTGCAATTACTTAAAATTGGCCATGATCTAAATAATAGCATGATGTTACTATAATACCTATAATTTTTGTAACAACGACTGAGCAAGATAGAAGTTATGATGGCTACATCTACAGAGCAGGGAATGCAAACCAAAATGTTCAATCGCTTAAAGTTAGCAATGAACTAGAAAATAGCAAGGTGTTACGGTCATAGGTAGGAATGAACTAAAAGAGCTTCAGACAAACAAGCATCTGAACCCAGAACATGGCGCTAAAACAAGGGACTTACAGTAGGAGAAGCACTCTGTGGGAGTCACAGCAGATCTTCAGGGGGTGGATAGATCCGGTGATGAAGTACGCAACATGTGCTACTTGGGGTTGGAGAGACGGCCATTACACTTCATGGTTACTCATCTCATCTCGCAAAAACGTAACGGCGCGTCGTTAGCACAAACAGGTTCCCCCAAGATTAAACAAGAACTTGCGGGCAAGCAATGGAAAAGCGACGAGTAGAAGAGTTTAGATCATGCACGACGTCGGTGAAGCGAGATCCGGTTCATGCACGGCGGTGTCTGGTGAGCAAGATCCGATGCGGTGGACGACGGATCCGGCGAGCGGCTTCGGTGGGGTGGACGATACCGCGGCTGAAGCGACTGCGGTAGACCTGCCGGATGAGCATATGGTTTCGAGGTTCGGCGGGGATGATCCGGTCCGGTTGATGACGGCGTCGATGAAGCGGCTCCGGCAGGCAGCCGGATGACAAGGATCGCGAGGCCTCGGGTAGGCCAGGGAAGTCCGGCGGGGATGTTTCGGTGCGGTGGTCGTGGAGGTGGGAGAGAGGGACTTGGGAAGTTCCGGTGGGTGGTCTGAGGGAAATGAATTTTTTTGGGAGGGTTTCCGGGCTAGGGAGGTGGTGATCCAAAAAAATGACGGGCAGACCCCCCCACCAACCGACTTTGCTGTTATCTCCACAGGGGTAGAATGGGAATTTGGAAGCGTGTGAATTTTTTATTTTGTGGGCGGGAAGTTTTGCCGCTATGAGAATTTGAATTTGGCTAAGGTTGTAACGGCCCAGGGTAGGACCCCTAATAGATTTGTTTGTTCTTTTTCTTTTATGCATCATCATGCATCATATCCTCCATGTTTTTACAAATAAAATTATTTTATAAATCCTCCTTTGTCCTTCTCTTTTAAACAAAACTCTCTTCCCATCTCCCAAGCCTCCTCTTTCTTTTGGCCCATCTTCTCCTTCTTCTTTTCCACCACAGCAGCCCAGCCGGTGGCCCAGTCTGTCTCTTCTCTTTATGGACCGAGCCCTCTTCCTCCCCTTGGCCCGTACCTTTTCGTTGGAATTCTTTTCCTGTTTCTCTTCTTCGTCAACGCTGGAGAGCGACAGCCCCATGCCGTCTGCGTGCTGTGGTCCTCACCACCACCGCGCCTCCACCTCCCTTCCCCCTCTTAAATCCCTCTCCAAACCTCTCTGGAAAACCCTAGCCTTCTTCCCTCTAGCCGCCGCCGCCCACTCTCTTCTTCCCCACCTTTTTCCCCTTCTCTCTGAGCAAACGAGAGCCACCCCGGCGCTCAGTTCCCCATGGCACCGCCGCTCCACACCTCCCATCGTCGTTCTGAGGGCACTGTTAGATGCGCCTCGTCATCCTCTACACCCTCGTCCAAGGAATCGAGCCGAGAGCCTCCCAATCGAGCGCAAACTCGCCGATTCCATCCTCAACTCCGGCGAAGAAATTGTCAATTCCGGCCGCCCTCGTCCTCCTCCGGCCAAACCGAGCACACCACCTCCTTCCCCGCGTCGAGCCGCACCCCCGACGCCATCTCTCGCATCCTGGTTCGTCCCGTCTCCGTCGTCCCCGTGCTCACCTGCAAGTATCCGCCATGGTTTCTTCTGTCCCTGAGCTCCGCCGTGGTCGGCTCTAATAGGGCGCGATTATGCTCCTCTTCAACATCTTCACAGCAGCGCAGTGGTTCGTCCCCTTCCTGCCTATCAACACTTCACATGTTCAAATCCCCACGGTGGCTATTTTATTCCAACGTTTTTCTTCTTTTTGTTCAGATCTCATGGCTGTAGATCCTTCAATTTAGGCGGAGCACTTCAGAAAATCAACACAGGCCCCTCCCCAATCTTTTTCTTCTCCAGATTCGTTCATGGGCCTTGACCCGTTCCTCTCAGACCCAACCCGACGCTGATGTGCGCCCAACATCTTTCCAAGCCGGCCCAGCCCAAGCATGGCTCACTTCCCAGGGCAGGTTCGGCCCGGTTCCTCCCTCTTCTAATCTTTTTTTTTTGCAAAATCTTGGGTATATCATATCTTGGGATTGGTAAATCCAAATGACACAAATAACCTGTCTATTTTTATCAGAAAAATGCAAGGAAAATGAATATGCCATTCATTCATCTGTTTGCATCTTGCATCATGACGCGCGTTGATAGTTATGCATGTTCACCTTACATATATGCGGAGTATTTCGGAATTCCAATTAGGTCTTCCCTGCTCCGTTTAAATTTGAAGTAGCGCACCCCTGCCATGTTATGCCATGCTAACAACCAATTAACTTTGCCGGTAGAAATGCAACTCCAACCTAATTTGCTTGTCCGGTGTCTCAACTCCGATTAATATGATAAGTTGCATTGCACCATCTATGCCATGTCATGCATATCATCTTCATCATGCTGGTTCTTCATCCGTAGTAGTAAGACTTGCATACGTTGTGTGTTCCAGCTTTTGCTTCTTCCCGGATAGGATCGCGAAGTGGTGTGGTGAGATACGACAAGTTCTCCGGATGTCCCTCGACAAGCTCTAACAGGCAAGCATTTCCCCTATACTCCTGCCCCTGCAGAAGTCGCTCACCTATTTTATTTTGCCTTCTCCCTCATGCTATCTTTAAGTTGCGTTCTTGTCACGTGTCCCTTCCACTTGTTACCTCAAGCAGCCCATATTGCCACCACCACCTCCTACGGCTATTGTTTGGTTATCGAGTCTGCCCTTGCGAGTCGTAGTGCATGCTAGTGCTGTTTTATCTCTTTACCGTTGTTGTTATCTTATCGGGTTATATGTTGGGAAGAATCATGGTTACTTTAGTTGTTGACATTTGTTTAGCGGAGGCATCGGTGGGTCAGCTGCTCGTTTTGTGACGGCTCACTTGTGTTTCCTAAATATCCTAGGACCCCGAGTTCTTGTTATCTGTTCCGAGACTGAGCGCTCTAACCACACGTGGGTATGCTTACCGGGTCTCCCCTCGACCACTGCCGGAATCTACAGCTTTGTCCAGTGGCCACAACTAGTTTGGATGTTTGTTTTGTTTCTCCCGGGCGTGCAAGCATGTTACTTTGTGGTCAGATGATATGATGTTACTTTTGGGGAAGACATGTTGCCTTGTAACCCCGTTGTCTCTTGCACGCTCGTAGGATGCGGTACGTATTGCTGAAGATGGATTCACCCTGCGGGCACTGTTTCCATCCGAAAGCCGTAGACGCAAACAGCTAAGAACGCGTCGGAGTTTCGATCGGGCTCCGAAACGGGCTAACTTAGTTAGGTGGCTTCCTGGACATTGTTGTAGTGAAGGAGAGTGCGTGTCGTGATATCCACCTGTCGTAAGTGGGTTGAGCGTGCGTGTGGGCACATTTGGGCACCCCTGCAGGGTTACAATCTTAACGATAAGCCGCGTCCGCGGTTATGGACGACTTGGAGCTGTATGACTCGACCATAGACAACTTACACATGTTGTTTCAATACTAATAACCTGCATAGTAAGATAGAACAACTTAAATAATAAATGGTTAAAACTTGACAACCGTGTGAGTGCCTTTGCTAGTACCTCTTTGCGAAGGGGGAACACGTCGGCTGTGTTGTGTTTGCAGAGTATAGAACTGTTAGTTTATGCGCTCTCTCACCTTCTCTGATTAGACGAATGTTGTAGAGTGTCTCTATAGGTTTTTAGTGCTTGCGTGTTGCCGCTTAACCCCACCATATTGCCTATGACGTTCCTCTTGCGTCCTCTAAGTCCCCTGCGTGCCTCAAGTACAAAGGACGACTGGTTGACGAATGCTTATACGTCTTGAAGTCTTGTTAAGTACGAACCCGTACTTATTGCTGCTTCTACGGGATATAACCGGGCAGGTATGAAGATATGTTCGATGAAGACGATGTTAGCAAGGTTACCCTTCCGGCTTGGCCTGGGCAGGGTTATGGACGCCATCGTTTATCTTCAGGACTCTTAGTCCAAATTTGTATCTTGTCCGTACTCGGACGTATTAGATCTTCTGTATGATTTGGATCTTTGTATTGTATTTTTGTATCTTGACTCGTTGGAGTCGTTGTTGTAATATATGTTCTTGTGGGTTCTATTGTAATCATGTTGTAATGTTACCGCTCGTGTTAATTCCTCTGGCATCATGTGTGTGATTCGTCGTGCACGTCGTGTCGGAGGGCGTCTCTGAATCGATATCGTGCGGATTTCGGCGGGTTCACTGGGATCCTCAGGATACCGGTTCCGGGGCGTCACAAAGGTCCAACTATAATGATAAAAAATTGTGAGACCGTACTAGTACCTCTGTTCATGGCAGAGTGCAAAATCAAATCATCATGACATTAAATACCGGTTACTACCATGATCATCATCTATCTTCTGGACAGAGATCCAGTGCCCCCACGTTCACAGGCGCAGCGTGACTCGAGGCTTCCCATCCACCACTCGTTTCAATCCAACGGCAAGGAAAGCAACATCGTGACCCGATTAATTTCTGCTGAACTGAAGAGCTGCTGTGTTCTCTTGAACCTGAACAAATAGAGAAGGGAACAGAAGATGATTGTAACATCCCTGTTTTAATAAAACCTAGATTAGGGTTTGTTTGTGCATCATGAGCATCATGATAATTTTCCTAAGAAAATTGCATTAGTGAAATATTTTGAAAACCCTAGTGTTGTTTGAATCTCCCTTTCTTTTCAAATGTTTCAATAATTTAAACAGTTCAAAATGCAAAAGAGTTTGAAAACAAAATGAAAACAGAATTTGAAAAAGAGAGAGAAGAGAAACCCTCTCTATTGGGCAGCAACCCAACTCTCTCCCTCTCTTACCTCTCTTCGCAGCCCACCAAACAAGCCCACCTGCAGCCCAGCCAGTAACCCACCTCAGCCCAGCTAATCCCCAGGGGGTTTTTCACAAAATTGCCAAGTCATCTCCCACCTCCGTTCGTTGCAGCAGCTCGGTGGCAGCACCGGCGAGATTGGCCGCGCCAAGATGCGCGCCGCCGCCCGTCGACACCTACAAGTACCCCTGCCGCCGCCATGGAGAAACCCTAGCCCCGCAGCTTCCTCCTCTTCAGGTACTGAAATTAACCCTACGACATCATCAAATTAATTGAGGTTCGACGTGACTAGGGGTACTAGTTCCGGAGCCTCAGAGGGGTTGATCATGTTCTTCTAAAACAACTAGGGTTCAAAGTTGTTTAACAATGCATGATTGTGTAACCAAATTGTAGATCTCATTTTTCTGAAAATTTTGATATATTATACATATTTTTCTGATTTAAAATGAATAAGTTATAAATTTTACAAGTTTTATTCATTTTAAATCATTTCTGAAAATTCCAGAAATTATTAAAAAGCTCGACTGGGGTTGGACCCACATGTCAGGGTTTTATTCTTTTCCTAAATATTTACGGAAATTATTAAAAATCTGACAACGGGCCCCACATGTCATATCATCATTCTTGTATGCATATTGCATCGATGCCATGTGTTGATTGTTTTCCTACCTTTCCGGTGTTTGCTTCTTCGCGATCGATAGAGCAAGTGCCGAGATGATGAAGATCGACAACACCGAAGGTCAATGTCTGTCCACCGACGAACAAGTCAAGCATGGGATCTACGAAGATCCATATCGGTTTGTCAGGGACAAAGGCAAGCCCTAGCCTGGTTCATATTATGATTTCGAAATGCTTTTACTTCTGGTTCCTACATATTGCATACGCTTTCCAATATGTTTTATCGGCAGATATAGTTATCCTATGTGTATTGCATTTACCATCCTTGTAGCCTAATTACTCTGATCCACTGCTCCCAGCAAGACTAGGTTTGAGCTATGTGTGCATCGCTAGAGCCGTTATATCGAATATGCTTAGCCATGCTTAGTTGACGAATTCTGATCCATCCGGTTGATGAATCAGAGCTGCGAATGAACCTAGTATGGCAGGATGACGTGGTAAGATCGAGTGATGATAATTAAACATGCTTAAAGGCTTGGATGGGCCGCCACATGGGGATGTGGTGATTTGACTCGTTCTCGCCGATACTAGGACCCGAGTTCTCGCCTTCGGAACCAAGAGCGAGCGTACGACCACACGGGGCCCATGGGAACCCCTTGGCCCGAACTTGCCTAGCTTACCCATGAGTCAATTAGTTTGCGAGTTCCATTTGGCATTCTGCATGGCGAAGGCGTGGAAAAGGTTTTCAAAGGTGCATCATACGGGGATGTGGCTAGGGTGAAGGATGCTTGGAGGCATTGAACCTGGATCCCACTGCGCACAATGGCCGGGACCGCCTCGGAGAGTGGCTACCTACGATGACGGAGTTCCCCGGTTAGATTGACTCATGGAATAGGCGAAGCAAGGGAAAGGTTTTGGTCGACCACCCTCTGTCGGCACACCGAGGAAGTGTGTAACGTACGTCGCTAAGAGTCGGTCGGCGCGTGTGGGTAAAGTTGTACACCCCCTGAGGTAAATCTTTTCGAAAAGCCGTGTCCACGGTTACTGACGACTTGGTGATGGATTCTGTGATCATAGACAACATAAACCTAATCGTAAAACTTGGAATCAATGTGTGATAAGGATCCCTCCTCAGGGTATCGAGGGGGTGCTCCTAGATGATAGGTTCAGCATATGATGAAGATTCGGTGGATTCAATATGATGATAAGTAGAGCTAGAGATATCGCTCTCTTATCCCCTTTTAAAATGATCTGAGTAGACGAGCTTCTGCTCCCTCTTGTTTTATAAAGGAAAACTGGCTTTCCGCAAAATAAGCTCCACATAAAGCCTCGCATACCAGCTTTGCTAACAGGTTGTACTAAGTCTTGCTGAGTCCATCGTACTCAGCTTTGCATGCTTTGTTTCGAGACGAAGACTCTCCAACAAATGGTGGTTTCTAGGTCGACATCGACGAGTAGCTTGGGATTCCCGGTGGCAGCACTGGAATCTATGGGCTGGGACGTCGCAGTTATGCTCCTGGCCTCTTAGGCCTTTTGCTATCTTGCTATTTAGAATAGCATAACTTCGCTTCCGTTGATTGATGAATTGTCGGGTCGGTGACCTCTCGCTTGTAATACTTTGGTTCTTGGCTCGGTTATGAGCTTGTATTACTCTTTGAGTCGTAGAGTCACCTGTTGTGTTACCGATTCTCACCCCGTAGGCCCTAGAGATCTAGGTTAGGCTTATGCCGGATGGTGATCTCGGGTTTGTCTAGCCTACGACC